>NC_088603.1:72306808-72678702 GCF_036013475.1 Columba livia | reverse complement strand
ACTGCTGCATTAATTCTGTGGAGGACTTATAACTGAGATTTTAAACAAGGATGTGCATGCTGTGAGCAACTGGGACGTGAAGAAGAATTCCACTTGCTAAACCATTGGGTTCTTTGTATCTGGGTTATTACCCTGGAGTTTGGACTTCTTTCTGGACTGGACTAAGTTGGAATGGCTGAGCCCAAAGAGAGGGCTCATGTGTCCTGAAGGTAAGGTTCAACACAAACTTCTCCTTATACTGCTCATTTGCTTAGCCCTGCCGTTTTGGAAGGGTGGTTAAAGCTTAATTTCTCTAATCTTATACTTGTACTGAGAAAGCTGCTCCTTTGTGGTACCCATCACCGGTGAAAGGAAGCCACAGTAACAGCAGTAGTTAGTTACCTATTTTGAGAATTGGACATATCCATTTTCTTGAATTCATTTTACTGAAATTCTAAAATGTGGTGGAGAAGTGTAACTGTTGCCATATTTTCTGTATCCCTTTCCTGTTGCTTCTATTGAAGTATTTTTGAGCAGTGTCAGTATCCCAATGTATGCTTGTACAGTGGGCCATCTGATGCCAGTTTGATTGCTTAGGCACCATAGTACATGGAAAAAATCATCTGTGCAACTGAAAGTGGTTTGACAAAGGAGGATGTATTTTTCCAGTTCCTGTTCCCCCTGTGCATACATGTAGAAACACACACAAGCATACACACACAAACACCTGCCTTTTGGAGATCATACCAGAATCTGGACTGTGGTGACCTTATTCTGTTACTGGAAATATTCAGAGTAATTTCGTTTTAAAAAAGAACACTAGTGATTTAAAATGGAGTTGCTTTCCATTGCTTGAAATATGAGGTGCTGTAAAAAAAATAAGACAACAAGCTAGTAGTATTTTTAGAGGCTGTACTTCAAGATGCTGGTCTGCCGAGCATATATTAGGTAATATATTCACATCATGAAATGGTGTCTTATTATACATCACTCTTAAAATGTAATATCACATAGTACCTAAGATTTGCAGCTGTCAAACTATATCCATTCAGAGCATTGCTGATGATATTATATGAAGATCTCATCACCAGATGTGAATACAAAATTCTTCGAAAACTGTGGTAATATTTCCAGCTGATGGTTGCTAATAGAGGTTCCTTTCTGATGGCCTGTCCAGCACCTTTTGATATTTATAACTGATGATTTGCATTTGGAACTAGGCTGTCTATCTTCTACTCTCATAGGAAACCAGAGAAGAAACAGAGATGTGTAGCACACTTTCTGTGGAAAGCTGTTTATGGTGATTCTTGAGGGTTCTCTTTTGATCCTGAACTAAAATCCTAGATACAAATAAACCACACCCTGGGGAATGAATGTGCACTGGGCACTGAGGACCGCTGTGTAATGCATGTCATCTTTGTGTCTTCTAGTGGTCATCATCTCTTATTATAGAAGATAATAAATAATATAAACGATTTTTAAAAGCTCATTGTTGAACATTCAGGGGTACGGGCTCTGGGCTGACCGCTGCAGCTAAGACAGCTCTCTGCTGTGTAATAGTAGCAACAGGTTGTCTTACAGGTGGCATAAAAAACTGAAAACCTCCCTTTCTTGGCTTCTCTAGATGCTATAGAAAAAAAGATACTGTTAGATTTACTTCATAATTTTACTCCCTTTTTGATTGTTACAAGGAAAAAAATGCACTATTTTCTCAATAGAGTGCTGAGTGCTCCAAGATGAGATTAACTCAACAGAGAAACGCAAAATCTTTGCACAAAAAGCAAATTTACACAGATTACTTATTTGCTGAAAATAATTAAGGATGTCTGGGTAGCTAAAAATTTTCATCTACTGTGTACCAGAAAGAGTATCTGGTTTGTTTTGCTTGTAGAAGTTTCCTCATTTTCCAAGCCAGCCAGGAAAACCAGAATTATTTAAACAAAGGTCCCTGTAGCTCACTATGGTAAGGTCAAATAATTAGATTCATACCCTTAGAGTGGATACACAACAGCTTAAAACCAAAAGAACCCCCCACCCAATTCAGCTGACACAAGTTGTTTTCTGCTATAGGAAGACAGAGAACAGAGTTTACCTGTCTGATAGTAGGTTGGTTGGACTTTGCCAGTACTAGGTCTGGTGTCCTAGAAAGACTCCGATGTTCCTGCGTTAGAGTGGGACCTGACATAACCTGGTGCCAGCGTCAGGAAAGATTTCGTGCATTTAATTTGTTCTTTCAGTGTGGCTAAAATAATTCCATTTCAGATGCCTACTCTCTTAGGAAGGAATCTTTTAAAGCAGGTAAATTGTGTACTTTAAAAGCCATTTTTCACAAAATATCCATGTTTTTGAATAGAAGAAGATAGAGTGGTACATGGCAAAATCAAGGTTCTGTAATAATTGTGTCACTGATTCCCAGTTGATTCCTCTGTTTATATGGAAGCAATACCTTTTTCAAATTACTGGCCCTTCAGGCTCTGATTTAGATATTTAAATTGGAATGGATCTTTTTGCTGGTTGTGCTTCTATAAATGATGGTTTCCAGAAGTATAATTGTTATGGGTGGGCTGGTTACCAAGTTCTTTATTTTCACAGGGAGGTTGGCACAGACTGTTATAAAGTTGAGTAACCTGGATGGAAAGGAAAGGGAAGAAAAACCCTGCTTTTGCATTATGATAAACAGATACTGAATAATTCTGGATACTTTCAAGAAAAACGTGTTGCACAAAGCTGTAACAATTTATAGTCACTCTGCAGAATAAAATTTCATCTCAAAGAGAATTCATAAGACATCAAAACCTGAAACTGCTTCCATTTAGGCAAATAGAAATGTTTTCTCCTAGGAGGACTTTTGAGCCCAGATTCTAAAATGCTGAAGTATTTTCAGGTCTAGGCAGAGTAATTCTTACTAGCTAGCTGTATTTAATCAAAAGTGAATGCAGGGCAGATTAGAAAAATAAAATGCAGTGTAAAATTAAAACCTGGAGAATTGAGTCAAGTTTTATTGCTGTCACACACATCTGCTTTTAAAGAAAATGCTGAAACTTTGTTGTGGTTTTCTTTTGGAGAAGTTTTTTAGCAAAGTGAAATATTTTTGAAGGTTAAAGTTTAGGAACATATCCGCTTAGATGATTACAGTCTCTTTCTTAAATAAACTAAGAGTGTTATGCACACTGGAGTCAGGATGCCCTGCTCTGGGCTGAATCCTGTCCCCACAAGACCATTACAAAAGGGTACGGAATAGTCTCAGTGGGCCGTGTAACTGTAGGTCAGTGATCCCGCTTGCGGGCATGCTTTTTTCCTTTTCATAATGAGAACAATTTAATGCTTGATAAAATGAGAAAATGTGTTGTATCCTTAAATAACTCTTGGTTTGTAGTGTTCCTAGAGGTATGAGGAGAAGCTTTCAATGGTGTGTGCAAAGCTGTATCTTGGGCCTCTTGAAAGTTCCCTGGCTGTGGGCAATAGCTGCCCCTGTTCATGTAGCATAGGCAAGATCTGTCTGCCACAGCAATGTGCCTTACTCATACCATACTGAAACACAGATGTTTTAAAAATAAGATTTAGTAAATTAAAGGACATTGGATGATTAACATTATAGTGACTTATTTTCTCCTGATGCATTTTCATCATAGAAGTTAAAAAATAGGGACATCTGTTTTGCATGAAACTTTTCAGTGATGCAGGCTGTTCTCCAACTGTTTCATAAAAATATTTATTAAAAAAAAACCAAAACCAACCAAACAAAAAACAACCACAAAGCAAGCTGCTGTTTTATTGGACTAGGAAGGGGATGTCATGTGAATAACACCCTAGTTAAAATCCTGTAACTCAGCCTCAAGAGTTTATTTGCTTTGGTGGAAGGCTTTGTTCATTTGGGTTTGAACGGTCTTCTGTTTGGCATTGTATCTGGAAGTTCCCACTCAACCCACATTATTTCCAAAAGTGTGGGCCAGTTCACAAACAAACCAAACTGTGTTAGCCACTTTTCGTTACTTGACTGTGGGTTCATGCTAATGCAGGGAATACAAAACAGTGCAAATAACGTGCGTGGCTACAGTGTTGTCCTTTGTGCTTCAGCTGGAAGAGCTGCGTTTTTCAACTAGTACTTGGTAAAGGTGCTTGAGACTTTAGGAACCGAGTGTCGTGCTTCAGTCCCAGGAGCAGCTGGTCAGACTTTTTGTAGCTTTTGGTGAGGTACAGAATTTTGAAGACAACCAGGTTTAAAGGAATTTACACAGTCAAAATAACTTTCCTTTTGAAGAAATTATTTTCCTGGGTATTGAATGGAACAGAGAACGAAGCTTTCAGTGGTGCACAGCTTTTCCATGTTGTACCCAGTGCAGCATCTGTTTGCTTTGCTATAGTGTGGGCAGTTTTTGAAACTGCTGTTGGGAAGTTTTAAAAAAATCTGTTGTAATAACTATGAAGGAGCAGACATTTGCAGAACTCTGTGTGGATACATGTTTGCACACATTTTGTGATTTTTGTCTCCTCAGAAGTGATTTTTATTGTGTTCTTCTTTCAATTTATACATGTTTATATTTGAAGCTAATTCTATCACATTTTTGCCATATGAAAGGCAAAATATAGCACAAAATAGTTATGCACGAGTAGTATGATAACTTTGTATTTGAAAAGATGGTGCTGAACATAGAAAGGTCTGTCCTATTCTGGATTACTTCATGGATCCAGGCAGTTTTATGTGATTGAATTGCTTTAATTGAGGTGGTATAATGATGATGTTAAACAGATAAGCAGAACAGGGTGTGTGGTGGTGGTTTTTTTGTTGTGTTTTTTGTTGTTGTTGTTGTTGTTTTTTTGGTATGTCATATATGAAGACCAAACATACTTCTCAGTCAAAAGGCCAGCTTGGAAATACCTCAGTCTAGCAAGTTTGAATTTCTGCTCTAAACTCTTACGGCTTCATTCATTGCAAAAACAGTGTTTGGAGCAGAGAAACCTTAGTGCTAAAGAGACACTTTGCTTTCGAACTTAGGAGAGCAAACCAACCTATATGCTTTTGTTTTCTCTTCCATCCCATTTCTTTTTGTAGCAGTATTTCTGCCAGCTCTGACCTCCTTTTTCAATCCACATTTAGAACCAGCAGAAGGATGGTACTCACCAGCAGAGGAGGTAAACTGAGCTTCTACTGTATTTCTTATAGTTCTTTATGAGTGGAGATACTTTCCGCTGCTGTTATCTGCAAACAAGTACTAACTTTTCAAATTTTGAACTGGGCCTCTCATTTAGGGTTTTGCCATCAGTCCATTCAGTTGGCATTTTGAAGGCAGCGATAATTGCAGAGCTTTTGCTTATTTAAAATGAAGTTGTTGGAGCTTTTTGTTGTTGTGAATTCTTCTAGCTACTGACTTACCGTGTTACTTCCAAGGGTCATGTTTAAACACTATTCCGTTCACGGCAGTTGTTAAGCCATTTAAGACCCAAATAAATATTTTAAACAAACAGGTCTGCTAAAAACATGTGAGGAGTACTCAGGGAATTGTATCCTTTTATATTTTTTCTAGTAAGGGATATTTATTAGTGTGAACAGATGGGCGCTACTCATTTTTGGCATTCATTGATAAGCCTGCTACCTCTCCAGGTGGCCCAACAAAAATGATAACACTGTGGCACTGCTCCCATTTTTTTTTTTGTTTCTCTCAGACTAGTTAGTCACCTGTCTCTGTTCTCCTCATTCAGAGCCATCTGCTGGACTTTTTTGCTTCTGTTTTTCAGTTTTCTATTCTGAAATCACCAAGGGATCCCCAATAGGGGCTGATGAAGAGTCTTTGTGGTTTTGCTGAGTACTGGGCCCAAGGATGTCATCTCTTTGTCATCTTCTATATAGCCAGCTTGTGAATTTCATTTTCCCCAGCCCGTCCTTATGAAGTAATCCATGCAATGCGGAATTATGCTTGTCCTTAGTGGACTGTTCTACCACTTTTCATTGTTAATGTAGAGCTTCTCTTACTTTTTTATGTTTAAATATTAAAAGTATGAAACAATTGAAAACCCACCCTCTGTTGTGTTTTCTCTCATCACAAGAGAACAGAAGAACAGAGACTTGTCACACAGAAATTATTAAAACACAAGCTTTATCTATATAAAAATGTATTTTTAGAAGTTTAATGAAGAGTTTGTTTCTTCTCTGAAGAGATGAGGTAGGGAACATGCTTCTAAAATAGAAAACCTTTTATTGAGAGTGTGTGAGACTGTCTAGACTGTGTTTAGAGCTAACTGTGTAGGATTAACCCACACCTATGAGTGTGCATCTCTCAAGTAGGCCAGTAGCTGCTTTTCCCTGCTTGCTCACTATTCAAGTTGAAGTCATAGAATCATAGAATCATTTCAGTTGAAAGAGACTCTCAGGATCATCGAGGCCAACCATAACCTAACCTAACTCCTCACTTGGATATTTTAATTTTGATAAATGTGCTCAGTTTTCTGAGCAAGTCTTTTGAATATATGCAGTTTTCTTGCCTATTAGTTTAAAATGTATCACCTGCTTGGATTTGAGAATGGGGTCAACAAAAGGCGTATACTTGGTACCAGACCAAACAGCTTCTGTCTAAAGGGTCATGCCGCTGTTTCACAGCTGTTTCCCTGTGTTTTCCTGATCTTCTTCCGTTCTTCCTTGCAAACTCATCGTCCTTCCCTTGCCTTGGAGGGAGAAGGTGCTTGGGTGTTGGAGGGGAGTGGGAAGTCCCTTACACTCCTCTCTGGAGACACCCTGGAGGGTAATGTGGCACATGCAGACCATGACTTGTCTACTGTCTCTTGTTGAATGTATATTCAGTACTTGGCACGGAGCCACTCTCTTCCACCCACCTTTCTGCTGAGTCCAGCCTTATTCCTTAGCAGATCCCATTGAAATCAGTGAACCTTCTTGTGAAGTGAGGAGCTGTTGTTTGGTGTATGTAAAACTGCTCTGGTGGGAACCACAGAGATGAACTCATAAGCAGGACTTGCAAACAGCTTCCAAGAGGGCTCAGTTTCACTATCTCTTTGGAGAGCCAATACTAAGGTATTGGATTTTGTTCCCAGGTTGCCATTTGTGGTTGCAAATTTTATTCTCTAATATGTTAGTAAAACTGATATAGGCAGCACTAGAAGAAAAGTCAATAGAGATGAACATTCAGCTTAACTTAAATGTTTAAGTTACCTATTATGTGTGGCCACAGGTATAGGAAAAACAGAAATTTGGTCATATTGAACTCAGAATTACTTGTTTGTTACTTGCTAATTATTAAGATTATTGTGTCATGTTGCTCTTAAGGTTTGAGAGCACTGATATACCTGACCTGACTGCCCAGTAGTAGTACCATAGAGAGTATGCGGTTTGAGTTTCAGTTCAAATTCCTCTTTCTTTAATATGTTTACTAGAAAACAATAGAAATTTTTTTTTTTTCTTGCAGACATCTGGGATGTCTTTTCCTCCTTTCCCCTCCAGACACTGTACTGTCAGCACATCCTTTTGTGGCTCTTGCTCCCAGCTGTTTCTATTGAGACACTGAATATTACCACATCTTTCTCATTCCTCGGCTTGCGCCTGCCCTGCCGCCCCCCGCCCCCTTCTTAGCTGTATGATTCCTCATACCTTGTACTGTATTTTGTTATATGTAGCTGTTGAAAGAGTTTCTCTTGCCACCACTCATCTATTTAAGGAAATGTCTGAGCATCCCATTATCCTCACTATGGTTGTGGCATTATTGTCTCATTAGCTATCCTTATGTCTGTTCTTACTCTACTGTTTTCGTAAATAGCCATTGTCAGTGGTACAGAAAGGATGGAGATAAATGGCAGATGATAGATTTGAGGATGTGAAGACTGAAATTCTACAGATTAGGTTTTGTTTTGTTGATGTGGCATTTATAGTTTATTTTTCTGAGTGGTGGTGTAATAAATTATCGTAATCAGTTCAATCACCAATGGCTTGAGACCACTAAGAACTGATGTAATCCATAGTTCTAGAGCTACTGGGTAATCATCTGTGAAATGTGTAGATATTTACATATATTTACATTTTTACAGAGTTCTTACTGTGTTCTTGCAACTTTTCTGCATGCCAGTTTGCTTCTGGTAAATGACATGTTTATCCATGTGTTTGAACTCTTAGTAACTGTGTTTTTCTCTGTGCAATTACTGTTTGATGACTTTGCATTTCTGTAATATTGAGCTTTAAACTACAGTAAACAGACCGAATTGATGATATCAGTAAGTTTGTCATTTGTGATGGAGAACTATATAAACATAGTTGAATTTATTTTGAACTCAAGGATTTTTTTCCCTCTCTAAATGTCAGTACAAAGAAAAAAAAAATATTGATGTTTTCAGGAGGGATTTCTATTCAAAAGGGTGTCAACAAGACAAGGGGCAATGGATGCAAGCTGGAGCACAGGACGTTCCACTTAAATATGAGAGAAAACTTCTTCACAGTGAGGGTGACGGAGCACTGGAACAGGCTGCTCAGGGCGGGTGTGGAGTCTCCTACTCTGGAGACATTCAGAACCCACCTGGACACATTCCTGTTTAACATCATATAGGTGTTCCTGCTCCGGCAGGGGGATTGGACTAGATGATCATTTGAGGTCCCTTCTGATCCCTAACATTCTGTGATTCCATGAACCGAGTCAACCTAGATATCTGTCTTTTAACATTGATGATCTGGACCAGTGAGCAGTGGCGTGTATTCTATCTGCATCAGTCAGAACTGCTTGAGAGAGAAACTATGTATGTTTTCATCACTGGAGTCCATAATGGGTTTATTTCAGTGCTTTAAGTCCCCCATCTCAAGTTCATACATACTGCTGAGGTGGAAAGGTTTGGAGTCACTTTCTGTGGCTTTCCACTAACCTCTGAAATGACACAGCACTCAAATCACAGAATGGATTGGTAAAGAACAATTAGATTTTAATGCAAAAAACCCTAAATGAATGTGACAGCTGAGAACCATGTGTGTTTCTCATCCTGCTTCATTTCTCGTGATTAATTTTGTATTCCAACTTGAACCTGTAGAGAAACCTGCCTAGTGGATATAAAATAGACCACTTTTGGAAGAAGATAGAAATGTAGGCCCCAAAGTAGTGATTGATTACAGGTGGGTCCCTTCCATTTTAAATCACAGTACAAATGGCCCAGGTATCTAATAGAAGGAATATATAAAAAATTATTTCCTTGAATCAAGGTTCACATATGTAGCTAATATGACGCATTTCTACATTTGTTTATTTAATAATGTAAAAATAAAAGTATTTTAAGAGAGTAATAAAACAGTATGGTCAAACTGTAGGTATTAACCAAAATACTTTGTGAGTGAGCATTTCTAACAGTTTTTGTGGTGAAACTTGCTCATTTGCCTCATTAGAGGCAAAAGAGCCCTTCAAATTGAGACAAATTTGAAAGAAAGTGTCTGTCAGTTCTAAATATCCCCTCACTGCTGTTGCACATCTTTATTTTTGTTTAAAGTATTCTGTTTTACTGCTGATCTTCTACTTGGTGCTTCTTTTTTAAGCAACTGGGCTCAATCCTACTGTCAGTTAAGCCAGTACAGCTACATGAAGCATCTGACCCATAGGTCAGTGTTCTGTATTTTGCTCTCATAAATGACTGAGATACTGATATTATTATCTACAGAAGAATTGCAGTGTTGATGGAGAGGGGATGGCATGCTAATGTGGGAGATGTTTGAATAAAACTCATGTCAAGCTCATGTCTTTTTGAAAAGGAGAGGTGAAAATAATAGTAATAGTAGGATGACTACTTGTTGTGGTTTAACCCCAGCCCACAACAAGGATCATGGTAGCTGCTCGCTCACCCTCCCCCTCCCCAAGTTTGGTGGGAGAGAGAATTGAAAGGTAAGGGAGAAACTCGTGGGCTGACATAAGAACAGTTTAATAAGGCTACAAAAAAAAAAAAAAAAAAAAATATTACTACCAATAGTGTATATATAAATATAAAATAAGTGATACTCTATTGCAATTGCTCTCACCAACTCGTGACTGATACCTAGTCCATCTTTTGCTGAACAGTCAGTCCTGGAAAGGAGGCTGCCCATGGTCCAAAACAGATAATTCCACCAAGAAAGCAAAAAGGCCAAAATGGGAAAAGGCCAAAAAAACACAAAATGGCAGAAGGCTGAATTCCAACAGAACTCACACAGACCTCCAAATGGAACTGAACTAAATAGCTGGATGAACCGATTCCAGCTATATACGGAGCATGTTGCTAATGGTAGGGAATATTTCATTGACCGTCCTGGATATCAGTCTAGGTGCTGTCCCTCTGTTCTCTCTCCCAGCTGCTATAAACACCTGCACCTGGAAAATTGAAAAGGACCTTGGCAACAACCAAGTTGTAAGTTCTTACAGTAAATTCAGTAAGTTCTTACATTCTTTTCTTACCAAATCAAAACCACAGTCCAGCTACTATTAATAAGAAAACATTAACTCTGTCCCAGGGAAAAAGTGGGTTACTACATTACTCTTGCACTAAATCCAAACCAAAAAGCCTGTGCTAGGTACCAAAAAGAAAATATTCTAACTGTATGAAGAAAATTACCTCAATCTCAGCGAAGACCAGTACACTGCTAAATACTTTAGAACTTCACCCTGCTTGGAAATTCACCTTAAGGAAGGTCATCTGGAGAAAAGCTAAGTCGAGGGCAATTCACATTAACCTTTAGTTCTATAGGTCTTTAAAATATATGTTTTTCTCCTCCTTGTTCTTGTTTTTAATATAAAATCACAAAAGTTCAGCAAAATTGTTACCAGCTCCTGGATAGGGTATGTCCCAAATCAAGACCTGTGGATAGAGTGGGGAACAATTTTATCTCTACACTGCTCCCTACCACAACTTTACCCAAACTAGTCTTTTTCATTTTTAAGTCTGCTGCTTTCCACAGTATGTGTGGCTTGGTCTTTTCTCAGCTTTTCTTCTTTCCTTACAGATGTCGAAAGGGATCAGAGTGATCCTGTGTATACCAAAAAAGATTACAAGCAGTACATGTTTCATTTTAAAGAAATGTAAACAGTTTAATTGTGCCTCCTATGGTCAGATTGTGCTCTTTAATTCGTGTATGATAAAGCTAATTATATTATACATTTATAGTTTCAGACCAGGATTTATTTTTCTATATATTTGAAACAAAGTCTTTATGCTGGTGGTTGCAGTTGCCAGCCACTTTTGTTGTTCTGGGTTTGGAAATTACAAATTCACATTTCTAAGCTTCTTTCATAAGGAAAGCATGCTTAATAAATGAAAGCTTGGTTTCTGTTCTCATCCTCGCATTCCAGAAACTGGAGACATTAAGTGAATGCCAAGTGATATGAGATGGTCTATAAAAATGTGATAATGAGCCTTTAGAGCTGAGCAGTTTTCCTATCTATGCATCACTAAATAGTCTCAAAAACCAGGAAGAGACAAACTCACTTTTACATGCCTATCTTCTAACTTTTTGGTTTTCTTAGGGGTGAGAAGAAAAAATACCTCCAATGGAAGAAAATGTGATTTTTTTTCTTCCTCCCTCCAAATATCACAAAGTCGTACTCTTCCCTCCCCAAGCATAAACAGATCAACAACACAAATTAAGCTGATTTTCTCTCTTTTTTTTTTTTTAATCTCTATAATTATTCCATTTTATGCCAATGTGTTACCTCTATTTTTCCTTCTAAAACTTTACAGACTCTTTGAAGTAATCAGTACGAGTTATGGGGTCACGTGCATAGCTATTTAAACCTGTGAATTATGATGGAGGACACTTCTATTAAAGTTTATGGTGTGTTGATAAAGGCTTGTTAGATTTTCAATTAACTTGAAGGATTAAAGCATTACAGCTATTGTTCATGCCTTGTGAAAGGTGAAGAAATGGTAACCTGCTCATTAGATATGGGTAGTATTTAAGCAGGAAAATCATTCTGTTTTCTTAAGACTTTGGGAATGAAATTACTAGTTACTTGTGGGTTTTTGATAGACGCCTAAATAAAGGGAAGAACAATAATTAAGCAGTACAGACTCCTGAGGGACACTTCTTTTTACCGGTTTCTATCTGGACATTGTACCTTTGACCACTACTCTCTGGGTGCAACCATCTAGCCAGTTCTTCATCCACCAAACAGTCCACCCATCAAACCCATATCTCTCCCCTTTAGAGAGAAGGATATTGTGGGGGACTGTGTCAAATGCTTCACAGTAGTCCAGGTAGATGACATCTGTAGCCCTTCCTTTGTCCACTGATGTAATTACTCCATTGTAGAAGGCCACTAGGTTGATCAGGCAGGACTTGCCCTTGGTGAAGCCCCGCTGGCTGTCTCAAATCCCCTCACTGTCTTCCATGTGCCTCAGCATAGCTTTGAGGAGGACCTGTTCCATGATCTTCCCAGGCACAGATGTGCACTTTGGTTCTTCAGAATGCTGAGCATTCTGCTCTGATCTGCTGAAGCAGTTAGAGGTGTTGAGTTTAATGAATTATGAAGCCATTGAAAAGTACAGGTGCTTTGCTGGCTGGATGTCACATCACATAGTGACTTACAGATGGGAAACTAGAGACTAAAGGAAAATTAGAGGAGTGGGAAAGAACCTTTATTGTAAATAAATAATGAAAGGCTGTGGCCAGAGAGGTAAGATGTTTACAAAGAGTAGAAGGAGGTTGTGAAGGAGGAGAGTGTGCTCACATATGCCTATGGCTGCGTGTGAGCTTATTGCTTTGAGAGGGAAGCAAATAGAATATGGAGCATACCTCAATCAGATTAAAAGGTCGAGAAGAAATAATGACACATGAGAAAGGTGTCAAACTGAATACAGTTTTTAAACTATTTGCAACATACTCTAGGGAAAATGAATGCAAAAACCAGAGTTAAATATGACACTCAAAAAGTGTAATAAATATATAGGGGAGATAGAGTGAGTTAAAAAGAAGGTAAAACAAGAAGTGCTTTATATGCTGCAGGAATTCTGAGAGGAGTGAGTGAAAACTTTTGTTTTCAAGTACTGTTGTCTTCATCCCTCCCTATTCACACCTGACTGCACTGTCTGCTGACACCCTCTAGATGGTGTTGGGGGATACGGGCATGTTGAGTTTCTCCTAACTCTGCAAGTTAGGATAGATATATACTGGTTGTGGGTTTGGGTTTTTTTAATATGTATAAAGTTATTTTTAACAAAGTGTTGGCATAATTGTAGGTGGTGTTTGAGCCAGTGTAGATTTAAACACTTAGATGGGGAAATCAAATACAGTCACGAGAAAAGGGTCTGTTATCTTTTATTTAAAGCATTGCATGGATACTGTAGCCTGTATTTCCATTAGTAGCATACAGTGAAGCGTTTCTAGGGAACCCATCTCTGGTGGGGATTACATAAGTTTTCTTTGGGTCGCATGTCTGCATTTCTCACTGGCAGGACACTGCTTCAGAGCTACGCAGTTTCCTTTTCTTAGCACAGCTAAGAGCAGCACCTCTGCTCTCAGGTCAAGTGGAATGGACACAGTTGTTAAAGAAATGACAACATTCTCTTGTGTGATCTGTGAGTAGTCGCAGCTGCTGTGTTGTTTGGAAAAACTAGACAACATATCACCCCCTACATGCCTGCTAGCCGACGTGGAGTGCCATTGCAAGAGTATGTTTTGCTTGTCGCATGTAAGAATAGAAGTCAGTGTGTTAATGTTGTTAATGTGGTGGTGGTGTTCTGTTTTTGTGTTGTTTTTTTTTCCTTTTCCTTTGTGTTTTCTTTGAAAACAGAAATCTTAGATTATTTTTAAAACTACTGAAAATTCCAAAATATTTTAAAACATTGTGCAGGACACAAAACATACAATGTTATCTTTCTTATAATTTTTGTATGGTGGCAAAATGTTGCTTTGCTTTCTGTGGAGTATATCAAATATGCTATTGTTGTACAGGCTTGCTATTAACAGTGCATTAAAGGAAATACTGGCAACCAAAAGAGATTGAAATTCAATTATTGCATCATTATTCCCATATTTTCATAGGACAGTGTAGTGATGCTGCAATTCCTTTATCATCTTTGTGGCCCTTCACTGGGAAGCCCAGAGCTGGGCACCGTACTCCAGGTGTGTCCTCACTGTACTGAGCAGAGGGGAAGGATCACCTCCCATGACCTGCTGGCAATGGCCTTCCTAAGGCAGCTCAGGATGCTGTTGGCCTTTTTTGTCACATGAACCTGGCTCATGGTCAACTTGTTATCCATTTGGACTGTCAGGTCCTTTTCTGCAAGACTGCTTTCCTGCCAGTCAGGCCCCAGCATATGCTGGTGCATGGAGTTTTTCTTCCTCAGGAGCAGGGTTTGCTCTTTGTTCAATTTGATGATGTTCCTGTCAGCCCATTTATCCAGTCTGTTGTGGTCCCTCTGAATGGCAGCATGTTCATCTGGGGTCTATCAATCACTCCAGTTTTGTATCATCAGTGTATCTGCTGAGGATGCACTCTATCCCACCGTCTAGGTCATGAATGGAGATGTTAAACAGTACCGGATCCTTTATTGACCCCTGGGCATGCTTCTGGTGACCAGCCTCCAGGTGGACTTCTTGCAGCTGATAACCATCTCTTGAGCCTGACAGTTCAGCTGGTTTTCAACCCACATCACTGTCCACTTATCTCAGGCGTGTCAAACTACTCACTCCTACATTTACACAGTCCTAAAGTTACATTCGGCCCTTTGAAGGCAACCGTGAGGCTGATGTGACTCGCAGTGAAAATGAGTTTGACACTTCTGACTTACTTAGTTTGTACTTCATCAGTTTGTTTAGGACAATGTTATGGGAGACAGTGTCAGAAGCCTTACTAAAGTCAAGATAGCACATCCATTGCTCTCCTCTCATCGACCAAGCCAGTTATCCTTTTGTAGAAGGCTAACAGGTTGATCAGATGTGTTTTCCACTTCATAGTTCCGTGCTCCTAATCACCATCATGTGTTCTGGAAGTTATTTCCAAGATTAGTTGCTCCACCACCTTCCCAGTGATTGTGGTGAGGCTGATTGGCCTGTACTTTCCCAGATCCTCCTTCTTGACCTTGAAGATGGGACTGACAAGTTTTCTCACACCTCTGTTTTAAACTAAGCTTATCTAGAGAAGACCTTTAGATTACAATTGCCTTTTCTTTATGAAACTTGCTTGTTATTTTTGTAAGGGCATTTTTAATTTTAGACACTGCAAATAAAATAATAACTGATGACTGAGTTTAACTTTATTCTATGTTGATCAAATCTTCAGCTTACAGTTGGAAGAGGGTTAAATTTGTACTGAATATAACTAAGGTTTTATGCTAAAAGTAGTGTAATATATCTTGTTAATTTTTTTTTCCTTCCTTCCACTTCATTAGCTGGAACCAGCCCAGGTTAATTGAGAGTGGGAACTCTATTCCAGACTATCATCTTTACAGAATAATCAGTTTTCCTGAGAGCATCACGAGGAGATTGTTAGGGAAGGCGCTCGTAAAGGCCTTCCTTTGATGCAGACGAGAAATCATTTATGTGAGCAAGCAGCTTTCTGGTCATGCAAGGGGAAGCTTGCAGATTGGTGGGAGCAAACCAGGGCATCAGCCAAGCTGAATTGATTTAAATAATAATTAAAAATGGATTATTTAAAGGAGGAGGGAAGCTTTTGTGCTTTTTATGTTGTTTTCCTTGAAAATGCTTGGTTCTTACTAGCTGGCAAAAAGTGAACTAAGTTGTTTGGTAAATAGTAGTAGTTGTCTTTATGCCAAAGCAAGCATTGACTTTGCACTTTTAAGCAATTACACAACCTAGCACAAATATAGTTAGCTTTTTCATATTTACATATTTTTATTTTATAAAATAATGAATGCTACATTTCCTACTTACCTGCTTGTGATTAGTATTGATTTGGGATGCGTACAGTTGCATTTGGATGGAAATTTGAATTCAGTTAAAGATACAGAAACCTAACAAGCTTTTCCCCCAAAGCATAACTCACATTTAAAACTAGTAGAGTAGACTAAACAAAGGCAATATCTTTATTGAATGAAGCAGATTTTTTGTGGATATCATCGTCTTCTAGCTTTTATAATTAATGGATATCATCTTGAGAAGTAAAGGTGCAGGTAATTTTGGTCTGACAAGCCTGTTATGATTTTCTTCTGTAAAGGTTATGCATGGAATATGGTGACATATGATTTTTGAAGTGGCAAAAAGGTATTTATATTATCCTCTGTGGTTTTTTGGAGTGTTATTCTGATCTATGGTTTATTACAATAATTAAGTGTTCCCAGATGTTAGCAGATGCTTGTTTTACTATGCAGAAAGTTAGTGTCCCCCAGCTTTGTTCTTTATACAACTTTGCTTTGTTGATGTATTTAAGAATTGAGTGCATAAAGTTTTATTAGATCTTACTCATTTTGACGGAAGGAAAAATGTGAAGAAACTTTCCATGAAATATCTGTTTCTTGGTTTTGCTCCTTTCTATTTGGTTGTGGGTTGTGTGAGATGAGGATTGTGAATGTACATGCAGAGCTTAGAATATGGTTCAAGCTTCAACCCAAGCTTCAATCCAGGTTTCCTACATTCCAATAATTATAAAAATCTGTTCTAAGTGAAGGAAGGAACATAAATTTCACTTGGTTTGTTCAGCCTGAAGAAGAAGAGGCTGAGGGGAGACCTCATGGGGCTACAGCTTCCTCACAAGGGGAGGAGGAGGGGCAGGCGACAAACTCTTCTCTCTGGTGACCAACGACAGAACCCGAGGGAATGGCAGGAAGATGTGTCAGGGGAGGTTTAGGTTGGACATGAGGAAAAGATTCTTCCCCCAGAGGGTGGTGGAGCACTGGAACAGGCTCCCCAGGGAGGTGTCACGGCCCCGAGCCTGACAGTGTTCAAGAAGAGACTGGACAAGGCCCTCAGACACATGGTGTGAACTGTGGGGTTGTCCTGTGCAGGGACAGGAGTTGGACTCCATGATCCTTGTGGGTCCCTTCCAGCTCAGGACAATCTATGGTTCTACTGTTCTCAAGTAAGGAGACAGCTTTGTATTATTTGTTTCTGTGATGTCTGAGCCAGCAGGTCTCTCCTTTCAGGTCTGAGGGGTCATCCCCCAGCCTGCCTGGAGACGCAGCAGGAAAAGGCTGCAGGATCGTCTCTTCCTGTTACATCAGGAGAAAACTCAGGCTACCTCAGACTTCATGCCATCTGAAATTCAGACTACTGCAGTAGTAGATCTGTTTCCTGGGTTGCATTGCATGTGGTCAAACCCCAAGATGATCTGACTGTCTGGAGGAATTGGTAATGACTGAAGGAAATGGGTGCTATGACTGTTGACAACGTGACTGCCTTCAGTGCTGTGTTACTGCCTTATTCTGATGATGAATTAGGCTTAGGATGCATAGGGGCAAACAAAGAATAACAGAATAAAGTGTAAATGTATGACTCTATAAATCCACTGCAGAATGTGCAGTGTCTGAAAGGTTAATATAGTTTGTAATAGTTAATGTAAGTGCTGACAGCTCACATACTGAAGTGGTTTCTAAGAGATAGCTGCGAATTTACTTATGTTGCTAAGTGAAAAAAACCTGATTTATCTACTTTGGTGAATTTGACAAGCAAGTAAAAATAAGGTATTTGAAGAGGCAAAATTTGCAGTATTTGGTTTGTGCTATGGGAGCCCTGTAACGTGTATCAGTTTAATAGCAGTATGTGATAGCATTTGCCAAAACAGCATGTATATTCCATCCTTATGTTTAGGAAATCTGGTTCATCAATGATAACTTCAATTATAGTGTTTCCCAGCCTTTATTTGCAATGGTGGCAATTGCTGCAGCATCTTCCAGCTCTGAGCAAAGCTGTCACGTAAGTGCAGGTAGAAGTTTTGTGTTGCCTTAGCAGTGTTTTTCTTTTGCTTTGAAGTAGCTTGCCATGGTTTGAAAATACATTTCTCTAGTGTTGTGTAATCTGAACTTCAGAGTTAAAAAGAAATAATACTGCACTATCGTTATAATACTTAGTGCTTTTACTCAGAATGGAATGAAGCATCCAGACAGCTGTTAGTTGCTGGAAAGGGGAATTCTGAAGTTCCTAAGCTTCCTAGTTCTGTCTGAAGTCACCTCTTACATGCAAACTTATGAATTTTTTTGAATTGGAGATTTTTGTCAATGGTGGGCTTTTTGTCAGCAAAAAATCATTTTTTCATTCCCCAAACCAGAAAAATCGTGTCCTTTCAAGATTACTTCTGAAGGACCGTGTGCATGTGTGTGGAGACATACCATTTGGCATTCATGTCTGTGTGTTTGAATGATGGAGATCCTGAGGAGAATGAGGACTTGCTTTGGGAAGTGATTCTTAAAAATTTCTGGGCACTTGGCTTATGACATTATGTAGGACCTGTGTTTATTTTGCTTCCTCTACAAGCAGAAAGCCTTTTGCTTTGCTGAGTATTTTCATTAAGCCATTAACAGAGAGGGTTTAAAATGGGTAAGTTTTGTACTGACATGTTCAATACTGATCATACCAGTGTAGCCAAATCTGACATGCAAGATGAACTGAGCAGATTAAATGAACAGATGCCATTCAGATGGTGAAAGACTGTTCTAAAGTCTGCGCTGGCAGTTTTCAACAAGTGCTTGAAAAAGGAAATGAACATTTTTATTGAACAAGTAGATATTCAGCTTTTAATGTAAATTGATATCATTCTGCAATAACTACTGCTGTTTCGTCATCTGTCAGCAGATCTTTCAGGGGCCACATCTTTTCAGACTCAGTAGTGCTGCTAAAGTCAATGATTTTTTGTTTCAAGAGAGAAGATCCCTATGTGACCTGAGATTCATTCCACAAAGTACAAATTTCATCTGGGAGTATCCATTCCTCTGTAGAGTCCACCTTTGAAAGGGGAAATGCTTCGGATCTGCTAAAAGTTTCTTTCACTTTGGATTGCTTTAGCCGTGGCTTGGTATTCGCAGATCAAGACAGCTTTCCCCATTTTCCACAAACCCTATTTCATGTACTTCAGGTATGCACCATTATTTTGCAAGTTTGTATCATCCTAATGTGCAGAGCAAATTAAGGGTTTCAGATACACATAAAATTGTGAGAAAATCTATTTTAGGTTAAAATCAGTGGATTATTTCCCCCATCACCCTTTGCTATTGACATGACGCTCTTGCTTTGCAGCAAATCATGTAGTTGAAGTTGTTGTGCAACACGGCATTGGAGGATGTGAATGACTTACAGCTCCAGAAGAGGATTCAGTGAAGCATGATGGATCAGACAGCACTTGGCTCGCTTCGTGTTTGTGCTTGTGCTCAAATTCCAGTGGAATCGAGCATGAGCCTAATCCAAAGTCCAGTAATTAAAATACAGTTGAAAGACTGTGAGATGACAAGACTTTGGGTCAAGTCTTAAGTTCATTTGGGTTTCAGTAAGTTTGGAAATTGTACTGATAAAGCCTCAGTTTTCTCAAGTACATAATTAGCTTCACTTTTACCCAGTGTTGGTACCTTCTGCAAGCCCAGATAAGAGCCTTGTGCACTGAGATGCTGAGAAGAGCTGAACGAGTTTATTATTTTAGTAAAAAGAGTGAAAAAATCAAGCAGGTTCTAAGCTGATGCCAAGATAGATTTGACAGGAGAGGAAGGGAATGATGGTTTATATGATGGAAATTCAGGGAGATCTGACACCCTGTATGACTTGTGAACAAGTGTCCCATATGTGGGGCAGTACATTGTTAAATTTGAATGCAAATATCCCCAAGCATCTGTGTGCTTTTATTAATTGTATAATCAATGGAAATAAGACATTTAAGGTTTTAGTTAGCAGAGTAATGATGGCTTATGTTGTAAGGTATAAAAGTTTTACCATCACTTCTGTACAGTAGTTTGTATTAATATGACAGCTGTTGTTGCTTATGAGTCACAAGTGGTAATCTTAAGATCATGTCAGTAAATTTTTTATGCTCTACACTCACCATTGTGTTTGATATACAGTACACCAAAAATGTTTTACAGAAAATAAGTTTATTTAGTAACAGTTAGGGGGTTTTACCTTTTTATTGTTGGTAGTTTTCATTTCCCTCATCTGTATATCTACTCTTTAGTTATTTCATTGCTGTATGTAGTTGAGAAGGGAAGATATTTTAATACACATACAAGAAGCCTGTAAGAATTACTTGTAGTAAAATTAAATATCTAAACAAAGTGCTCCTAAGATTTAGTACCTTGAAATTTTATATGAAATAAAAGAATGTGATCTGTAACAGATGAAAGGTGATAATCCACCTTTTCCCATATCAAAAACATGAGATTGTTAAACCAGGTTCATGATTTGTAATGTAATGTTGCCTATTCTGCTTCAAAAGTCACAATAATTCTGGAAGAGGAAAGGCTTAGTTTTTTAGTTTTAGTTTTTTGTTTGTTTTTAACCAACCAACAAAACAAAATAAAAACAAAGGAGTGACTGTCTGGACAGGATATTTACATAATGTAATTAATTTATTTATACCTGTGTGGCTTGAACTTTATATGAAGTAGTTTGAACATGTAAAAGGATTTGGAAATACCATAGGTTTAATTGGATTCCAAGAATCATAGCCTACATACGCTGTAAAATAAAGATGTTCCAGAAGGGTGAATGAATAGGACTTTGAGAAACTCAGGTGAGACAAAGCATCTCAGAGGTTTCACCTGAAATTACTGAATGGAGAAGTCACACATTTGCTTCAGATCTGTATTTGGGTGGGAAATTGGTTTAAAAATATCAAGAGCATTGTCAGTTCCTATATTTTCTCTGCCACTCAGCTTTAAAATAGGTTTCTTGGATTACTTACTTGGTGTAATTTAAGTGAGCTGAGCATTAGTAAAGTTTAAAAATTAAAAACCTATTATAGGGCTTACTCAGAGCAGTATGAAGCACGGTCCAGAACATATTCCTCCAACCTTAATACCCCCTCGTTCCTGTCAGTGTTTCCTTTTGATGGACTAGACGTTGCATACCTGTGAGCAACCACTTTGCTCAGGGAGAGGGGTGGAAGTGAGGCCTGATGAGACAGCACCTCAGGACTACAGACCTGATATTAGATCTTTAAGGGCAGCGAGAAACACAGATCAGATTTTCAGTTGTTGCATTAGGCAGAGAGCTTCATTGGACTTGTCAGAGCTCTGGAGATGGTACATCTCCATTGTGCTAAGGCTGTGGTTAGCATGCTGTGCATAATGTCCTGTCCTTTCTTTATGAGAAAATTTTATCCATTTTTTCCACCCAGTGTATTCACAGTCTTTTCTGGTGTGCTGCCTTGGGACAGTTTGCTGCTAATGTGCTTGAATTGACCATCAGTGAGTTCTACATTCCTTTTTTTTCCTTTTTTTTGGTCCCAAGTGAAGGCTCTGTCCTGAAGAAGCATTGCATTCACGCAGTTTGTGTTCAGGGCTACTCAAAAAGCATCCATCCGGAGACCTGTGCTTGAGTCTTACACTTACTAGAAGCAGAGCAACACAGGATGCTTTTATTCTGGCTGGAGTAGCCTTGCCACTGAGAAAAATGACTTCAAATGAAACGGAGAGGGGGATTTTTTGTTTGTGTGCTTGTTTTACTGCGCTTCTTGCCTGAGCATATTGGGAACCTACCTGATGAAGATGGATGTATTACAACCTCAGAATGATGGGATAAGAAACAAGAATATGACCTGAGGAATTTGCTTTAGCAGTCAAGAAGCAATCTTCTTGCCAAGTGACTGCTTTTCTGTCTTTTCTGTATGCAATTTAAAAACACGCTATTCTACTTAATAGAACTGATAGAAGGGAGAAGAGAAAGGGATTGTTTTCTATTCTTAGTGTTTCTGATGGATACACTTTATCTTATATTTGTGTTTCTGATGGGACGATCAATGGGAAGTCTACCAGGAAAAGGGACAAAAAAATGTTGGAAGTCATATTTAAAATGCTTTTGATGGGGTGTTGATTGGATTTTTAGTTTCCACTCACCTGGCTTCATTCAAGGAAAGGTTATGAGTAGCATTATCGATGCATTTCATCATCAAGTCTGTCTTGGAGCTCTCTGTTCTGCAAAATGCATTAAATAGTCCTGTGGGATTTTTGCATGATGGGCGTTTTAAAATATCTTCTATATTTGGTGTGTTTATTGAAAAAAAAAAAAAAGGTGATTTCAACCTGTTCTATAAGAGGGGCCAGACTGTTTCTTTTCGCAATTAAGCTTAGTTTTCCTACTGTCATGTTCTTTCTGTAATTACTGAGTAATATAATGCTGTAAGATGCCGTTTGTTGACAGCTGATAGCTATATCAACTCATTTAAATAGCCTCTAAATGTTACTGCCCTCACCTTTTTTTTTTTTCTGTGACAGCATGGGTCGACTTGAAGCAGCCTTTTTTCAGAGAAACACATATGATATCCTGTTCTTTGTCTTGCTTTGACCATCTGCACCCTTATTGCTGAGATGTTACATTAGTAATTTTACTCCTAATGATGATATTGAAGTGCATCCTGAAACATCCTCTTCACTGGGAGGCGCACTCTATGATTGGCAATGCAGGCACAAGAAGTCCACTTTCAGAATTGCATTTTTATGTTTTTCAGTTGTTCTGCTTAAATTTGTCTTCAGATGACTTTGTATGTGTTTGAAACACGCAAAAACATTAAATGCATTAGTGCATACTATATATCTGACATCTTACAGGGCTTTTCTATGGTTATGAGCATTTTTGAATAGGAGGCAGCTGTTACTCAAGTGATAAATCATTAAAAAAAGGTTTTTGCTAAATACTACAGTATAGATAGAGGAAAAACAACTATTTTTCCCTCTCGTTTTGCTGGTGTTCACCTGTTTTACCACCCTCTTTTGCCATGAAATAAAGCAGTATTGACAGTGAAGCATAATTTCTGAGTCACTGGGGTGTGCACATCAGACGTAGCTAGTTAGGAGCTACTGTTCATGTTTGATAGTGATGTACAAAAATGAAAGTTTTGCAAATAAAGCTGAAATGTGTTCTTTGTACTTCTGTTGGAATTTGCTTAGGGGTGTTGGAGTAACAAACCACGGATTGAAAACTTGTTGCTTTAAGAAAAATGTTTTATTTTCAAGTCCTTCAAGCAATAGGGTCACAGTGTCAAAGTGTATTGCAAGGCAAAAATAAACCATGGCAGATGCTCTCTGTTAACCCCTCACCCTCCCTGCTAAGGAAAGGTGATAAGGAAAAGGGAGAGAGACTTGCCAGTTAGAAAAAAAAGTTTTTAAATGCTTCACTAATGCTAATAATAAATAGAGAAAATAATACAAAATATACAAACCCAAACTTGAATATCTCAGGGTAGCCCAGGGTTCCTCTCTCCCACTGTGGATGGAGCTGGCATGGCTCCAGCAGCTGCAGGGCAGGCACCTGGAAGTCCTGGGCTGGACAGCGCAGCAAACCGGAACTGGATTCAGGGATGCAGATGCAGGGTCTGGAACCAGACCTAGGATCGCAGGCGTGACAGGCAGGGTCCTCTTCAGATGCCGACCATGGTCGAAGAGAGCAAGACCCTTGTGATCTCCCACTTTTATAGGGTGTATGACATGGATGGGATGGAATACTCAGTTGGTCAGTTTTAGTCACCTGTCTACTCCTCTTTGCAAACATGCCCCTGTCACTTGTGGGATGTTATCAAAATTCTTGGTTGCTATAGTAATAAATCTAAACATGGGGCTTCTTCTGCATTCCGTTGGTCATCTTATCAATTCCGTAGTGCAATGTCTCAAAAAACGTGCAGCTAGATTCAGAAAAGTGCAGTTACTTAGAAGAACTTAGCTGAAAGGAAAATTCGCTAAAAGAGAACTGGTTTTGTTTTTAACAAAACCAAGACATTCCACCCCTTATTCCGTACTATTTAAGTCACTACTGCGTTTTGCCTGTCTTCAAATGTATATACACACACACATAAATAAGTATATCACTAGTTCGTGAGTGTGGGTCTCTGTATCACAGCAATCTCCCTCTCTAGGCAGGAGAGATTATGTGTAATTTGGTGCAGTTCGTGCCCCCAAACTGCAGGTCAGAGATGTCAGTCTTGGGGATGTTACTGGACACCACTCGATGAGATTAGTTCAGGGTTCATCACCACCACTGTATTAACCTGAAAAACACTTACGGAACACTGTTAGTATCATGCAGCAGTTACCCTCATACAGTTTGAAATTGCATATTCTCACTCAGAATCAAATCTCCTTGAGGTACACATCAGACTTCACCATCCTTCAGCATCACCCACCAAGTACATCCAGGTCCTTGAGCAAGAACAATCCCATGGGTGGGTTTGCCTTTGCCCAAAGCAGGAATAACCCAGACAGCTTTTCTTAACATATTTCTTCCATGCACCATGGGGACTTTATCCCCTTGCACTCTATGTAAAAGGTCTGATTGAGCAGGGCCAGCTCAATTTATTGATTCTCTGGTATTAACTAACCAGCTGGCTTGTGCCAAATGCTTATCCCAGTTTTTAAAGTTTCCACCTCCCATTGCCTTCAGGATAGTTTTTAATAACCCATTGTATCACTCCGTTTTCTCAGAAGCTGTTGCATGATAGGGGGATATGATATACTCAATCATTGCCATGTTCTTTGGCCCAGTTGTTTATGAAACTATTTTTAAAATGAGTCCTACTGTCTGACTCAATTCTTTCTGGAGTGCCATGTCACCACAGGACTTGCTTTTCAAGGCCCAGAATAGTGTTCCGGGCAATGGCATGAGACACAGGGTATGTTTCCCTCCATCCGGTGGTCGCTTCCACCATTGTAAGCACATAGCGCTTGCCTTGGTGGGTTCAAGGGAGTATAATATGGTCAATCTTCCAGGCCTCCCCATATTTATATTTCAGCCACCGCCCTCATACCATACAGGCTTTTAACCTTTTGGCCTGCTTGATTGCAGCACATGTTTCACAGTCACGGATAACCTGTGAAATAATGTCAATGGTTAAGTCCACCCCTTGGTCACAAGTCCATTTATATGTTGCATCCCTTCCTTGATGCCCTGAAGCATCATGGGCCCACCGAACTGGGAAAAGTTCACCTTTATGTTGCCACCTCAGCTACTTTAATCTTAGCAGCCTGATCCGCTTGCTGGTTGTTTTGATGTTTCTCGGTGACTCGACTTTTTGGCACATGGGCATCTACATGACGTACTTTTACAGTCAGGTTCTTTAGCTGAGCAGCAATGACCTACCACATTGAGACAGCCCAAATAGGCTTGCCTCTGTACTGCCAGTTATTTTGCTTCCACTGCTTTAAAGTCACAGGCATCATATAGGTCCTTATTGTGATTAGTGTTCAGTCTCACTGTAGTTAAGAGTGTAGCCAAGATGGAAAATTTTGAGATAGGAGGAGGAGATGACCTTCTCAAAGTTGCAAAGCTGTTGTATTTTTCAGTGATATCAGTTGAAATATTGAATCTTGAAAATTGTATTTAATTTCAGTTCCCTTAGTCTCCAAAGAGGGAGATCAAACAGAAAGCAGTAGAAGTTACTCAAGAACCTCTCTGATGGAGATGATGACTCTTTCATGAAGGAATACTAATAAAGTTACAATATGTACAACTGCAGTGTGAAGAGTGGAGTAAAAAGCTTATCTTGTCAGCTCAAAATTATTTCCATAGATATTTCTGGTGTCTTTCCATTCATTTCAATGGGAGTTTGTATCTAACCACCTAGAAACCTTAAACACGACTAGGATTAAATTATGAATGGAAAAGCATATTCCAAATGGATTTTTCTGTCTATTTTGTGCCACAGAGCAAGACAAAGGGACTAATGGAAACACAACCTTAATACATTTTAAGTAAATTGAGTACCATTCTTCCAACATATAATCAGCAGGTGCTGTCTGTTTGAATGACCGCTGCAGTTTGTCTACCATTGTATTTCCTTCCATACAAATAATTGCTGAAAAATTTTGTTGTAATAGGAAAGGAACATTCTTGTGTTTTATTTACTGATAGTGCACAGCTAACTGTTGCTGTCACAGAGCACTCAAACTTTCTATTTTAAAATTTCTGGGAATATTTGTACTCTTGCCAATTAATCTGAGAGAAGGAATTCCAAGGAGGGGAATAAAATATGGAAAATAATGCTGTGTTTTATATAGCACCTGCCATACTCTAGAATGCTAAAGCAGTTACTAAATAGATGCTGAGATGGATAAAATATGACAGTGCCTATAAGCAAATATATCACCTGTGAAGCTTTCAGCAATGTAACTGGCATACAGCCATAAGCACTGTTAAAACTGCTGCTGAAAGAAAGACTTGGCTGGACCTCTAAGGGATAATCTCCTATTATGTGTTTCCTTGAAAAATTTGTAATAATCATAATAGAAATTATAACAAACGAAAAGAAGACTGGAAAGACCTTGAGATACTGACTAGTCTGCTCTTTGGCCCCCAAAGCAGGCTGACTTTCATACCTGTTTTTTTAGCATAGCTGTTCAGAAATCTGCATGAAATAACAAAACTACAATGGGGTCCGTGCAAACCCCCTCTTAAAATATGTCACTCTATTTGGAGAAACACTTCTCCTAATAACTGATACAATTTTTTCCAACTCTGGTTTCAGTAGGTGCATTGCTGCTTGTCTTACCCCAGGGTGCAGTGGAGACAAGGTTATTCCATAGGGTGTGCAACATTTTCAGATCTGATGGTGACAAAAATGCCTTTAATTTTTTTTCTTTCAAGTCTAAGTAATCCTAGTACATTCAATATTTCCACATAACTCCTCTTTGGAGAGTTGTGGTAGTTTCTGTTACTGTATTTGGACTCTTTCCAGTTGCTTCACATTTTTTTAATAAACATTATGCCAAAAATTTGGGTCTTTTATTCCTTCCTGCTAAACAGAAGGACAGAAGTGCTTCCTATTTTGTGGAGTATATACTCAGGTTTATATTCCTGTAGGATGTGGTGTTTGATTGTGGGATTTTTTTGTTACTTATTTTTTTTTAATCACATTTTGAACACACATTCAGCTCATGTTCTATTATAACCCATGTTCCTCTTCTGAAGAAGCTGCCGTCTGGCTGTTTACTTGCTGTACTGTAGGTATGCAGCTGACTATCTGCCCAAGTACAGAAACTTGCATTTGCCCTTGCTGAATTGTTCTGTTATTTTTCTGACCACTTTGACAGAGTAATTTTGAATTCTAGGCCTGGTATCCAGCATACTTGCAGGATCGGCTCTTGATGTTTGGCACATTTAAGCATGTCCTCTCTTCAGTTATGTAGGCTGCTGATGACAATAATCCCTGAAACTAGATCAAGTTCAGATCCTTGCAAAAACCCCACTCAGTATACCTTTTCGCTTTTCATAGCAAACAAGAATTGCTTGGGGTGGGTCATATTATCAACGAATTTTGCCTTTGTTCACTAGTAAACTCCCGTAGAAAATACCCGCTCATAAGAAAGGATATGTGAGGGAGCCATCTGCCTTTTCTGTGGTAACAGAAGTTGAAAGCATATAAGGGAAATCAGGAATCTCCTGGTTTCTGGTCTGTATCTTTTCCCCGCTGTTTCTCCGTGGAATAGAATAAAAGTTGGAATTTTTAACAATCTGATGATGCCTAAGAAATAGGGCTAGTTATTCCTATGAGCAAAGGAGGACTTTACCATTTAGAAATGATCTGATAGCACGAGAAGCAAGAAAATGGTGGAGGTTCTTGTTTGCACATTTGTTACTGTATGTTTGTCAATGTTGAATGGTCAGATCAGGGAATTTTGTGTCTGGTTTAGTAGCTGTGATAGTCAGGCCTATGTTTTCTCAGGTTGGACTTGTGTAATTACTGGGCGCTTGTAACAATGCAGATCACAGTTGCTAGCAAAGAGACAAATATGAAAGTATCCTTTCAAAGATCAAAGAATAGTCTTCTGTGTTCAGAACTTCACAATTCACCTTCTTTACTGGTGTATAGTTTGTGTCGTTATGGAATATGCTGTTATAATTTATTCGACATTTGTATCTATAGAAGGAGATATGTCATGAGCTAAATTGTATGTCATGAAGAAATTATGTGGCATATTTAAAAATACATTTTGATATATTTTTTGTGTGTTTGTTAGAGGGAGGAGGCCAAACACAGCAGCATGACTACAGCTAGATGTAAAGTCATCAATATTCTTACTGTAGTGTTTCACTGGTGATGTTGTTTTTTGCCCGTGGAATTGAAGCGAACACTGATTAAGATGAATCCAAGTCTGCTGATAATAACAGTAATTGCCCACAAGTTGCTAATAATAAACTTGTGCTTTTTGAGAGATTGTAGAAGTTAATGTGACAGATGTACTACACTAAAGTTGATTCTCATGGAACTTAAACTGAATGATGCATGTGTACCATTAGGATGGAGATTAGCGTGGTAATTATTTGAACAGTTGAACGCAGAAAACACATACAGAGATGTAAATTTACTTACGAGAAGTATTTTGGGGTGTACTTGGTATATCAAAAGGCCATGTTCTAGAGTTCTCAATAAACAGATTTGAGTTCAGGCCTTAAACTGCAAATTCCCACTGTGTGAGACAAATCTAGTGCAGGATTCAAGCATCAGAACTGTAGTTATCTTTATAAAGCTCGTGAGTCTGAGGCATGAGTCTGGTGCTACCCCTCTGAAAAGTGGTAAATTTCAGCCTTAAGTGTGAGGATGTGTCATCTTCAGGTACACCAGGAAATACATTTTTTTATTATTCATTTCTCAATTTACAGAAAACTTAGAAAAAGTGCAATAAGAAGTATAGCAGGTTAAAAGACCACTGAAATTTTACTGATTAAACATTTTGCTTCACCCGTTCCACATGGTATCAAAATAAACATTGGTGTAGTCATTTGAAAGTATAAAAGAGAAAAGACAGTAAAAGAGCTTTCCCTAGTTTGCTACTTGATTGTGAGAAGAAGCTGGCTTTAAGACTTCAAGGAAAAAAATAAGTCTTACTGAGTGCTTTTTCATTATTTTAAGTTCATGTAGTGCTAAAGAAGCCTGAATGCCCATAACAGGTCTACACTAGCAATGATAATATAGGAAACTATCTTGCCCCTGCTTCTGTCTTAAGTATCATCAGCCTGGAAGGAAGAGATTGTAATTTTTAAATTATTTTTTATTCTTTCTGTCTGCCTGTATACAGTATTTGATCTTTTCCTGTAATTATGAACAGAGGTGCCGATTGTGATGGTGTATTTTATATGTGATTTTGCAAGACTCTGTGATTGAAGGCCCCTTCGCTGGATGCAGTTCCTCAACAGAAGTTGAAATGTTAACATAGTGCCTTGATTGCTTTTTTTACCTTTGAGATGTGCTTCTTGGTAGCTCTGTAGTAAGAAGTAAATGAGAATTGAAAAGACAGACTTCAGTTTCATTCTGGTTAAAATCTATTTTTCCCATCTCTTTTGTAAACTTTGCTATGCAGTAAACTCACTCAATATATTTTTCAAATAATTTGCCTTTAAAAAAAAAAATCATTTTTTGCAGCATTGCTGTTCAGCTTTGTTGAAGGAAATTAAAACATTCCTATCCAGTCTATGGATCCTTGTTTAGCAAGACTTCTCTCTGTGGTATTAAGGAATGGACTACACACTGAAAGCATTCAGCAACTCCTTGAGCCAATCTAAATATTCTACTGTGCCTCTCAGCAGATGACAGAAAGAAGAAATGGAAAATAAGAGTTTTCAGCCCAGATGCCAATGTGTGTGTTGGAATGACAGAAAATTAAATGCTGTAAAGGTCCCAGATAGCCACTTTAAATATTAAAATTTTTGTCCTGGGAGTTTTTGTCCTTGGCTTAGTTACCTGATGGTAACTAAGTTACCTTTTATGGAATTGTTTCCCAACAAAGATCAATTGTTCTACCATGTCTAAATACATGTTAAAGGCAGCAATTGGGCATGCAGCTTTTTATGGTGAGATGACATAAAATATTTTTTATTTAAAACAAACAACAAGCACCAAAACTCCCTGCTCCAAACCCTAAACAGCAACCAAACGACAACAAAAAAACCCACATAATTCAGGCTGAATGATAAAGGATCTTGTAATTTAGGGAACGATTTTCAGATCTTATGTTATTCATTGAAATAATGTTTTTAGCTTCATGTGAGTAATTTTTTTCAAGCAGTGTGTGGTGTTCAGTCTCGCTTAGCTGAGAACAGACCCCAAAACAGTCTTAGAAACATTTTGACTCTTCCATGGTATGAGGTAAGAACAGAGCAGAACCCTTCAAATGCACATCATCCAGCTGAGCATCTTGGTGTGGCTGGAGGGAGGTGGGGATACGCACACATAAACAACTAGAAATGTTTAGTTGTAATTTACAAATATGCGATTACCACATGTAGGTTTATTTTGTACCTACAGAAGTTGAATGTTTACGATTATGCATATAAATCTTTGCAGTTTTGCTTACATGTTTTTGAATAAATTGCCAGTTCGCATTCAGGCATTCAGTAGATTTGTAGATAAATCAGGTTCATCAGACATGGTGAATATGATTTTGTCTACTCAGCCTTGAAAGTAAAGTCCAATATGCATATTTTAATGTTGGCTAGATAATGAGGTGATGTGCCATGCTAGGCCAGTTTTTGTTATATCAAATAGTAAGCTGGACAAATTTCCTGTAATACCTTTGGTTCTTTGAGTATACATTGAGTAGCAGCATGAAAATAAAATTAATTATTTTTTTAAAATAACCGATACGATAATAATAATTGCAGAGAAAAAAAAATCTAAATCAATCCCTATATTGGTTACGTGATAATCTATACTTGGGAAATTGTAACTTTGAAATTAGCTAACAGGTATGGAGAATAAAACAAGTCTAAACCATAATTTGGTTTAAGAGCTCTGAGTGACAGTCCCTGAAACTTCAGGAGTTTAATATGAAAAGTCCATACTGAAAAAATATTAGTACACATTAAAATCTGTAGCTGTCCTGGTTTGATGTTGTGTAGGTGTTGGTTATGTTTTCCTTGGCTGAGTGAGACCTGATTGGCTTACCTTTCATAGCCATTCATTGTAGCAGTGGTCCACTGGTTTTTATGCGTGTAAGGGAGGGGGATTGTGGCCATACCTTTTACCTAGAAGTTAACTCTTTGTGAACTTCTTGGGTCCCGTGTAGTTAATTCTGGCCTCAGCAAGTCACTTTTTCCGACCTTCATGCACACCAGGAGACCTGTATTTTTTGCCCCTCCATTCAATTTGGATTTGGTTTCAAGGCATCCTAGAATGTTTTTAAATCCCTCTGTGGATTTGCTTATACTGCATCCTCTGGTCATGGTAAAGATTATACTTTAGAATTATTTAGCACTAATATGTGGTATCTGTCACTACTGACCTCGTACTTCCCTCTGATTGCCTACACTGGCATGACCAGACATATCAATTTTCCTTTCTAGGTGTTGTATCTCCATATTTTGTACATAGTCTGCGTGGCTTCAGGGGATACTACCATGGGAGTAAGACACGGTGTAGGAGGGCACCCTCTATTGCTGTTTTCTGACATTGGTTAGATTTACTTTCTTTTTCCTTTACCTTGAAGTTGTTGTGGGCTTTGTGTGAGCTCTGCTGAGCTCTTGGGCCTCAGTTCTGCAAGACTCTTCAGCAAATGCTGGCTGCTGTGCCAGGCCAGCACCCAGGGGCTTTGGCCCAAGCAGAACCAAGTCCTAAGGCTGTAGGTGTGCTGTTGCTTTGGGCTAGGTTTTCACTGGTAAATGGGATTTAAAGGTTCTTATCTTTATTGCCTGCCTTAGTTCTCAGTATGTTTTGTGTTTATCTGAATCTCAGATGACTCTGTCAGTTCTGACGACTGATACAAGAGACACAACCTGCCATGTATAATACTCCTTTTCCTGGCTTGACTGGCATGCTGACATGATTCGCTCAGCATCATCTGAGTCAAGAGCAGCAGTGGGGTTATGTATAACATGAAACTTCTCCCAGAAAAGCTTCTAACAAAACATATAATTTCCTCATCAAAGTAGATGCTGTCTTTGGTTCTGGTAAATGTGGTGATCGGAGGTGAAATCCTAGTTAAAGGAAGGTGATTTGTGAGCACGGTGCTGGTTTGCAGGCCAGCCCTGCAGTGGAGCAGATACAGCGGCAATGGTCCATCCTATGCTACATCACCCAGTTTGGTACTTTCTTCTTTCATATCCCTGTTTGCCTCAACACCGCTTCATGTATTTACCTTCCCATCTCCCCTAATTGTCTTCTGCCTCTCCATTTGATCTCTCCTTTTCATAATAAGTACATAACTATAATTACAAGAACATTAAGGCCTATGAAGTTTGAGTCACAGTACAAACAGATTGATGAGTCTGTACTTCTTGCTCAAGGAATGTAGGTTTGAGCCTTGAAAATCTGCACATTCAGTGAGAAGGTTGTTTCAATGGTAATAGCTCAGTATATCTGAACTGTTTGGCATGATTCCTAATAGGCAATTTTTGGCAAGCTGCTTTCAAAGCATTTTGATTCTATTCACAGTAGCCCTTATGCTTGTTAAATTGTTGATAAAATGATATTGCGAACAACAAAAGAATTCTGAATATGGAGAAAAAATGGCAATATAATCAAAACAATTTGGAAAGAATAAATAAGCGAAAGCCAAGATGTTGAAGTACAGCACTTTTGAATTGGGAGCTGCCGCACTAATGGGTATAAATAATGCAATATTTTTCCCATGGGGTTACTGTAGAGCTTAATTGGTTAATGGCTGAAAAGCACTTTGAGATCCTATGTAGAGATATGCTAAGAGCAGAGTGCTGCTTAATGAAAGTCTAAATGCTGCTGTGTAACACTGTTCTGTGGACGTGTCAGTGTGTCCAACTGTTGGCAACAGTGACTGAACCCATGGATCAATTTGTTGGACATGTTTAACATTTAGCAAGGTGACTACGGTTATGTTCTGGTAAATCAACATATATTAATAATTTGCTTTATTTGCCAATAGGACCACCTTTCTTTTAAAAAAAGAAAAAAAAAAGTTTTAGATTACCTTTAATATATGATGATGCTTTCCATGCTTTTCAAATTTGCTTACACTAAAAATTAGCAATGTGCCTTTAACAACTCAGCCTTCAAATTTATTATATAAAAGTACTATATGAAATCAGAATATACCTAGCCTTAAAAGCATATTTATATTAAAACAATATCAAAATTTATGAATAAATGTAAAATGTAGGAATAAATTAATCTTTTCTTAATCTTTTTCTTTTGCAAGTTCCCCTTACTGAGAAGTAATACTTGGAAACCCCTGGAACTTACTTAGTTCTTAGGTTTTTTAGGGAGTATAAATTTTAACATCTGATTCGCCACAGTGGCTACAATTTTGTGTTTGTCTTTCTTCATTGTCATTTGTAAGGAAACCTCAAAAGGAGTGTGGGGTTTTAAATTTTTGTGTATCTGTCCCTTGTGGGATTTTATTTTTTATTTTTACATTTTTTTATGTGAGTTTTCAATAATTACCTTCTGTCATGACCACTTTTTAGCTCACGTACTACATGGTAAGCTAGTTTATTTGCAAAGAATATCAGTAGAAGTAATTTCTGGGAGTAATCAAGACTTGAAATCTTGAATTCTAGATCTCAGAGTGGCTCATAGTCTCTTTTATAAGTTAGTACCTGTTATTACTAATTCTGAGTGGGATGAATTTTTATCTTTAAGTATTCCCATTCATTCATTTGTTGTTTTCTTCCAAAGCTTGTGAGCATGGACAAGCAAATGAAGATGATTTTTTCTTTTTCCTTCTCCTTTTCTCTTTTAATGGCTTAGTTCGTACTGCCCTAACTTGGTATCTTACTGCTGGCCTCTTTGTGTGGCTGCCAAGGCTTCTTGCATAATTTTCTTGACAAATGGCTTACTCATTAATATTTCAGCCGTGTTCCTACCAACCTCGGAGAAGTGGTATGCCCCAGGCAGGGAAATGTAGTTCCTTCCTCAGGAGCCTTCTAATCTTTTTCTTAAACGCTTTGTCAGAGCCCGTGACAGATAAATGAAGATGGTGCAGTTCAAACTAGAGATGACTTCTTTGTACATGTGTGATCATGTATTTTCTGACTGGGCGGTGCTGGACTGCAGTGGAGGATCAGCTGCAAACACCTACGTTTTCTCTTCTTTATCTTTACATAAGACTGCAAGACATTGATTCTGAAGTAAAATCCATAGATTAATTTGTCTCCTGTCTTTCTTTTTTTTTTTTTTTTTTTGATTGGCTGTTGAAATATACATAGTCCTGGTAAAGGCTCTGTCAGTTCACAGACTTTCATTGTTTCTGTAACAGAGACAGACCAATGCACGATACTGCAGATGACTTAGAGTTGAGATCAAGTTCAAATCACAGCTAGGTCTAAGATGTGGATCTCTGATGATATTTTGGCTCAAGATGATAGAAAATATGTGAAACTGATCTCTACAGAACTTGGTGTGAAAGAAAATTGATATGACACAAAACTTATAATACTGCGCCCCCCTCCACTTAGTGTTGAAACATGGTAAGAAAGGCTGGTTTGATTTCAAAGTTGATTACATACATATTAAAAACATGAATTAAATCCCTGGTTTAAAATATTAATTATATTATTTCATAGTAGTATTTTGAATACTCATTGAAACTACAGCATGGTTTCTGGGGTATTACTAAGGAGGGAATCTGGACATCTATGGTGAAAAATGGATTTCCCCAGTTCTCCTCAAGAATGGAAGGAGATGGTGGGAATTGGAGCACTACCACGAGATAGCAGGTAAAGCTGAAGACTTTGTGGATGAGACGAGTGATTCATGTTTAGCTGCCTCCTCTGGCATGACCCATCTAAGAAATTTGCTTTTTGTATGGGGTGGGCTGGGTTTGTTTCTCAAGTTTCATTTTTCACTGTGAGAAATGAGGTGTCTGAAGCTTGTGTATTTGGAAAGGTTTGAATATTTTGCAGTCAAAGATCAAGAATAGCACATTAGGTAGCATGTGTGTTGCATCTGGTATGTAAGCTGCTGCTGTGTTTCTTCCTGCCTTTTCACTGGAGGAGGCAGTCAGTCATTATTTGATCAATGAATGATGCCTTCTGAGATGAAGGATATCTCCTTTGTCTAACATGGGCATCTCTGGAGGGCTGGGCTACTCCTGCCAGGGAGGTGCTGTGCTTCTCCAGAAGGGAGGCTGCAGCTTCCTGCTTGGCCCACCAGTAGGATCCAGCACTTCCGGAGTCATCCTAACTTAAATTATAAAAATAAAGGATATATATATATATATATATTTATATTTATATATATGTATATATAGCACTCTTTCTCTCTCTCTCTCTCTATATATATATACAGCTAGATTTATGCTTTTCTACAGTGTATTGCAGTGTGTGTCTTCATCCCACAGAGGCCACTGACACATGGCAGTGCACCTGTAGATGACTTTCTCTACATGAGCAGCAGTGCTGAAGTTCAGGAGGTTTTGCTGTTTCAAGGAGTGCATCACGTACCACGTTTATCACCCACCCCGTGCTGTGGAGTTGTTGTTTTATGGTGTAGTGATTTGAATTGATATCATGGAAATTATTAATGCTTATAAGTAATCACTTATATTTCCTCTGCTGTCCTTTGCACTGTTACTGAGTCTGTATGTGTCCCATTCTTGACATTTAATAACTGACTGCAAAAAAATTATTACTCCCTCCTCCTGTTAAGGCAGGATGAGGTCTCTGTGGTTTTATTATGTTTAAATGGTGTAGTTAATCACTGAGAACTAAGAAAGTATAACACTACACATATATACAGCTAATATCTGTTTTCTAAACAAATTACTTTTTACTCAGATAAAACTCCGTATGAGTAAAATTCTTGATGGAATATGCCTCTATAGAAAAATACAGATAATCGAGTTCCAGATATTAGTGGAAAAGAGAAGGCAGAAGAGATAGTGGTAATCTTGACTGCAGTGAGGATTTTATAGGTATTTAAAAGTCTCTGTCCCTTTCATCTGACAGTTATTTACAATATATCTTCTAAGGAAGAAAGCTAGTTGGCAACATTTTCAAGGAACTGGAAAAAGAATATTCCCTCAGCAGACAAAGGTAGTGTTTTTTCAGGTTGCATCCTTTGAAAAATGTTTGTATTTAAAAGCAGGGGACACATTTGGGAATATTTAAGAATGTTTTCAGCATTGTCTTTTTGCAGTCTGTAATTTGAAATGTAATGCATTCAAAAATGGTTGTGTAATGAGGATTTTCCCTTAAAATACAGAATTGGCTATTAGCTGTTTCATCTCATTGCGGAGGGAGGAAAGAGCACAGGTATGTCAGTAGGAGCTCAGATCACAGCTGCTTAATTTTCAGTAGAGTTTTGTGTCCCTTAGTCATCACACACTATAGAAACTTTCCATTAAAGGGATTAACTGACATTTCAGTAAAAAACAAACTCTGCTTTAGTTTGTGAAAAAGAAAATAAAGAAACAATTAAGGTATAAGTGAAAGAAAATTAGATACTGTTTCCAAACAGGGGTGATTTACCTTAATTTAAGATACTGTCATGTGTGTATATATATATATATTTACACTGCTAGTTTCTTTTCTTTGTATTTGTGGGTGGGTTTTGTGTGTGTGTGTTTGTTTGTTTGTTGTTTTTTAATCTATGTTTTTCTGTTCAACTAAATACGCTATGGTTGGACTGCTTGCCTTAAACTCCTGAATTTTGCATGTTATAGAGTTTGGTGTCTTTCCACCTTCTAAAATCAGAAGTCTGAATTTGTTTGCCTTTGGTCTTTAACTTCTAATGCCAACTGTGCTGTATACTTTTCTCTTTTAAAAAATTATAAACTTTCTGAATAGTTCAGCAATTTGATGTACCTAATGAGCTTGCTGATCACAAATTTCACTGTGTGGATACTCTACTTTTGAGGTGCTTAAACCTACTACAGGTTGTCCTGAAACCCGATTATGTCCATCTTTGAAACAATCTTATACCAGCTATGCAGCACAGCTGCGCAGTTTACAAGTATTTTGACTACTGAAATGCATTTTACCTGTCTTGAATCGTATGTCTTGAGAAGTATTATCCTTTAAATAATTGGGAAACTTACAGATAAACCTGAACAATCTTGGAGTGACACTGTGTATCAGGGGAAACTAGTGCCTGTAGCAGCCATTGCAGGACTGCACGGGTAACTGGAACTTGTTGCAGTGTGATGTCAATATAACATTTGTGATAATTTGCAATATCCAACCTGAAACTGAATGGTGAGCATACTCAAGTGATGACTCGAAACACTTTAAAACTGGTGCTTGCCCAGAAGTGCTTGTGGAAGTGTGTTCCCCTCTCCAAAGATTTGCTGCCCACTGTGACGATCTAAGCCCATCCTGCAGTCCTAAAGAATGTTAAAGGTGGTTGAAGGTGTGGTGCTGTCTGTGCTCGCCTTCAGCACCTCATGTATTTAAGACTGGGCATGAGATACTGACCTTCCTTGAGACAACAGGCATCTTCTGGATCAGTGAAAAAGATGCGTGGTTGTTAATATCTTTTCTTTCATATTTACGAAGGTCTTTCATGTAATGCTGAGAGAAAATGTGGTCATGCCTTATCCCAGAAATGTTTGTTTGTTTGTTTTTCAATTTTCTCTCTCAATATTGCAAGCCTCAAAATGTTGCCGAAGGCAACATCATGATTAATGTGTCTCTATTAGAGAGCAGACAGTAAGCCAGCTTGTGACACATTTTTACTTCAGTTAAGAAAAATAACACAAAAATAGTTACTCTGCATGTTTCTTGGAATTTGCTGATGGATTATTAACTAGATGAACTGCAAGTACATGATGAAATCAAGAAGAAAATACTTGAAGGCTATGTAATCTTCCTTGGTGCTCTGTAGTGCGTGCAATATTTTGTTCCATTGGGTGTTTAGCCATCACCAGGGACATCTGAAAATGTTCTGCCCTTGGAAGGTCAGGTTCTAAAGTGGATTCATTCTAAGTTGTCTGTAAGGCAATTTCAGAGGTCTGTGTATATAACAGAAATTCAGCATGCTCCATAAAAATGAAAGTCTGTTCTGGTGTGCAACAATATATCCACATTTTAAAGTGAGCCTGTGTAGTGGTTTAACCCCGGCTGGTAACTAAACACCATGCAGCTACTTGCTCACTCCTCCCCTTCGCCCCAGTGTGATGGGGAGGAGAATTGAAAAAAGCCACTAAAACTCATGAATTGAGACAAAGACAGTTCAGCAGGATGGCAAAGGAAGAGAAAAATAACAAAAATAGTAATAACAGAATATACAAAACAAGTGATTCACAGTGCAGTTGCTCACCACCCACTAATCGATGCCCAGGCTGTCCCTGAGCAGTAATCTCCTGGCTGTCTTTTTTGCTTAGCTTAAATACTGAGCATGATGTCATATGGTATGGAATATCCTTTTGGCCAGTTTGGGACAGCTGTCCTGGCTGTGCCCTGTCCCAGCTTCTTGTGCATCTCCAGCCTCCTGGCTGTAAAGTCCTTGACTTGGTATAAGGATTGTTTAGCAACAACCAAACCACCAGTGTGTTATTGGCAGTCTTCTCATCCTAAATCCAAAACACAGCACTATAACAGCTGCTAGGAAAAAAATTAACTCTATCCCAGCTGAAATCAGGACAGCTTGACAAAAAAATCTGAGCTCGTTATTAGTACGGCATGCAAAATAATTTCTGTCATATGTAGATATGTTCGTGGCAATACAAGGATATTTGCTGCTGTATGCCTACATAGTTTTCAAAACTAAAATTCAATGCTTAGCTAAATTGCTGAGCAGACTGGTAAATGTCCAATTTTAGCAGCCTAGCATATGCTTATAATTTTTGTTTTAACATATGCTATGTTGGTTGAACTCCCCTCCCCACACATACGGTAGATAAAAGCTGTCACATCACAAAATGGTGGCAGCCCAACTTTTCTAACGTTTTCCATGGCACTTCAGAGTCCTGCATTAATTAGCTATTCTTGGATAGGAGACAGACTCTCATCTTTGCAGAATTCTGGTTTCAAACCCATCTTGTACTTTGGTTTATGTATGCAGTAGCCCATCTGTGTTTCTGCAGCCATAAACAGTACAAAGCACAGGGCATATAGAAAAGCGGGCAGGGAGAGCAAGGGTGCCCTTGCTTCCCAGGTAGGAATACCCAGCACGTGGCCCTGAAAGCAGACCTGTTCGGTCACTGCTGGCCTCTGCTTTGCTCAAACAAGAGCCTTCCCTCTTACACTTTTCTGAGTAAAACAGCACTGGTGCACAAGCATTTTTCTCTTCGTTGTGAGCTGCTCCCATCGTTTCTCCTCCATTTTCAAGGCAGGTGTAAGGAGGAATTTCACTGAGTCTACGATTCTTTCCTAAGCCTCAGTGGAGTAGAGGGCACTTGTGACAAATACCACTGCAGCTGTGATAATTCTGTCTTAATCCTTGCTGCACTGTGACATGGCAACATGGATATTAGATGTGGAAGGACATGCCTTAGCAGTACAGCAATGCGATCCCTTATCACATCAAAGTGCCTTTAGCATGTGCTCCAAAATCACATTAGTTTTTGGTGTTTCTCCTGCTGTTTCCCTTATGTTAACCACACTGTAGTGTAGTTCTGCTCATGTAATGTTTCTAATGCTGCAGGGGGATGGTTGTTTTTCTGTGGGAGATGGAGGATCCTTGCCCATCAACTGGAGCTGCTGTGGAAATGGCACCGGGCCTGTGGTAGAGGCCACACTTTGACAAGTGCTGTCACATCTGTGCCTGGTCTGTCCACAGTGCAGACAGGGTTGTTCTGATACCTCCACCTCTGGGTGCCACCCCCTGCCCTCTGATCTACCTCGAAGCTGCTCAAACGCTCATACCCATGCATGGGCATGGTTCCAAATGTGTTGCCAAAACATAATGTACAATATCATCGCTATCAAAGATTTGAGTTCGTACAGTTGTATCAGACTTTTCAATATGGAGATTGAGGTACAGGGACAAGCCCATGGAGCTTCAGAGGAGCTGCTGAGGCACCCAGGAAGGTGGCAGTGACACCATCAAGGTAAGGACCTGTCTAAGAGGAGGTGGTGGGCCTGGTGCTTGCATGCAGCACTTTGAGAAGCCCCACTGGGAACTGCTGACAGGGCAACCTGCTTCCAAAAGCTTGTATTGGCTCTCCATGGCAAGTCAGAGCCACCATCAAGCTCAGAGCACCTGATTCACCACTGGTAATGCTGGTGGAGCTCTTTGCCATCTTCAGATCATAGATGCCAGTGGTGGTTGTTCAATGTTTATTTCCTATTTATGTATTTGGTTTAGGCTCCATGACCTACAGCGGCTGTTTGGCTTGCTGTGGTTGTTAGCTGACTGGTGGTCTTTGCTGTGGGATTCGGGTTTTGTCATTGCACACAGAAACCAGCTTCGTTTTACTGCCAAATAATAAGCGTGGTGGAAACGAAGGAAGGTCTGCTTTTTCAGACATTTAGATAGATGTCTACTAGAAATAATTTCTATTTAGTACAAGTAAATATCAGTAATTAGTGTATCATTAACATCAGTTATTTATTGCTAGCAGAAAAGTAGAGAGATTTCCCTATTTTCCAGTGTTGCTCTCTGCCCTGGTAAACATTTATTTGATTTGTTTTCTTGTACAGTGTAAAGAGTGAAAATCCGTCTTCTTTCCTTCTCTATGGCTTCTCTCCCCAAATGTAATTTATCACCAGTTGAGCTGAACTAATTCCAATACTATTTTTCTGTAATGGTCCTGAAAGTAGTATAGAGGAGTCTGTGGTGGGACATGGGAGCGGAAGAGTCTTGGTGAAGGACTTCAGTGTTTCTGGCAGTTGTGTGATAACCATGTCAGTGGCACCTTTACTGCTTGTTTGCTGTTGTTTGGAGTACTTGGACATTGGATAACTCGTCAAATAGCGTTGGCTAACTGTAACTTTTTTTCTTCTCACAGTAGATTTTTGCTTTAGTTTAGAATAATAGTGCAGATAGAAATGCAATTTAACTATTTAAGGCAAAAGCATAATGTTAGGATTAAAACTCTGATACAAGTTCATCTGTAGGTTTTTCTCCTGTACAGGTTTGTGAAGAATATATATCACTTACTCAGAAAAATTAGCATTTCTGAACTGTCAGAAACTAATAGGAGTGTTCCTCATTACAAATACTGAAATATCATCAGGTAAGACCTTAGAGATATATACGTTAGATATATATATATATAGATATAGATATAGATATAGATATCTATATATATATATAGATATATATATAGATATATATAGAGAGAGATATATACGTTAGAGTCTCCCTTAAAAATCATGAATCTTAAAATTAACAAGCATCGTCCGTCCGTCCGTCCGTCCCCCCCAACCGCTTATGGTTCATGTTCTAATTTATTTTTCTGTAAAGTTAAAATCATGAGAAGAACTGTTTATGTGAAAGTTAAACTTCTTATATGGTTGTCCTATTCTCAGAGGAATGGCATTTAGGAAAGCAGCAAACATCACGAGACTTGCGATTGTCATGAGAGTTCTTCATACATTACAGTTGTATAAGTTTTGAATCAAATTTTTTAGAAAAATAAATGTATGGGCAGATGGTGATATTTACTTAAGGGAAGCTGAATTCATTATCTGACTAGAACTGGGTATTTCAAGCAGCTGTTTGAAAATGAGAACTCACTTTCTATGAAGGATAACGTATGTTTGGGGAAAATTGAGCCTCTTTTCAAAATCTAAGGCTATCCCTCATTTAGTCTGTGTCAGAGGGGTTTTTGGTGGGTGTGTGTGAATTCATTTGTGGAAGAATCTTATCAATAATGGCCAAGAACTAATTTGGTGAAATAGTTTGGCGAGCTCTTAAAAAAAAATAATAGTCCTTCTGGAAAGTTTCAAAACTCGATAAAAGTTGTAGCTACTCTTTACTTACGATAATAACCGGGAAAACGATTAAAACTTATATTTAGTAAACTTATGCTGCCCTGCCAAATTTAATTTCTGACTACTCAACTTGCCTTTGTTTTGATTTATTGAGATACAATTACTTCAGGAAATAGACCTATGGAGAACATGCAGGTGTAAACCAGACAAAAGGAAGCCAAATATGAACATACCCGTTACCTTTTACAGATCTGTTTTTTGGGGACTCTACATTCTAGAATGTGTCTGTTCCATTTGTATATGTATTTTTTGAGCTTCGGAGTATGAAAAATAATTTTAGCTTGTTTGTTCTTTTTTCACACTTGCTTCTCTTAAGTTTCCGTGGAAAGCTAGCCTAGTGTAAAGATGGAAATCTATCCCTTGAAGACTGTGGTCTATTCATTACTTACGTCCTGTCTTCCCTTTCATGGGAAATTCCTTCACCCAGGAAACCTGCGGCTCTGGATTTCTTGGTTCATAGAGAAATACAAACCAGTTTGTTGTTTGGAGCAGATGCCTTTCCCCGGTCACTTATCTTCTAATGCCTCTGTTTTCTCATTCCGTAATAAACAAATTGTAATACTTAGTTATTTTACTGGAACCTATACTAATATTTGTGAAGCTCAACTATAGATTTTCAAGTGCATCTCAGATTTACCTTATGCATTTGGAGTGAAGTGGGCTCGTGATCCGCAAAACTATTTGGTTTTGGAATTTATTCCTTAGAACACTGGAAAGTAATGCAGCTGTGTACACGTGAAGCACAAAGCCTCTTTGCAAACAAGACAGATGTGTAAAGATGGTAGGAAACAAGTTGTTCAGTTCAGACATCTTTCAGAATCTCATCACTTCTTCACCTTCCTGATATTTGGGGAGCCTCCCTGCCTGGTACAGTGGTGGAGGCCATGAAAATGGCCATTCTGAGAAGATATGGAAAAGGAGTTTTGTGCTCATCCCAAAATGCTAACGTTGGTTCTGACTATGTGGAGCCTTTGCTGTGAATCTTGTGCAATATTCATATGTGAACTTAATAAGCTGTTTATGTATAAATATATGCCTTGTGGTCTGGCCATCTGTTTTTCTGCAGTGGTTCAGTGGTTTAAAAGGTTAAACTGTTTTTGTTTGACATTAAGTAAGAATTAGTGGCGATTGCGTAGTGGGTGCCACATGCATCTTGTTGATGTGGAATGTGTTCCGTATCTTCTGCTAATGTGGGGAGATGATACAGCAATAAGTTAACGCTTGGGTTTTTACTATAAGCAAGTCCCTGACTGCCAAGGGGCGTTGTTAAATTTCTGAATTTCTCATAAGTAGCATTCAGTTATTGCCTCATATTTTAACCAGATGAAAGATAGTTTCAAAGAACACCTGATGTTTATTCATCTGCAAAGAGAAGCAGTATCTGGAATGAGGTTAACGCTGGGTCTGGAGTCATTAATACTGACGCAGTCATGCAGAAAATTGATAATTGAATAAGATATTCTAGCTGAAGTTTGATCACAAGGATATTTTGCCTCCTCTGAAATCAAAATAGTGATTGACAATGGGATCTTTGTCATATCAATCAAGTAGACATTTGGATGTCACTTATCCCTGAGATACTAGCAATTCCTGCAGCAAGATTGCAATTCCTAACTTTTAAAAAATTTTATTTTTTTTTTCTTTTCCTAGATCATCCAAGAGTTTGCAATGGCAATGCTCTGGAAATTCATGAGAGTAGCTAAGTATTCTAAAACAGCTTTATCACCAAAAGTAAAGGTAAGAGGAATTCCCACCCATTCAAGGCATTCTTCATCCAAGTCTGTACCTTCAGATTTTGCTGTCAACACGCCGTGCTCAAATACTGTGGAACTGCTTGGTAAAGCTTATCCTCAGGATGACTACAGCAATGTCACAGAGAAAGTTCTTTCCAAGGTAGGGAAGAACTTGCACAACAAAAAGCATCACCCTTTGTGGCTAATCAAGGAGCAAGTGAAGGACCACTTTTACAAACAATATACAGGACGCCGTGGGACTCCACTCTTTTCTGTCTATGACGGTCTTTCTCCAGTAGTTACAGTACAGCAGAATTTTGATAGCTTGCTTATTCCTCAGAACCACGCCAGCAGAAGAAAAGAGGATAACTATTACTTGAATCGTGATCACATGCTAAGAGCACATACATCGGCTCATCAGTGGGACTTGATACACTCCGGCCTAGACGCCTTTCTGGCAGTGGGAGATGTCTACCGCCGTGATACCATTGATAACACCCACTACCCAGTCTTCCATCAGATGGAAGGAGTTCGGCTCTTCTCCTGTCATGAGGTAGGAATTCTCTAGTTGGGGTGAAAGAGATTTTGGACAAGTTGCATGATCTTGTATTTGCTGCAAGCAAAAGTGCATGCACGTAAACATGTTACAGCAGCATAAAACATGTGTTTTACATTGATAAAGATCAAGTGATTGATTATGTAGTAATACTTTTAATTTGGGAAAAGCATAGGTGGAAAACGTTGAATTTGAATACAACTCTAAACTTCCCCAGAAAAATGTGGAAAAAATGGAAAAACAATATTCTTGAAAGCTAGCAAAATAACACATTTTCTGAAAGGAAACAGCTTGTTCAGCTGATGACCTGCACAATTCAATTCTAGGTCTATCACAAGTCTCTTCTGGTGAGGTCACTTTACCAAAAACTTTATCGTATTAATACTTGAAGGACTTATGGATGTGAGTTGCTGCAGCTAGATCCAGAGTACAGTTTATATTCTGTCATCTTTTTTCTTTTAATAGCTCCAACCTTTTGTAAATGAATGTCTTTTTAAATTAATTGTTTCATTCTTCATCCCATCCTAAAGCTGCATTAAAGGATTCATCTGTTGCAGCTGACAGCTATGGGTGTGTGATACACACACGGTAACCTTGTCAGAGTCCAGAGGCATCAGCTGAAGAGCTCTAGGTAGATGTCCAGGGCTCTTGAGTTTCTATATTTTGTTGGCACAGCTTGCATGTTCTACAAATGCTTGGGTGTCATTAAGTATTCTGCTGTATCATTGATCAGTGGTAAATATAAGCCAGTTTGTTTTCCAAATAGTAATTGATTTGTATTTGTGTATGCTTGTAGCATTACTGCCAAATTCACATTTCTATAAATGCAACTAGCTTACTCTAATAATACTGGGATGTAGACCGTTCTTACTGTGGTTGCCAATGGATGACAGGAGCTTGGCAGAGAAGCCTGATGGGTTTTGGATGCCTGAGGGAGAACTAGGAGGATTGTAGAGCACTGCTTTTCTCACTGGTGGGAAGGGTTCATGCTGTTTGCACTGCTGTTTCCCACCCCACGGGGCCACAGCTTCTTCCACTTGGAAAACATACCGGCCTCTGCAGATGTCCTGGGAGCTGTGTGGTGTCAGATGCAGCCTGCGACCGCTTCTTTGGAAACTAGGAAATGGAAATCTTGCAGATTTATCCAGTCTTGTTTGTTTGCTGTTCTTTTCCCATAGGCCTGTTTATGTATACAGCCAGGGTATGTGCAAGAGAAAAGGGCACAATACTACATTATGAAAATGCCACTTCTTAGTGTTTTATGTTCATGACAAATTTTATACTTGAGGAGGAGTTCAGGCATTCAGATGGAAAGATTTTATCTGCTACGACATTATAACATCTACACTTTTGCAGAATGGAATTTCTGCAAACTTAGGTATGATTGATCTAATTATTGAAATGCTTGTTAATGAGTATACCCCTTAAGACATTGTTCACTCATATATTCTAGCTAGAAATACACAAGGTATAACAATCTGATTCGTGGCATTGTAGATTTCTTCTTCTCCCATTTTCCCCAAGAAAATGATTGAGATGTTATTGGAGAATGTTAATAGCTGATGAATTTGAAGCTAGTTATGTGCTGGAAAATGTATCTGTCTCTCTGTGGAATCAAAGTCCACTCAGCTTTCTAGACTAATGAAGAAAGAATAGTGATATAGTGCACACTGTGTAAAGTTTTGTTTGTTGGGCGATGTGCATAAGTGCTAAATGCGAACATGATCTAAAGCATCTTTTTTTTTGCTTCAGTTGCAGATTAAATACTGATAGATTCTTGCAATGTGTAAAACTTCCTACAGTCATCATTATAAGAGCCTTGTGGAAAAAAAAAAGTGTGTGTAATTCTGAAATTTCACTGGTGACTGTTCATAATTTGAAGATGGTCAGGCAACTGATGCTTTTCTGCAGCTTTGTGTGAGTGCAGATGTTAAAGTACTAAAGAAATTTCCATCTTCCAAACTAACTCATGGCTAAAATAATACATGCTGAAATTTCCCTTAAACTTTTAAAAAATGTCCTTGGGCTGCTATTGAAAAAGATACAGAAGTCTGTTTAGACATATTCTGAGTATATTTTAAAATATTTCACATAATTATTACCTGAATGTAATATGAGGAAGAGATAGAAACTGATTAATATGAATAGATAAAACCAGTGCCAAAAGTAGCTTACCCAATTTACTTCAAAATTCTGGAGATAAAATAAACTGTTTTTCTTAAATATTACCCTCAAATGGTATTTGTTTCGTGTTTTCTCCCTCCAGCATGCCTTTTTTTTCATTCTAAAGGCCATATGGATTTTTTTCCTCCTATTGTGTATGGCTTTTTTTCTTTGTTTGATCCTTTGGGTTGGCAATATTGATACTGCTGTAGTCAGGTTTGAACTGGCAGGCTCTCCTGGATGGATTATAAAGGAATGATTTCTGTGCTATTCAGTGGTCTCTCTAGTTCTTTACTTCCCACAGTTGATAACAACAACGAAGTCTCAGCGAGGTAACACTTTGTGCCTTTTAGCCAGCAGAGGGAGCCAATACAAACCCAACGGTATCGCAGAACATTTTCCAGTTGACAACGATGTTTACACATTGGAAGGAGAGTTCATAAGGTATTTTATAGTTTGTAATGAATTATACATAAATTTTAAGGGGAACAGATGTGAAAACATAGGAATTGCTCCTCTAATTTAGTAACCTTGTTCCAACAGAGGCCAATACCAGATTATTCAGATGGAGAACTGATGGTCTCACCAGGCTTGTTTGTGCTAACTATATATAGGAAGACTGTGAAGATGTAGTAGGAATATATCTTTGTCCTACATTTAAATGGTTTTGGTTTTATATACTTATCTTTTTTTTTTTAATCAGTGAATGTCATCCAAGGTTTTGACTTGCAAAACTAGTGTCATTAGGTTTGCTTTGGACACTGTGTTTCTGTTCTGATGTTGTATCAAAAGAAAGTGCTTTGCTGTCTTCAGTCACATTTTTTTCTCCTCAAATGTAAAGAAAATTAAATAAATACATGGTCTTCCAAGGAGCAGCCTATTAGATAGAGTGGTTTGAAGCATTTACAGTATGTGTGAGATTATATGTGTATAGAACTGGGAGTCATAACAGCAAAGTTTAGCTGGGCATCGAGGAACAAATATTTTAAAAGTCTTAAGTGGCCTAGGAAAGGTTCTGTTCTTAGTCCTCTGCGACTTGAGGGTAGGGAGCAGCTCGTCCAGGGGTGATACAAACCCCTGAAATAAGCCTCTGGAAATCCCCTTTTCTGTGTGTTTCTTCCGATTCGGATGATGCTCTTCAGTGCCCCAGCTGGTGAAGATTAAGGCTTGTGTGAGAAGGACTTGGCAGCCACATGAGGTGGACGTGGAGAGTCATGGGTCGGTTTGTCAATTCCTCTGACTGAGGGCATTGATCTCCTGCCATGCAAGAACACATGTGAGTCAGGGAATTTGGGATTGCCTGGGCGCTTTGAGATAATAGTATCAAAGTGGAGATCCATGCAGCTTTCTTCTATAAGTGGCAAACAACAAAATAGTTTTTGTTTTGTTTTGTTTGTTTGTTTCTTTCTTTTACTTAGGATTGACATCTACCACATATCTCCCTACCTGGATCAATGCTTGTGCCCTCTCTCGGTAATACCACTGTGTGCCAGCAGTTGCTGTAGCTGCATTTTAAGCACATGGGGGCATGGGAAGTGGTGCAGGCTGCGTGCATTTGGTGAGACACCCAGCTCAATAAGCAGCGTGCATCACATCGGGTTTCAGGTGCTGCTGCCTCTGGGATGGTGGTTGAGATGCTGGTTGTGAGCAATTCATCAGTCCCAAGGAGCCTGAGGTGGAAATGCTGCCTCACTGGGGCCACCTTGTTAAAGGTGTAAAAAACTTACTGCCCTGGTTAAAGCCCCAAACCATTTAGGGACATGGTTTAGTGCTAGAGTTAGGTTGTGGTTGGACTGGATGATCCTGAGAGTCTCTTCCAACCAAAATGATTCTGTGTTCTACTTTGCTAGAGTATCCTGACGTGAATTTATTCCTCAAGTTTGAATGAGCGTTAGGAATAAAGGGCCTGGCTAGTTCAGGTGGAACTGACTTCACTCTCATGGAGTTGTGAACATTGTATTATTCACTGTTTTCTAAGTTGTGGTGCATAAATCATGCCATAATAAGTAGAGCTTCACTGGTCTGAGGATCCACATTGTATTTTGTTATTTTTAAGTTGAAAATCTGACAGGAAAGGGTATCAGAAGGTCTGTGAGATTTTCACAGTCGTCTATGGTCCGGAAAGTTTGGAAGCCACTAGTGCATCTTTTATTTCAAAGAGTTTCTAGAAAATAAATCTAGCAATGCTTTTCAGAATAAAGTAGTTAAATCTATTCAAGTCAGTATGTAAAATGCGCAGGGGAAAAAAAAAAAAAAGCAAATATTTACAAGGGTATTTGGGAAGTCCAGAGGGCTTAAAAATAAAGAAACTCCTATTACCACAGAAAGAGAAGTTTGGGTCCTATCATATATGTCTGGTTATAACTTATATCTGTGTAGCAATGTTGCTTTTTCTTTGCAGTTTCAAAGCGTATGTAAACTTTTCCCTTAAACATGGTGATGGTTTACTGTTTATTTTCAGGAAACACTTTGATTAGGTTAAAAAAATACAAACAGAAATAACTTTTCTTGCTGTAATTGGAGGACTGAAAACTGAAGGATCCAGAAATTAAGGTGACCACTCTGCAAGCCTTGTTACTTGTAGTGATTTTTGCCATTTCTCCCAAAACCAATGCTTATAGATATGCAGCAAAGAGCATTCTGTCATATGGATGATGGGCTCTGTATCTCTTTGGCACATGAAACTGCCTGGACGGGGTTGCAGGTTCACAAGTTTCATCCTCTTGGCAGCTGATTAGGTCTGGCATTAGGTTTCCTTTATGATGAGCCATCTTCAAGCGGCATCGTCTTCATCATTCCTGATCCATCAGTTGAGTGTTACAGCACACTAAAAATGTTGTGGAAATGGTTTGCTATTTGTGAGTGCATTTAGAGTTCAGCTCTTTGTTTATTTATAGGGATATTCATCAGGGCCAGAGAGTCAGAATGTATTTGATGTGGCGAGGTCGAGTGCTGCCGCATGCAGATCCTCATGTAGAGCTCGTCTTAAGTGCTGGTTTGTCTGTGAGTAAAGTACACAAACATTAGGTATTCATTATCTTAAGTGCTGGCGTATGGGTGACTGGCAGGAGGCATACATGAGTGCATTGTGGAAAGACAGGATTTAGTTACAGATCTTTCTGATCTGAAACCTACTATGAATGCAGTCCTGTAAAGAGACACTTAATCTTGGACAGAGTCCTAAGTGTATGGATAATGAAGTGATGTGAGATTAAAAAAAGTCTGTCAAGGGACTGAAGAAATGTTGAGGTCTGTGTGGAAGTCTCTCATGTGAGTTCTGCCTTCCATGCCAGGTTGAGAAATACTGGGAAGTGCTTTTAAAGGGGCATAGCACTGTTTGTATTTGTCCAGTTAAAGCCCAGTATCTTCTGGCCACTATGTGTTACCAAATTTGACTTTATTCTTATTATGAGCTGACTCGTGAGTAAATTTCATGCTGCATGGTAAGGTCACTTTGATTCCTTTCTGCCTTCTCCTTTGTAATACAGCATCAATCAGATATGTTAATAACTCCTGGTAATTATTATTTTTTTGGGACTTATGCATGACAACACAATATTCAGTGTTTTGCATACCTTCACTTAAAGAAAAAAAAGCTTGTTCTTACACTAGGCAGATACATGGGTGCTCAATATCTGCTTACAGGGAAGTTCTTTTCTAGTAGTAGTAATGACTGATCATATTCAATACAATAAGACAGGGCATTTTATTTTAGCCTACACTGAAGGAATAAGTCTACATGAAATTGTGATATCTTCAATGTGTCAGTGTTTTATGCAAGCCTCTTAGATTTTTTTTTCACCATTTCTTCAGATATGTGCTTGAGAAGAACTGATATGAAAAAGGAGCGACTGTAGGTAGTTCTTCATTTTATTCAAGCTTTGACTTTCCTGGCCTTATGTATATAGAAACATTAAAGTGTTTCTAATCCAAGACGTGTACTTAGCACAGTTCAATCATTGTAATAGTGAAACTGGTATATCAGTTTAAAGCTGTTCATATTGACATAGCAATGTCAGTGAACGGAAAGAAGGGAATAAATATTAATATAACTGTAAGGCATCTTTTTTCTCAGTATAACCCATCCACAGCTGTGCTGGAGTTTACATGAGCTGATGGAGCCTTTGTGGAGAATACCAAGGTGCCTCTCAATGCCTCACTGTAAGGGGGGACTGTCCTTTCCACTACCCTTCTTTTAGGGACTCGCCTATAAGGCTGCGATTTCGTGGCCTCTGCAAACTGGTGTAAATTCACACCTGTGCCAAAAGTCCCATGTGCCAGCACATCTCTTGTGCCACCAGTATGCTGATAATTGATTACCAAGCTGAGCTGTTTTCACCCCCTTCAGTTTCTTCCCTTCTCCTGCGTCACTTCTGACCCAGGTCCATGTCCCAGCCTGGCTCAGTGCACCACTGCACAGATACTTGTCCTGGCACGGGGAGGGAGATGGTGCGTATGGTAGGTTTGGCAGGATGAGGAGACAGACAGGTTAGACGGCTGCACTACGACTAAGTGTATTTACTCTAACGGTGCTTGCATGTATTTTAATGCCACATCTGATATAATCCACTAAAACAGAATTTTGCTTCAGGCAGTAATTGCAATATCAACATTTCAGAAATAATACAGTGGTAAGAAAAAGTACCTCTGTGTACTTGTTGATACAAATGCTGTATTTTAAAGGCAGCGTCCAGACTATCTGTTCCTTGCAATAGCCTGGGGAACCAGTTTTAAGCTGGGTGGTAAGGGGAAGAATGAGGGGGAAAAGGAAGAAGAGAGTTTCATGTCCTCAAATACTGCTGATGGGCAAAATAACAAATACATCTTCTAACGTGTAAATACAGAGTATTCTAGTCCAAAGGGGGAAAATCTCTGTGGCCTGAGGGGTGTTTCTGGCTTACTGAGGGTAGTCTTTTCAGTCAATAGAAAGGAAAAATACCTACCTGTAGAGAGTAGTTCAGAGCAGGAACCTAATTTAGCCACTCCAGGTTTCTGTGTGAGGAAGCCTGTGTCTGTCCATTAACCACCCAGTGAACCTAAGGCGATTACCCTCCCTAGGCTGACACTGGCCTCTGTGAATACCCCTTGACTTTCAAAACCACAAGTTGGATGGCTGGTCTGCCCCACTGACAGCAATTAGTGATGGGGTGGATATCATCTGGTTCTTCCAGCCAGTGCAGAAACATTGCCAGTAGGAAGAAGCGGGTTTAATCTTTCAAGTGAGCCCTTGAATAAAGAATCTGCTATTTAAAAGTGTAATACCTAGTTTTGTCAAGCTACTGCCTTTTGATTAGAAAGGGCATTTTTGTTGAAATGATGGATAATCGTTTTATTCAGTATTTCTCTGTCCCCTTTTTTATTTTGTATTTTTCTGCAGCACACTAAAGAGATTAACTTCAGAAGTGTTTTCTCAGTCTGCCAACCAAATCTCCTTCTGACTAGCAATGCAAAGTTAAATGCTACTGATGGGATTTTTTTTTTATTCTCTCAATCCATTATGCTGCTAGTTTGTGTGCTACCTAAACTCAGACTCCTTCCACATGCATTATGTCTATCTGAAATATGCTAGAAGCTAGTCTGAATTGTGCCCAGCATTTCTAGGCTACCAGAGATGCACTTGAACTTTCTTTAGAGCATTTAGTGCATTGAAGGCATCAAACAACTTCTGTGGGTGTCCGTGAGTTGTTAAGGCTACACACTGTTTGTGGCATCTCCTGAGTAAGAGATAGTTATGCTGGGAGGCTTAATGTGAAGAAAATCTCAATGCGTCTTTTCTCCCTCCATGTGCGCTTACTTGACTATGGGAAAGCGGAGGAGAAGGGGTAAGAAAGGGCACTAGAAACACTTTCACAATGAATTTTCCCTGTCCTCCAGACTTGAAAGAGTTGAGTTTTGTACAGCTTTAAGGATTTCCAATAAAAATTACCCTTTAGAGCGTAAAACTGCCTGCTTTCTCCCCAAGACACAGAGCCTCCGACGACATGGCTTAGTGAGAGTGTTTTATTGGTCTCTCTGAGGGGATGTAGATTTGCTGATATATCTGTCCAGGATCACCTGGCCAGAAACATATGGGATTGTACAGGAAACAGAAATCTTCAGCTTGCAGCAGATGTGGTGGGGAGCAGCCTCTGCATGAGGAGTGAGTCTGTCACATCTCACATACAGCCTGCCCCTGCACTTGGTGATTTGTCTGGAAACCCCAGACCAAGACGATGCATCCCTAAATTCCCCGTAGACTAAATTCCTGTACACAGAAAGGTGCTGTGTGTGGGAAACTGCAGGAGAATGGTAGTCCTTAAATGAACAAACTGTACCCAAGATTAATCAAATATAGGCAGCTTGAGGTCTCATTAAACTGCAAAGTTTTTTTGGTTGGTTTGTTGTTGTGGTGGGTTTTGTGGTGATTTTGTGTTTGTTTATTTGTTTGTTTGTTTGTTTAAGTTAATTTACAGCTTTTAAAAATTCATTTAGCAAAGGAAGTTGAAGATTTGGTAAATGCCATTGTGTGTTGTAGTTTTTAGGACACAATTTACATATATGGTATAGAGTACTTTGTTCTGCATGTTAACTTCCAAAGGAACAGAATCAGAAAAAAATTATCTGTTTCCTTTATAAATTAATATTTTCCTGTAGCTAATAATATTGTTTGAAAATATGGTACAGAAATAAAACAAATATTTTTTTAAATATTTCTGTTCTTGTAATGATTTATCTCTGTGTTTAGTGAACATAACTTGTATAAAATCAGTCTTTACATTTATTTTTCAGGGTGCAGATTTAGCAGGTAAGATTCCCACTTAAATCCGTAGAACTTCACTCTCTGTTTTCATTCAGAGAGTCACTGATGCAAAACACTGATGTTTTTTGTGGTTTGTTCTAGTTGTTCTCCAACATTAAAGATGGTGAAGGCTTACAGCTGTTTGAGCAAGGCCATCGCACTGCACACAAGCAAGAGTGCCACACCATGGAGGCAGTGAGGCTGGTGGAGTTCAACCTGAAGCAAGTGCTCACAAAGCTCATGACTCACATCTTTGGTGATGGTAGGTTCTTGCACCTTCTTTCCTAGACTGCTGATGTCTGTAGGCATCCAGACTTTTGGGAAACATCTTGCTGTATAATAAAAACAGGAGGCTTAGGTATGATGTTGACAGCTGGTATGCTGAAAGAGACACATGGGTTTTTTTCTAGTGAGACTTACAGTGATTTTAGGAGTTTTCATTCACAGAATCACAGAATCACAGAATGTTAGGGATTGGAAGGGATCTCGAAAGATCATCCAGTCCAATCCCCCTGCTGGAGCAGGAACACCTAGGTGAGACTACACAGGAAGGTGTCCAGGCAGGTTTTGAATGTCTCCAGAGTAGGAGACTCCACAGACCCCCTGGGCAGCCTGTTCCAGTGCTCTGTCACCCTCACTGAGAAGAAGTTTGTTCTCAAATTTAAGTGAAACCTCTTGTGTTCCAGTTTGAATTCATTACCCCTTGTCCTACTGTTTGTTGTTACCGAGAAGAGCCTGGCTCCATCCTCGTGACACTCACCCTTTATGTATTTGTAAACATCAATAAGGTCACCCCTCAGTCTCTTCTTCGCCAAGCTAAAGAGATGCAGCTCCCTCAGCCTTTCCTCATAAGGGTGATGCTCCACTCCCTTAATCATCTTCGTTGCCCTGTGCTGGACTCTCTCCAGCAGTTCCCTGTCCTTCTTGAACTGAGGGGCCCAGAACTGGACACAATATTCCAGATGTGGTCTCACCAGGTTCACATTCTTTACTCTTTCCATTTTTGTCTTAAGTTTGGTCAAAGTTCCACCCCAGCGTGTTTTAATGTCAGAGTAACTGGCTATTGATTGACCTTTCAGCTGTAACCTGTATTTATATGTAATTGTTCTTTAATGCTGTTATATATCCACACCTTATAAATTTATTGAGCACAGCCCAAGAGGCCATACACACTCCTCTCTTTGTTTTCCTAAATACTGGTGCACGGTGATTCAACACTACGTCGAATTGTCTGGGAGGGTGCAGGGGATGATCACTTGTCACACTGGCAGCATAGAGATGGACAGGAGAAGGGAAGGGGTATGTATGTGCCTGTGCTACTTTGCTGTGTACACACGCAAAGTGCTTTGGGGATTTCCCTTGTGCAAATAAATGAAACCTTGCAGCTGAGGGGAGATGATGTGTGCCAAGTTCACACCAAGCTGAAAAATAATTGTTGTTTGGTACTTGGAGTGGAATGAGGAAGGGTGATTGTTGTGGTTTAACCCCAGGTGACAACTAGAACCGTGTAGCTGCTCTTGGATCCCATTCCTCCCAAGTGGGTTGGGGGAGAAAATCGGAAAGGAAAAAAAACGTGTGGGTTGAGATAAGAACAGTTTAACATGAGATAAAAATAAGTGAAAATAGTAATAACAAGATGTACAAAATGAGTGATGTACAATGTGATTGCTCACCACTGTGACCCAGTAGCCCCATTCATTCCTGAGCAGCAATAATTACACCCTGGGTAAATGCAGATTATATACTGAGCATGATGTCACATGGTGTGGAATACCCCTTTGGACAGCTTGGGTCAGCTCTCCTGCCTTTGCTCCCTCCCAGCTTCTTGTGCACCTGGCACATGGGAAACTGAAAAGTCCTTGACTACCTGTCAACAAACAAACCATCAGTGTATTATCAACATTCTTCTCCTACTAAATCCAGAACACGGTGCTACAGTAATGAATGTCTGTGTATACAAATTAAATATCTTCTCCTTGGACATACCTCCTTTCAGTTTCAGGACCTGAATTTACAAATGGTCTGTGTCAAAATTGCTACATTAATGCTGTTTCCTGGCAATGAGGCTGCTCCTCTCAACTGATTCATTTTTCTGTTGAGGAAGCACTGGATAGTATCAGAATGCATAGGGTATGCTGGCTGCTTTCAAAGATCTTTTGAGATGGCCCCTGAATTTAAAACAGGAGTTCCAAGAGTGGATTGATAATGGTAGCAAGTCCTATATTTGACTGCTTGAATATTTTCTTGAAATTCTAAAGTTGAATTTACAGCAAGCAAAACTTTTTCCCGGTTTTTGTTCTGTTACTCCTGGAGAATTTTTTTTTTAAGTTCCTGAGTTCAGTTTTTCTCGTGGTTGTATTTTAGTTAACAGTGGCCTTTTGAAACATACAAAATTAGGATCAAAGTGAGTAATAGTAAGAAAGATATTTTTAGGTTAACCTCAGATGCTGAGGATGTTGTTTAAAGTGGGTACTTTCTAGGAGTTATAGGTGATATCTGAGACTGCAGTGGCATCCTTCTCTAACTGTTGACAGATGCTGCAGTTTAAGCTTCAGTACCTTAGCTATTGCTAGTTCTCCTGCAGTCCACACAGTAGCTAGAAAAACATTAAAAATATCTTCTTAAATGATTGTAAACCTACAGAGTGAAAGTAGGTGCTGTCTTCTTACTGTAGGGATTTTCTGTTTCTATGCCCCCAATATTTGCACTGAAATACAAAGACAAGATAGAGATAGGGATTTAAATTTAATTATCTCTCTTTTTCTTTTTCCCTTCCATTCATGGAAATGTGACACTCTTTCCCCTTCACCTTCTTGATCTTCTTGTAAGCTGTCAATACAAACAGGAAGGTAATATGCAAAGAAGCAAACTTCATGCTAGGCACTAGACATATGAGGTGGTTGCAGTGCAAGTGACCTGGGGCACACATAATTAAATTAAATTTGTCTTTTGACATCTTTTAACTTTCATTTTACTCTCTATTTTACACAACACTTCTGATTATTTTTTTTTGTCTCAACTCTTGTAGCTTAAACTTTAAAATGTATTTTACTGCATTTATTGCTCTTGGAAAAAAAAATCTGTATTTTCCTTCTTGTGGATATTTCATAAGGCCTCATGTTCTGTTAAAAGCAAAAATTTCATTCCTTTTCATTCCTCACATCAGTTGTATTCTTTACAGCCTCTGCTGTCAGCAGAATATTGCAGTGAAGTTGCACATCTTTTCTAGCAGGAGAGAGTGATCATAGCTGCAGTAAGCTACTGAAATGTTGCATTGCTATACAGTCAACTGTTATTCATAGGGAGATTGTTTGGATTGCAGGTTAAGTCCACCATGAATGCACGGACATGCCATTTAGTTTTGCATGAAGTAGCTTAGGCCTGAAGTCCTAGACTTGGCTAGCCCTGCTTCCGCAGTGCTTCTCTGTGAATTGACCAGATCAGGCTGATGACAGATTGTTTTTTTGATTTTTGATTTTTTTTTTTTTTTTTTTAATTCAGGTATGTATTGCACAAGATTAAGTTTACATAATATTTAATGAGCCAGTTTTGCTTTACCAGACTTATCCCCACACTATCTGGATACTTTACATGCCAGTAAACGACATAACAAAAATTACCTGGAGATCGCTAGGTTGTCACAAGGAAGGTCAAAGATTTTGTAAAAATATGCACCTACATTTATTCCTAAGGTTTGTGTTTCTATTTCCTTCTGGATTTGCCAATGGGTAAAGGAACAATGAATATTAGAAGTGGGAAAAAGATCTGGAGCATTCAATACATTGTTTTAAATACTTGACAGAGCAAGACAGTTCTTTCAATGACATTTTCTAGTGGTCTGCCATGTCTGATTTTGCATTCTACAAGTGATGGTCTTTCTGTTCCTTTCGTGAGTTCTTACTGTCAAGAAGCTATTTCTGATACTACGCCTAGAGATTGCCTCTCTTAATTTTCTTGTATTACTGCCAGATGTGGTGCATACTCTTTAAAACCCCCTAATCAATTACCTTCCATCTCCACATGCAGATATGTCAGTGTAGGATGTCTGTTCTGTCTTGTTTTAGTTACCTAGGAACCAGGCTTTACAAGGCTAGTTAGCCTAGGGTTCCTGAGAAAGATGGTCAGTCCGACTCCACTTCTCTCTCTCAGCCCTTCTGTAGCTTGCCAGAAGCTTTCTGCACCCTGAGAGATTCGGAAATAATTTTACTATAGCAAATAGAAAAAAAGTGTGCTGGTTCTGCAGTTCGTTTCTTTTACATTAATGGTCCAAAATTCACTGCTGTCCCATGTTTATCTGCCCAGTTTGTAGCCACTGGTAAGAGAAGGCAGGAGGGTGAGTAAAGCCGTGCTTTAACTGATGCTTCTGCCTCTGCTGGTTCTCACTGAGCAGACACTGTACGTCTTTTCAATTAAACACGTTGTTCTGTCTTTCTTCTTCTTAACTCTGTTGTACTGATACCTCTTTTGAGTGCATGGCCATCTATGAGAGTAAGGAGTTAAAAAAAAAAGGTAATAATTTATTGAGGACATAATGGTCTGGCTAATAACAATGCGAGCTAACATAGGTCTATGGACAGCAGCTCCTGTCTGCTGCAAGATGAATTAGCTGAAGCAATGAGGTGCAGAGCACTTAAAAATCAACACACCCCTCAAGTGGCCACGACTTGATACCTTCTGTGCTCCCCAGCACCCCCTGCGCCCTTCTCCTTTTTCTTCCATAGACTCCTTCTCTAAAAATAATCCTCACAGTAACAAAGAGAATTTCTGGTCAGCGAGGACCATCTGGGTCTCAGTCTTTGTTGCTTCTGTGTTGTAGCAGAGCAATAGGCTGCTTTAATGTGTTTTTTTTTTCTTTCTTTCTTTTTTAGTACCCTTGGTCAAGCCTTTTTCATTATGAGACTCAATTAGGCTAGCACTGGCAGATACTTGTTTAGCTTAATATCTGATAACACCGTTACTTTTAAATGGAAGCTATGATCAATTCCTTACCTGGATTCAGTACTCAGAAATAACAATAGCTATTCACTTTTTCCTTACTCATTGGAGATGTGACATGTAAGTTACTAATACACATGTACCCACTGGAAGGACTCCTGTGAACCCTGTGAAATGAGCAGGTGTCCTTCGCTAATATAAATCATCTCTTTGAACAAGGGAAATTACTGAGTTTGTATCTAGTGATCAGTCCTAGGGCAGATTCAGCCTTGTGCTCTTTTATGTGCCCCTGTGTTTTAAGACAGTTATGCATCTCTTGGACTCCTAACATTTCTAGAAAAGTTCATTTTTGCCAGCATTTCGTAGGCTGTGTGTGAAGAAATAAATTAGGAGTAATCAGGTAAATTCTATAGTATTACAGAAAGCCTAATCTTTGTAATCCTTTTAAGTCTTCAGTAGTTTAATTTGCTGAGTGTGAGCAATGCCCTTTATTCCTTGGGAATATATTGAGCTCCAAGACAATATTTTGTATCTGAATAATAAATGTACCCATTTATTCTGTGACAATCTATAGAAATGAAGTTAGAAGGCTTAATCTTGCCAAAGGCTGAGCATCCTCTACTTTTTCGTAAAGTCTTCCAGAGCCGAAAGTCAGAAAGAACAGTTGGATGTAAACCACAGAGGTATTCCCAGTTGTCCTGGCTGTTGTATGAATAAAATTATTGTGGTATATGGGATTAACTATTAATTTAGAGAACAGAATGAAGGGGAGAGTTGTTTCTTCATTGTGATTTATTTTTAAGTCAGATTTTTGTCTGTCATCTTATTTGCATTTAAAACAAATGCCTCTTAAGTACTAATGTGCATTAAAATTCAAAATTTAAAAAAGCTTTAAATTCTTTTTTTTACCCTTTAAAAGTTATTTTAATTAAGAACAAAAAGCAAAGAAACCCTTTCCCCCTCCTCCCCGAGCTTCATTTTGAAGTAATCAGTGGATTAAAAAGATACCATTAACTGAATGTTGTTACCGAACATGAAACTACATGAATATTCAATGTCATTCTTGCTGCAGTTGCAAATTTTGCAAGCTAAATGAAGATATTTAATATGTGCATGGCTTTACAGTGAATGCAGAACTGTACAGCTTTGGGATTAAAAATGCATTCGTACCAAGATTGGGAAATAAAAAAATGTTTTCTGCACACAATACTGTTGTATGCATGTTACTTTTTTTTATCTATGTAATTTTTTAAAATGTTATGTAGATAAAAAAAACAATGAAGTGATTCCTGTAAGTCACAGTACTGTTATGAGTGATAATGGCTAATACTTCCATTACTCTGAGTACTGTGTGTAAAATTGTCAAAATACTTTTTTTATCATTAATATAACTTTCTGAGATTGATTTTCAAGAGGAAAAAGAAAATCTAGAGTTACCAACGTGTTTGTTTTGAAACCTGCCTCTCCTTTTGAAAGATCATAGTATCCAGAGAAGTTCTCTTTCTCTATTAGATGTTTTATGTTTTGGCTATGTATATGTGCTCTTGTTGTAACTTATTATTTCTGTTTCTGTAGCCACATTCAATGTTTCAGAAGTAATCAAAGAAACTGTAATCCTTGAGGCTACAGAAAACATTTTAATTTGAAAAAGCTCTCAATATAAATCGTGCCATTTCATGTTTTAAGTTCCTTTTATGAAACAAAACCAAAAAACCTGAAAATCAAACCAGTTGCCATCATCCAAACAACCTTTGCTGTGCCCCTTATTTTCAACACTGGACCTGCCTGGTTGTTAATGATCCTAATGCTCATTAGCATTTGGCTCAACTGAAGTGAAAACTGGGCTTGGGGTTAAAGCATTAGCCCACAGGATTCACAGTTCAATTTTCCTCCGAGTTTTTATAGTTCATTTTTCTGAGACTTTTTTTTTTCCCTAACAGAAAAAAAAAAAAATATTTTGTGTAGATGATAACAAGAACTAAAACTCATCAAATATAATCCTGACTTGTATCAGCAATAGTGTGGTCAGCAGGACTAGGGAAGCGATTGTCCCCCTGTACTCGGCACTGCTGAGGCCCCACCTTGAATCCTGAGTTCAGTTTTGGGCCCGTCATCATAAGAAAGACATTGAGGTGCTGGAGAGAGTGCAGAGGAGGGTGACAAAGCTGGTGAGGGGTCTGGAGCACAAGTCTGATGAGGAGCGGCCGAGGGAACTGGGGCTGTTCAGCCTGGAGAAAAGGAGGCTGAGGGGAGACCTGATCGCTGTCTACAGCTACCTGACAGGAGGTTGTAGCATGGAGGGGGTTGGTCCCTCCTCCCAAGTAGCAAGTGACAGGACAAGAGGAAATGGCCTCAGATTGTCCCAGGGGAGGTTTAGATCGGATATTAGGAAAAAATTCTTCACAGAAAGGGCTGTCAGGCATTGGAACAGGCTGCCCAGGGAAGTGGTTGAGTCACCATCCCTGGAGGTGTTTAAAAGACATATAAATGATGTTCTTAGGGATATGCTTTAGTGCCAGAGTTAGGTTATGTTTGGACTCAATGATCCTGGGGATCTCTTCCAACCAAAATGATTCTATGATAATAACAAGGGCTTTGACAACACCCCCTTTATCCACGGCCCTGTAGACCTTGTCCTCTTCTGGCTCCGCTGCTCTGAGGTGCCGGGGGTCTCCTTGCTCTGCTCAGGGGCACCCGCAGAGGTGCTGGGCTGGGGAGGAGGGAGAGTTACCCAGGGACACCTTCCTCTTACCCTTCACGTCCACACAAAAGTTAAACTCTTGTCTCCTGGATCCAGAGTACTCCATGTGTGTTGGTCTATAGCAAACCTTAATAATGTATGAACAACTCTGTGTATCACAGAATCACAGAATGGTTGGGGTTGTAAGGGAGCTCTGGAGATCACCTAGTCCAACCCACCTGCTAAAGCAGTTTCTATATATATTTATATTTGTTTGTTCCAATATCTATTTTTAACTTTCTTATTTAAACACATAAAGAAAGAATAGCTCTGTGTTTTAAGTAGGTTCTGATGAAAAAAAAGTAGCTAGCTGATCTGCATGATACTAAGTAAAAAGTAAAGACTTAATTTTTCCTGTGAGGAAAAAAATCCCTTTTCCTGGTACAAAGAATAACGAAATTACTGACTTTCCCATGATCTTGGCCCGTTTTTGTGCGATGTCAGGTGGTTGCTAGAGTTAGACAAATGATTGATTTGGTTTCAAAGGGTGCTTGAATTGCACAAAGTGTTTTTCATATTAGAAAAGACACGATCATTTTTTTCCACAAGTTTTAAGATTTATCACCTTACGCAAGTGTTGTAAATTAGTTTTTTTGCTATTTATTTTCTGTGGATTGCTGTAATTGATGTCATTAGTTGAAGGGCAAGTTTTACAGATGATTGGAGGGATGGCCTTTTAAGCATGGAGCATTGTTTGTTTGTTTTTGTCTTGTTAAACCCTGCTACAGGACTGCAAGTCAGATGGGTAGACTGCTACTTCCCATTTACTCACCCTTCCTTTGAGATGGAGATCAACTTCCAAGGAGAATGGCTGGAGGTCCTGGGCTGCGGGGTCATGGAGCAACAGCTAGTTAACTCAGGTACTGAAATTCCTTTACTTCATTGACATCTCTATTAGCAAACACTTCCAGCACAATCAGCTTCACAGTCTGAGGTGGCCCCTTCTCCCCTGGTGCGAGAAGACATCTCTGTTCCTGGCTGCCACCACAAATAGTTCTCTGGTGGAGCGCAGCCCTTGCATGCTGTGATTTGAGTGTAGGAATTGAGCGATCTGGAGCGCGTAAACAGAAAGCTTGCCTTTTATTTTGTGCGGTGAGGAGACAGACGGATGCCAGCTTTAAAAGAGAAGCTGACGGATTAGAGTGTGCGGTTATTTTTCTCTTCCAAGAGATGTCAAGTGCATTCATAGTTATGATTAAAAAGTATCGTAAGCAAATGGCATCCCGTAATATTTGGAATACCAGAGTGCCCCTGTATTTCTAAAGTGTATAAAGAGGAATGTGACGTCTTTCATATTGCTGTTTGGTTGCTGAGTGAATGGTAAGTTGCTTTTTAGTTTGGTTTTGTTTCTTTTCTCCTCAGGTTAATTCTTTATGAGGTGGTAGACTGCATTAAAAGCAACATTATTTGTTTTAATTGAAATTATTACAGAACAATGTCACCTGATGGTTTTGCTTTCTGAAACTTACACGTAAATACAAAGGAAGGTGAAGATAAATTGATGGGGTTTTTTTCTCATTATTAATATAGAGAGAATTTTACATGTTTGTTTTTTATAAGCTGAGAACAGACAATTCTTTGTAAGCGCAGGGCAGACTGCACGTGCTCAGACCTCTGTCATTCAGTGTTTTCCAGTACTATTTATTAGGTATGGGAGCCTTTTGGAATTGATCTGTTTAATTCTCACAAGTGTACTTTCAGATAATCCAGTTATAATCCGTTGATTTTTTTTGCAGTTGTTTTCCTAAACTATTGTTGTATTTTCATGTACTCAAAGTTCTTTCTATTGAAGTCCAAGTATGGTAAATATGAATGGCTTAATTTTGGCCCCAGTTACTTGGCACCGATTGTTTTCCTCTAAGTTTGCATGTATTTTAATGTGATCATTTTCCTCTTAAAAAGATAAATCCTCTTCCAGAGTTTCTCCCCAATAGGTTAATGGTTTATACTAGTGTCCTTTCTCAGGTTATTATGTTTGTGGTGTGGTAAAGAGAGTAATACAGCTTCTGATCAGCCTCAGAAGTTAGAGACTACTGTGCAATATTATTTCTGTCAGAGGTAACACACCTAGTCCCCAAGCGGTCTTGAAAAATTTATGTTGCTCAATTCTTAATGTTTACGTTCATTTAATATGTGTGAGAAAACTTGAACTATGGCCTCAAAACAATTACTGTATATATTTGTTTATGTATGAGAATGTATGTGCATGAAACACCAATAGTTTCTACAATGGTCAGTGTTTTCAGTTTACGCTGCTTCAGGTCTTTTTCACCTTTCTGAATTATAGTCTTCAAAATTATATCCCTTCTACACCAAAACACCCCCAACTATTTATTGTAATTCTAATCTTGCAAGAACTCATGGATTTAGTAACTCAAGTCTAGCTTTTGAATCACTTTTAGACTTGTATAATTAAAACAAACAAAAATAGGTGTTATTTCATTTTATTAGCAAGATATTTTTAAAGGGTGCTAACTGAGTTGTGGAAGCGCCAATAATTTTTCACTTCGTTTACAGAGAATTGCACTTTATGTAGCCACCGTTTTGTTTTTCTGCTCTCTTCAGTAGCTCTGCAAAAACACTTGGCTACAAAAGCTGAGGCTAATGTATCTCAACATGGAATCTGTTCACCACTAGTGAAGAAGAAAGTGTAGCTAATAATTATGGTAGCTAAGGATTAGCTTGTTTGGTTTAAAGTAACAATGAGGACAAGGTAGTTCACATTTTAATCAAGGTATGGAGTCAAACATCAGTCTTCCCGGGCTACTGTTGCTCAGAGTGTTCTCTTTGTTAGTCATCTTTTGTAACGATTTAAAACCCAGTAGGGTCCTGGCATGCCAACTTGGATCTGTTTATGCTGAAGCCAAATTTGCTATTACTAACCCATAGAGTGTGTCATGGCAGCAAGCTGCTTTCGCCCCATATTGAAAATCCACAAGTCTGGAAAGGAGATTCTCCATGGGGGAGGATGAGGGTTGAAACTTTTCTTTTCTAGCTCCATCTTTTTTTTGCGAGCAGAACTGCCGTGCCTTCCAAAGCCATCCCACATTCGAACAGCAATAGTTTTTTAACAGGTTTTGTTTGTTTGTTTGTTTTTTACTTTTAGAATATCGTTAATACCTCCAGTATCCACAATCAATGGACATTACTTACCCTGGTCCCATGCCCCTAAATTTGTTTGAAACACCAAAGTTTCAGTTTTAAAGGCTTCCGTTTTAAACCAGTGCAGAACAGCAAGGAATAGGAACTTAATTCAACCCTGTGAGGGAGGCTTGTGTCTTTGTTCCTTTTGTTCCAAATACTGCTTGTTCATCTTCATAGGAGGCAGTGTTATTTTCGGTCAATGGACATTTCCAGGCAAAAGTAATTGAGGTGAACTACTCAGAAAAAAATACTAAGGTTTTTTTTTCTGTTTTGTTTTGTTTTGTTTTGTTTTTAATCCCTACAATTTGTTTACTGATAGTGAAATTCCTTAGCTACTGCTAAGTATCCCATTGCCCAACGTGAAACCATCTAACCTCAGAACACTGGTTCCCACCACAGACCTGTGCCCTCTGATGAGGCAGTAAGTAATGCCACCTAAACCCAGACGCTCTTGTCTGTCTTCTTTACCAGATGTCTAGATGAGGCACTACAGGCTTCCCATTCTTGTCTCAATCTCTTCAAGGGCTCTACCAGAAAACAACTTGGTAGGACTGAATGAAAAGGAGAAATCTTACAAATTTTTTGGCTGGCTAAGCTGGTACTGAAGAAATATTTCACTCGTGGTGTGCCAGTTCACCAGACAAATACAGAAAGATCTTTTCAGGGTGTACTGCACAGCTTACGTGTTAAAAACTGGAGAAGAAACTGATGAGTCTGTAGAAATTGTTGGGGTTTTTTTTTACACAGTCTATAACATTTCTAGTATTTTTTGTTTTATAGGGATTTTTTGCTTGATAGTGACTATTAAAATATGTATTTCTGAAACGTAATGTTTTCTGGCAGGCATTGCTTTTCCTTCCATAAGACAAGATTTTTCCTGAGGGAAAAGAAGAGAGCTTTTACCTTCAAAAGGCTGAAGTCCCTTTGTTTTGTGTGTTATTGGTTGAATACAAAAGACTGGTTTGTGAGGCAATCAGAAATGATCACTCAAAGCAGAAATTGGGTGTGCCTGGTTATCTATGATGGGTATAATTTGAACAGCCAGGATGCTTTAGCACACATTTTTTTTTCATGAAGAACTAAAATAGGAGAGGCAGTAGAACAAAGCAGCACTTTTTGTTGCAACTTTATTGTGCATGGACTTCCCTAGTGCTCTATCTCAACCTTGAAATGTCACATTCTGAAAATGTTAAACCAGATGAGGATTTGCCCAGGGAGGGACAGATAGCCCCATTTTCAGTCATTCACTTGGTAGTGGAGATGATCCAGTCTTCTGAACCATTCACATTTTCTGCATTAACACCAAACAAGGTTTCTGTTCTCTTGATGTGTGGATGAGCAAATAAGAATTGATAAAGGCCAATCCAGTCCAATCCAAAGAACTGATAATAGCCAATCCTGCTATTGAGTATTTTTTAAGAGTTGTTTGCATTCAGGAAGGTATTCTGCTGCTACTAACAACGTAGAGAATACGATGTTATTTACTACCAGTGATAGTTGCTGTTTTTAAAAGAAAAACAAACCCTATGACAGTGTTTTTATATAATTGTTGAAATAAAATGCACTACTGCAAAGATGCACTATATTGTAAGGAATGATGTTACATATCCCCCTAAGGCTGATCATGCTAAACTAGAGCAATTATTTGTTATAATCTGAACAAGGAAGATCACTATTATAATCCATGTTCAATAAGAAGTATAAAATCTTATTGTAGTTTTTAACGTTCTGGTTTTGTTTGCTTTGTTTTTAATCTTAAAATGTGTCTGAATAAATTACTTTAATCAGAATGTTATATATGAATTTTGATGTAAAGAAGAGATATTTTTATTCTGGTTAACACTGGAAAAATATAGAAACTCTATGATATAGAGGCAAGTGCTCTCACTTCTAGGTCCGTGATGAGGATACAAGGAAATTTTGTGGTTCGGTAGAGCCAGTATCAATTAACAGCATGTAAGGTATTTGTTTTGGTGCTTTGAGAGTTTGTTATCCAAGATTTGCAAAGCTGGTGTTCATTGGTAGGTGCCGAAGTTCCCTGGTCTGTGTGAGTTATATGATTCAAACCTTTGAATACAGGACATTGCTTACTCAAGGGCTGTGATCATATAGTGTTGCTTAGTACTTGTGAAATTGGAAGCAGTTGCGGTGTGATCCTTTTCTGACTGAAATCAATGGCAATGTTCTCAGTGCTCAGTGTTGCGGAATATGTTGGCTGGGGACGGAAGTGAGAAAATTGGACTAAAGTTTACCTCAAAACCAAGAGTCTGTAAACCCCAATCATTTAAAAACAAACCAAAACCCCAAACAAACAACCCCTCCTCCCCCCCCAAAAAACAGCAAACAGAAACAAAATTTGAAAAAAAAGAACAAAATGACCCAACTACAACAAAAAAACCCCTATGAAACACAATTCCATTATTTTTTTGTTAAGATTTCTCATGAGTTTTTGAACTCCTGAGGCATGCAAGAAAATAACCTAAGGGTGGCACACTAGATCAAACCAAAGTCTGGGACATCCCTGTATCGTGATGGCAATCCCAAGCCGGTGCCTAGAGAAGAGTAGAACAGGCATGGGTGTGCTGATCCTTCCCTGATATGCTCCTGCAACTGAGCGTTTCCTGAGCTGAAAATGGTGTGTTTTGTTTTTGGTAGACGTTGTGGAATTTTCTGCCATTCAGTTGTTGAATTGTTTTTTTGATTCCCAGTGAATCTTTACTATCTGCAGTGTCTTGTAGCAGGAAATTTCATAACCTGCATGGAGAATCACTTCCTTTTTGTTTTGACCAACAAGTCAGAGTTACAATTGGAGCTCCTTTTCTCTCATGTGAGAAGAGACAGCAAGTAGCTGTTTCTTTTTCCTTGTTTAAGCCACTCAGGATTTGTTTAGATCTCAGTCGTAACTCTCACCACTGAAATCTTTGCCGGCCAAAGGGTCCTGGTCATATAGTGGCTCCCTGTGTGGAAGCGGATCCATACGTTCTGATAGTCGTGATCACTCCTTCCTGCATCTTCTCCAGTTTTCTGCTGTAGGTCAATAGGTAATATTCAGGCCATGGGCATACGGTGATTTTGTACGCTGTCATAAAGACTTTGCCTTCTCTTTTCTGATAATTCTTAATATTAATTTTGCCATGTTGGCCCTTAATCAGCCTGGAGTTGAAACACGAAGGGAGGTTCTGGTAGGACACCTGCTGGAGATGATTGCTTTTGATCACTGGCCGGTGGTTTGAAATGTCCTGGCTCACAGGTTGCCATTCCGCTTGGGGTAGGAGCTCAGGTTGAGGTCTCATTTCCTAAGATGATGGGTTGTGAAGGCAGCTGTATTTAGGCCACCAGTTAGAGGAGTTAGTAAGACTTTCCTACTATATATAGACTTTTCTACCTTCCTCATCAGAAAGCAGCATTGATATTTGCAGTCTTGAGTTTTTTTTTTACTTGTCAGCTTGAATGTAGTAGGTGGTGGTGTAGGAGTTTGAAGGGGAAATATCAGTTTTCCAGCATGAATAGTAGGGGATTGTCATGGTATTAGCAAGGAAAGGAGCAGGCACTGGGCTTTCAGTAAGGCTATAGAAGGAAATTTTGTCAACAGTTTGCATACAATTATAGTTTTAAAAGTTGCTGGGCAGCCTTTGTTTTCCAGTTGTGTGTGATATCCTGAATTTATAGCAAAGGTAGTTTTCCTAGTACTGTATTTCTTGTTAATTTTGTATGTGCTTCTAATAAAGAAAAAAACTGCTAACCTTGTCTAAGTATCTTCATGAATACTGTTAAACACAATCAAAGCATTTTGTCATAACTTCTGCAAATCATTGCTTTTGTTTTAGAAGGTGGAAGCTTATTTGTCATGAGTGTACACTTCTTGTTGAAACTTGATTCTTGCAGTGTAAGTCTTTCCCATTTGGAAGCCCTTTTACAGTTCAGTTGCAGGACCTATTTCCAAAATTTAAATAGTACTTGGCCCAGAGCTGCCACCTTCAGCCAAATATAAGTCTTAACACATAGAACTTGTTTGGCTTCAGTGCTTCAGTAAATAAATCTTTCTTTACTCATTTATTGAAGATCATCAAAATTGCTGCCTGACGGGAAGTAACTGTTTTAAGTTCTTAATCTGTCCACTCCTTTTTGTTTTGTTTTTGGCAAAAGGATTATCAGTTAGGACAATTCTCCGTGGGCACCAGATTAGTAGCTAATAGAAAAATTATGTCAATGTTACCTTGCAGACACAGGACTTTTTTTTTTTTTTTTTTTTTGTTTATGAATATGTTCTTAAATCAAATTTTAGTTATGGGTGAGCTAGCTTCATATATCAAGCAGTAGGGGTTTTTTGGGGGAAGGGGAAACTTAATATCTTTCATCTAGCAGGTTTTTTTCCTGCTCAGCTCTTGCCTGGTAAATTACATTAAAATGTTGCAGCAGATGGTGCATGTGGCTTAAGTAGTATGCAGACCCATGTTCTGTCTACGCTAACAGGTCTCTGTGGGGACCTTGAAATAGTTAACGCTCTATGTGTCTATATGGATATAGTGTATAAGGGTAAATATAATGCATTTAAAATACATCCCTGCGACTCTTCAAGGTGAAATTAAAGTTACTGGAGTATTGGTGTCCTGAGCACCTGGGGACTCCTGAGAACACGCGGTAAAGCTGTTGGATGGGCTGGTACATCCCACATCATTCAAGTCCGCTGCGTAGGCTGCACAGCTCCCCATCGCAAACCTCTCAAGGGTTAAACTCTGTTCGTTTTAGGTCTCCTGTATGACCACATCACCTCAGCACCTTGGCGTCTCCCAGCCTTTCCTGTGCTTATTCCACTAAGGGTGTTACGAGAGAGAAGTGTTGTCAGTCCTCTTTTAGGGACTGGAACCAAAGTGCACAGGAGACTGACACACACACACACACCGCAAAGACTTCAGCTGCCTCAGTTTAAGTCAGCTCTCCTACAATCCTTATATACTTGGCAGAGAAAGAAGGTCTTCCAGTGTATTTTGGATGTATGGAGCTTCTTTTCTGGATCAGTCTGCCTTGCAGCCTCTTTCTATGGCTGGCTGCAGGGGGAGCCTGGTCTCCTAATTTAGGCAGGCACCTGAAGTGGATATCCCACAAAGAGACAATGTCTCAGAGTAAATGAAATTAATGGAAAATTAGGAAGCATCTGAGTTTGAGTGACTCCCCAAGTGTCACAGAAAGTGCCTGTGGCAGAAACTGGACTTGAATCCAATCTTAGCCCCTGGGCCACCTTTTTCTCAGTTCATCCTAGTGAGCTACATTTGCACATACATACATAAAAATATATGTGTGTGTATCTGTGTAAAAATAAACACAGAGTGAGACCGATAAGACAAATCAGTGACCAAATAAATATTGAGCGAGACAAATTTGGCCTATTTTGATTTTTGTGTGTGTGTGGTTTTCTCCATACACCGTCCCCCAGTGTAAACAGAAAAACTCATTGTCACAGCTGGCTAATTTGAGAGACAATGTTGAGCTGGCAGCAACTGAAATTTTGCTTTGGCCAGTCAAACATTGATCTAGTGTGAAGTTATGGGCTTTTAGAGAAAGATATGATTGAATTTTTATCAGTATTCTGCAGCATTTCATATAGATACCCACAAATGTAAGTACATGGCACATCCAGAGAAGTGTGTACCTAAGACAATGCTGACCTGTTTAAAAGGGAGTAAGTGATAGGTCAGTGGACCTGATTTTCACTAAAATTCCATGGTGATCCATACAAGGAGAGGAGTTGTGTTTGTAGTCATCTGAGTGGCTACCAACAAAACAGTTAAGCATGTGCTTGGCTTTTAGCCTTTGAATAATTAATATAAAGGCCCAGATATGTAAGTTGAGGGATGTGTGAGGCATTTAACTTTCTGTAGTTGACTACCACATCACTTGGCTGTAAAGGTATCTCCCATAGCCAGTGACAGCATAAATGTCAGCTGCTTTCTCATAATCTTCAAACTAACAATTACTGTGAGCCTCCGTCATGATTGCAAACCTAAGTGATGGTTTGCTTGATGTCACAGTCTAGGAAAGGGAATAGATACAGCACCACTATGTATTACACATGAGCTGGGCCATAGCTTGTGCTTTAAGTTTTAGCAGGATTAGGTCTGGACTTGTAGAACTTTAGAGGTTCAAGTTTCTAAAAAGCATGTATTTTTAAATTAGGATGACTCTTACATAAGAAAGCTATTCCTTCTGTCTCCTTTCATCTGACTCACAGAAGAAATTGGAGAGAGTTTATTTCCTGATTTTTAGATGAAGATTGCCTTTTGAGTTTGAGTTTGTTTTAGTTTCTTTTGAACTGTCTGGAAGTAAGTCTTGGCCTTGCCTTGATAAGTAAACTAAAACACACAAGTTAGTTGCACAGAAGTGATGCTCCAGTCAGTCAAAGGGAGCATTGTCTTATTTGTTATTTGTTCTGTTAGTGATGGCTACACCACCAAGTTTGATCTGTGTTATGAAGTTGTACTTTTCCCTCAGCCTTCTCTTTTCCTCGTTGAGAAAATTTGCCAGTTATCTCCAACTTAATTTACAGCTCTATTTTTTAAACTGTTTTTTCCTCAAGTTTTTCATCCAGAAGGAACCCATAAAATTTTTGAAATGCTGCTTTCTGTGATTTTATTACCTTTGACAGATTCATTATGTATGTTAGTGTTCTTCAACAGAATTAATAGAAGCTTACCCCCAATCTGTATGTGTTTGTGTAGAATGAACAACTACAATATTCCGTTTTATGACAATTCTGTTATGCCTGTTTCTGGGAAATGCGTTATGCATTTACAGGGTTGTTTGTGGTTTTTTTGTGGGAGACTAAGTATAGGATTGAATCTTGAAGTAAATAGTTATTATGGAACTTGGATGGCCGTTTGAGTTTGTGGCTGCGTATGATTTTGCCGTCCGAGTAGTACTGTTGATGCATTTAGAGGATAATTTCCCTTTCATGGTGCAAGACTACATTTTTAGTTGGAATTTATGTTCCTTATCTGTACTATTTAGGAAACTACTTTGTCTTCATGCTTCATTTTCTCCTGCACAAAAAGGTCTGTGAAAAAGGGTTAAGTCAGGCTAACACTAACCTTGAAAGCAGCAAAAGCGGTTATTTGACTGACTGGTGTGTGGTATGTCTTTCCATGCAGCAAATGAAAGCTTCTCCTGGCATACGTGAGGCTGATTTTAGTCCATTTGGGATCTAAAACTGAAAAAAATAGGAGAATGCACAGTTGCATCTTCCAAAGTTTCTATTGCCTTTGAAGCAGTTTGCCCTTGTGTGTGTATTGCCTCTCCTTACCTTTAGGGTTTTTTTTAATCAAAAGTAAATTAAAGGTTTAGTAATTCACTATGATTTGTCTCCTTGGGATCCAGCAGGAGGACCAGAATACCACACACAAGAGAAGGCTGAATAATGATGGATGTAGTTTATTAAGCAGCTCCCAAGTAAAAGAAAGTGCTATTCTCAAAAACCTTAAAAAGCAACGATTTATAGCACAGAGAAGGTGTTTCCCTTGGCTTTATTTATGCAAATGAAAATACAGCTAAATAATACTATTGAATTACTACACTGTTATGTGATGAATGCTGAATATTTTTAATCAGCAAGGAGTTGCTCCAGTGAGCCTAACATAATTCCTCATCGGGCTAGGATACCCTGCGGGTTTTTTTGTTGCATTGCAATATTCATTTTTGTGGTTCCCAGGACATTTATCAGGACTACACAGCTGAGGGCGGAGAAGGGATTTTACAGGCATGTCTCTAACTGTTCCTGGCTTTGCTACATGAAGCTCAGTTGAGATAGTTTCAGTTCAGCTGAGGTTAGATCAAGCATTTTTGGAAGTATTTATCTTTTCATTAGATTGCAAATACAAACCTGATTTCTTATTTCTGAGGGGGAGGATTTGGTTGGGATTTTTCAGTTGTGAATCATGGAATTGTTTGGGTTGGAAGGGACCTTCAAAGGTCATCTAGTCCAAACCCCCTGTCATGAGCAGGGACATCTTCAACTAGATCAGGTTGCCCAGAGCCCCGTCCAGCCTGTTCTGAAATGTCTTCAGGGATGGGGCATCTACCACCTCTCTGGGCAACCTGGGCCAGTGTTTTACCACCTTCATTGTAAAAAGCTTCTTCCTCAGGTCTAACCTGAATCTCCCCTCCTTCAGTTTAAAACCATTACCCCTTGTCCTATCACAACAGGCCCTGCTAAAAAGTCTGTCCTCATCTTTCTTAGAGGCCCCTTTTAAGTACTGAAAGGCTGCAATAAGGTCTCTCTGACGCCTTCTTTATTGCAGGCTGAACAACCCCAACTCTCTCAGCCTGTCCTCACAGGAGAGGTGTTCCAGCCCTCTGATCATCTTGGTGGTCGTGGTCATCGTGGTCTCCTCTGGCCCCTCTCCAACATGTCCATGTCTTTCCTGCGCTGTGAGCTCCAGAGCTAGACACAGGACTCCAGGTGGGGTCCCACCAGAGCACAGTAGAGGGACAGAATCACCTCCCTGCACCTGCTGGCCATGCTCCTTTTGATGCAGCCCAAGATACAGTTGGCCTTCTGGGCTACAAGCACTCATTGCTGGCTCATGTCAAATCTCTCCTCCACCAGTACCCCAAAGTCCCTCTCTGCAGGGCTGCTCTCAGTCCCTTCATCCCCCACCCTGTATTGATACCAGGGATTGCCCTGACCCAGGAACAGGACCTTGCACTTGGCCTTGTTGAACCTCGGTAGGTTTGCATGGGCCCACGTTTCAAGCTTGTCCAGGTCCCTCTGGATGGCATCCTGTCCCTCAGGTGTGTCAACTGCACCACTCAGCTTTGTGTCATCCACAAACTTGCTGAGGGTGCGCTCAGTCCTAATTCTTGTCTTTCAGATTTCTAGTTGGTGAAAGAAATGGGTCAACACAGTTCTCCTGTGTAGCTGCTGGAGGCTGAACATGTGCCTCTCCTTGTCTCTGCTCTGCTGTTGGATTAAGGAAATAACAAACCAGTGGTAGTATATGAGTGATCAGCCTTCCCAACTCCATACCATTTATCAGAGTCTCCAGTTGAGTGGTGAGACACATGTCTTCAGAGGGCAGAGAGCGGGGAAGGTCAGCCTGGGCATGTGGCGTAGTTAAAGGAAAGCGGCAGCTTTCCAGTGACAATGGCCTGGTTGTGGTAGCGGTCCAGACTGAACCAGTGGCACCAGCCTCTCATAGCTCATTTCGGCTGGAGGCTGAGAAGATCGGATTGCCCGTCTGTCTGTGTGCCAGTTCATACTGATCCACCACTGACCATGCGGGTGAGCCTTGGCTGGGCACCTTTGTTTGAATTGCATGTGAGCAAACACAGAACAGCTCGGTTGGCCACCGCTTCTCTGTTGTTACTGCCTGCCAAGAGAATAACCTTTCATGTTATTATAAACTCTAGCTTTGTAAAAGTATATAAGTCAGCAACGCTTTTATTTGGCTTGTATTACAAAGGATAACTTAGCTTCAGTTTTGCTTGGGCTTCACCTACAGATACCCAGATTTGTGTTCCTGTTCAGCATTCATGTCTGCGAGCGGTAGAAGGGTTAAAACCTGTACAACACGTGAATGAAAGGTTGTTCAGAAGGAGGTGATTATGGTGTGGAGGACAATCATGTTTCCAGCAGGAAGGAAAGAGTCTAGAACAGGTTTGGCACATCCGTGCTGCTGGAAGCATCCGCAGCGCAGCTACAGAGAGGAGACAGCCCGTTCCAGGCAGCGTACCAGCCACTGTTGAGTGGGATCTGCTGCTGCACCTGAAAGGAACCAGGGAAAAATGCCAGCCTTTATTAACACTTTTCCCCCATGTAAATAACAGTGACAGATTACTAATAGCTATTAAAGCGTTTCCTGTTTCCTGAACAGAATGGATGCCATAAATTATGTAGTCTGATGACTGTGTGGTCAGCATCAGTAATAACTTTGATCCTAAATATTCTGGCAGAGACCCAGGAAACTTTAAGATGTAACAACAAATGGAATTTAAGAGGTAACCATGGAGGTCATCTTGTATCCATTTTCTTTTTGGCCAAATGGAGAGTGGAGGGGGAAAGGGCTTGTTTGTTTTCTTGCTTTTGAGAGCATTTGGATTATTTAAAAACTTTAGCTGAATATTTGGAAATATTTGCAAGTTCTGTATTCTCTGGATCAAAATGTTGGCCTTATCAAGAAAAAAGAAGAAAAAAATTCCCCAACGAAAAGCCTATAAGCTGGTTGCTACAGTTTTAGAAGTCTTCAGCTCCTCACCCTGCAATAAGCAATAACTTTTATCTCCTCTGTATCTTAAAACTGTGAGAAGACAGGAAAAAGTAGCAGAAGAATGTTTCTTCCAGCCCTGAAGTTTGAGTCGCTCATTCAAAAGTACCAGTCTTCTCTACGCTAATGACAGAGATTGTCACTGACATTGTAATTCAGAGCCTTTTTTGTTTTTAAGAAAATAATTAAAGTGGATTTACTGAGTTTTCTTTTGGAACAGTGATTAATGCAAAATAGCAGCAGGGATTATGATGGAAGAAAAGTTAGCAGGATCCATTTAAATAAGTCAAGAGACTGCAGTTAGGACTTAATCTTTGATTGTATGAGTTGAAAACTATTTAGCTAATGAATTATTCCAAAAGAAGTAGTACAGTGAGGGAAGTCCTCGTATTAGTTTAGACTTCCTAAGCCATGTTTCACAAGTGACAGTCAAAGGTAAACTCCTGACTTGGACTCCTTTTTTCATCTCATTGATATACATTGTTAGTACTATTGCATGGCCCAGAGCAGAAATTATAGTTGCCAAGATATCCTTGCTGCTGTATTAGAACCCATTGTATCACAATCAACACAGACAGAATTACTCACTTTTGCAAGTGCTAAATTGCCTCCTATTCTTATTGAATAAAAGCTGGTGGTCTTAGGAAGGAAAACTGTACTCTACCTGTATTGGCACTTACTGCTATTTTTCTTTGTTTAATAAGAGTGGGCAGTTCAGCTCCTAAAGGAAAAGATATTTTCTCTAGGGTTCTCTGCTCATGAGGGGCAGATTGTCCTGTGTCTGCCCTCTTGTGGTTGGGTAGTTCTTTGTATGGTTCCTTGCCATCTGAGGTTCTGAGGAGGAGGTTTAATAACTCAGCTGGATTGCAGCTCTTGCGCATCATAGGCACATGAGCAACAGGAACAAAGAAACCAGGAATTTACTGGAGCCACTCCAGAACAGGAAACTGGCGTTTACTTAAGCCATCTGAAGATGCACTTAATCATACAGTACTTTTAAGCAAAAATTACTTTCTTACGTTTCTACCAGCTTTCACATGTCAATAGTGAAGTGGAGTAGGCCATGCATAAGCATTTGTCATGTTCTGCACATGACAGATGGGAGGAGCTGTAAGCAAACAGTAGACAAATGTTGCAGCACGCTCTGTAGATTTCCTAAATTGTTCTATGACATGTATGTGATTATTTTGGTTTTATAATAGCAATCAGGTGACGAGAGTGATGCACTGGTGAGTATCTGGATTTCTTTAAATGTGAACCATTGGGCTGCTCTCCTAGTGGGACAAGGAACAAGCTGCTGCTTCGTTTTGGTAGTGTGTGATGCTGAGCAGAGTTGCTTCTAGCTCCAAAAAGTATAATTACTGCTGTTTCTGCTTCTGTACTGTTAACCACTATGAAATAATGGCAGGAGAAGCAAACCTGTACATCCTGGGATGAAGAGAAAGAAGCACTCAATATTGCATGACTGTAATTCAGTGAAAAGCAAATAAAGTGATTTTTGAGATACCTCATCAGTAGTTCTGTATTTGACATCTTTGTGGCTGTCACAGAAGCACTATGTTTTAAAAACAGGAAAGGGAGAGTGTGAAAGATCATGAGAGGGTGTAATTTTTACATACATGACTGGTAACTGGGGTTTTTTATTGTTATGTTACAGACCATTCATAAACACTGGTGTTGCCCTGGAGTTTTCTACCAGATACTTTTGAGAAAATGGTATTTAAAAACAAGAGGGTGTGCAACTGGAAGATGAGGTAGATGGAAACTTGAGTTATCCTAAACTGTTTGGGAGCAGTTGCAGTAGTGCAACCAGTCACTTTGTATAGACCTCTGTGGGCTCTCTGGCATTGGGCAGAGAGTGATCTCACAATCTTGCCTCTTCTTCATGGCTCAGTAATTAGATCAGCCTCCCTGCTGGTGTTCTTCATTACATTGGCCATCAGATTTAACAGTTTTCAGGGGAAGGGAAGGAATAGCAGCCACTGGCAACAGGTGTGCCCAGAGTGTGAGATCAAGTAGGTGTTGTTTTTGTAGGCTAAATTAACATGATCGTTCTTAGAGGTGGAAACACAGTCACAATCATCCAAAGAAATCCAGATCCTTTACTTCACTTATTTTCAATAGAGAGCCTCTTGTTTTCTGTGCTTTCTACCACATCTGCAGTTGTGATACTCGGCAGTAAGAAAAAATCATTAATTTTTTCCTGGAAAGGCTCTACTTGGAAAAAGCCAGTGTTCCCCTAAAATGACCTTCTTGATGCCTTATGATACTCTGCAGGAAGAGAAAATCAGCAGCTCTTACCTTGAAAGGCTCAAGTTTGTAAAGCTAGAGTTCCTACAGTGACCTTTTTGATGCTTTGCTCCCATCTCCCTTTCATTATCTGTCTTCTCACGGGTGTTGAAGCAAAATGTGTACACTTTAAGTTACGGAAAAGCTCTGTGACTATACAATTCACAGGTGGAGTTTAAGGAAGGTGAACTAAGGGGCACTGAATCTGTAATTTCTTTTGTGTGTTCTGTGTGTTTGTGCAATATGGGCTGGCAGGGCCTTCCTGGGCTCACTGGAGGCACCCAAAAGGCTTCATAGTGTAAGAGAGTAATTGGAGCAAGTCTGCTGGCAGCTGAAGGACAACCAGCCCCAGGATGATTTTCGAACCACAGCTGAGGAAACCGTGTCAGAGAAGTGTGACAGTAAGGCAGATGTCTTCATGAGCTCATCAGCTCTGTTCTCCACTACCTGTAGAAGTCTTGTGCAAGACATTGAATTTGGAGGGCTAGGATTGGTCCCAGGTGTTGCTTTACTCCTGGTTCTGGACACATGTCTTGAAGGAGAAAGGTGTTTGACAGATGATTGAAGGCCTCTGTTGAGGGTCTGCAACCTTGTCCATTGATTTTCTTGCTTGACTCCCAGCCTGTTCTTGTAGAATGACAGTTTTAGTTTGGATAACCAGGTGTATGGACTTGCTTGCCATTTCTGCAGAGGTGTGAAATGCAAGCTGAAGTCTTCCTCTGGGAGAACAGAAAAGCAGAATGAGGAGTCATGGTGAGGCTAAGAGTGAGACTGGAGTAAAATGCTGTATTAGGAATAAGTATGAGAAGTTGAGCACTGGTGAAAATGGGGAATAAAACAGATGGAGTAGTTGTTTCTTGACAGCTGAAGATACAGTAGCATCTGTAACTGGAACAGATAAAAGGTCTGTCTTACTTCAAGTTAAGCTGGAAATTCTGATGGCTTGAAAGGGGTATGTTTTCCCAAGACCTTGCATTCCTCTCCCACTGTTCATTAGCCTTACTAGACTTCCATCTTCCTGCAGTGGAGTCCTACCTTACTGAAAAACCCACTCGCTGTTGGCCATCATACAAATACCCTTAAGACATGATGCTTTGGCACCAGTCTAGGCTTGGATCACTGCTTGTAGGTGTCATAGCTTTGAGGAAGTACGAATGTATAGAATATGCTGGCACTGTGTCGTCTTCAGCTGTCCATCCATCTGAAAGCTCTGATGAACCCGTTGGGTTTTTTGGTGGTGGTTGATTTGGTTTTTTGTTTGCCTTTTAAAGCATGTGGAGATAACAAAGTTGAGAGGAGTGCTCCCTCTGGCTCTCCTCAGCGAAAGAAACATGGTCGATCTTTGTTGTTCTGCCTAGCTGCCCGCTGTTGGGTGGTAGTAAAAATGGTGCTGCTATATAGTGCTTTTCAACAGCATGCTGTAGTCGTTTTTATAAAAGCTAAATTATTAGATGTGTTTTACAGATGGGGAAACTGTGACACAACTCAGTGTAGTGACTTGTCCCATGTCATCTTTCCATCCACTCGGAAGACTGGCCCTCTTTGATTGTTTGACCTTAGTAAAGGCAGCATTACTGCTACCGTGGCACCTTCAACTTGGAAGGTAACTCTTTGCTTCACATGTTTCTTTTTATATGCCTTTTCATCACAACATCCTTTTTTGAACATTGTAATTTATTCTGAACATTGTTCTCTGGCTCAGAAAGTTTGCTAGCACTGGACTTTTCTTCTGTTTTTCTTTTTACCTGAGAAGCTCTGAGCTGGAGGAAGCAAAACAAACATTGAGTGAAGTAGGTTCCAATTTTTGGTGAGAACTCCCTGGCTTTTTTTTTTTTTTTTTTAATAGCCACATATTTTGTTTTTGCAAGGGTTGTTCTGCTTTCCTGTAACATGTGATTAGCTTGGTGCGCTTGGACTGATGCATTAGGAAAGATTGGAAAAACACTCCAAAATTGCATGCTAACAATTTATCTGGAATTCAGTGGCACTCAAATTCCACATTGCTACTTTATAGTTAATATAGAATCACAGAATCATAGAATAGTTTGGGTTGAAAGGGACCTTCACAGGTTACCTAGTCCAACCCCCTTGCAATGAGCAGGGACATCTTCAACGAGATCAGGTTGCTCAAAGCACTGTCCAGCCTGGCCTTGAATTATTGAATATTCAAATCATTGAATTGAATTGTTATTGAATATGATTATATGTTATCAGTCTAGGCACGATTAGAATGTACATGCGGTATCAGTCCTCATGTCAAGATGTTCACTGACTACCTGAGTTATAGCTGCTGAAACATCACCTGTAGCCATGTTATTGCATAATTACAGCTTCTGGTTTCTGTAGCTGGCAAAGTAGCAAAGTACTCAGATCCTTAAGGCTGATCCTATTATAGAGGATGCCTATATATTGTAAAATTGCTAGCTTTTCAAAGTGGCTCTCAAACATTTGAATTTTTTCTGAGTATATTTGTAGTCTCGGTTCTGTCTGCAGATTATTATGCAATTTCGTATGGTAACATGTCATTTATCTCTGTTCTGATGATTAGTCATCATGTACATAGAGTATGTAGCACTTTTTCTGCATTGAACAAGGTTAGAGTGCAGGCGTGCTTACTGCTAAAAATGGTGTGATTTGATTTGGTGAGGGTTGGAGCACCTTTCCTATGAGGACAGGCTGAGAGAGTTGAGGTTGTTCAGCCTGGAGAACAGAAGGCTCCAGGGAGACTTTATAGCAGCCTTCCAGTACCTGAAGGGGACCCGCAAGAAAGCTGGAGATGAACTTTTTACAAGGGCATGTAGTGATAGGTAAAGGGGTAATGGCTTTTAACTGAAAGAGGGTAGATTTAGATTAGATATTACGTAAGAAATAAATTCTTCACCAGGAGGGTGGTGAGGGACTGAAACAGGTTGCCCAGAGAGGCTGTGGGTGCCCCATCCCTGGAAGTGTTCAAGGCCAGGTAGGATGGGGCTTTGAGCAACCTGGTCTAGTGGAAGGTGTCCCTGCCCATGGCAGAGGGCTTGGAACTAGATGATCTTTAAGGTCCCTTCCAACCCAAACCAATCTGTGATTCTATGGCATTTGCTTTCTTCACAAAAGTTGCATAGTTAACTGCATGGAAGGACTGATGTCTGTATTAAAACTATTCAATAGGATTTGCTTTGCATCTCTCTTGAGTTCACAGTCTTCTTCAATTTACAATAACCTGCTGAATTTTCACTATTGTTTCAGGCTTGATTAGTAGTTGCAAAATGCTGTCGTACTGATGCAAGTCAGTCAGCGAATGAAAATAGCCTGAGAGTCAGTAAGTGCAGTAGTTGGTAGAACTAGAGTTGCTCGGCCTTGGATTTTAGTGAGGAGTAAGCAACCCATGGCATGGATGGCAGCGGTGGCTCGTAAGCAGGTGCTGAACGGTGTGCAGGAAGGCTGGCACAATGCTGGGAGAGGGGCATAGCTTATGAGAGAGGCTCAGCCTCTGACTCCTGGGAAATGCAAAACCGAGCAGGCCATAGGAATTGCTGTCTGATGTGGAAGGGAGGTGTTGATGGCAGGGTTACTGACAGCATCTTGTCTTTTTGAAAGGTAGCGTCATCTGGCCTCTGCTGATTACCTACCAGGATGCTGATTACCTACTAGTTTGGGATAGAAAAATAAAACCGGTACGCTGCCCTTCTGAAGTGGACAGCCTTGCTTTGCCCAGGTCTCGGTGATAGGTGGTAGAGCTGCTCCTCCAGCAGAAATGGTCAGTAGATGCTGTGCTTCCAGAGGCAGAGCACCTGTGCTGTGAGGCTGCGGTGTTTTGTAGTTAATGCTGTTAATTGCATCAGTGCAAGGAGCTCCCAAAAAGGGATTACTGTTCTTGAGCATCCACTGAGCAAATAAAAAGTACAAACGAATCCCCACTGCAGAGCTGACAAAAACTATCACTGACCTGGCAAGTAATGTGCAAACAAACTAGCAAGTGTAGGAAAAACTGATGTAAGTTGTCACCTTGGGCTTTCTAACTAAGGTAGTGGCCTTCTGAGTGTTACTGGTCACAGTGCTGTCAGTCAGGCTGACCAGAATAATGTCCCTGCTGCAGTGTTACCTAAGGGTTGCACCTCAGCCACACAAATGAGCCCTTTGCAGGACATTATTTTACTAGCACATTTTTATATTATTCTTTCTACTGACTGGAAGGTAAAAATATAGATATATGCTGACAAAGCTTATGCTGAAGAGTTCTGCTTTAGCTCTCTTATCAAAATTTAGGACTGTTGTCTACCATACAAACTCATTTTGAGAGGCATCCAACTTGAACTGTTCCAGAATCCATTTGTCATTGTTGCTTAGAAGCATTTGATGTTTTTTATGCATTTTCAATCACTGCTTACAGCACTCTGTAATATTTTCACGGCACTTGGCTTGGTGGCTGCGGTCCTTTGCTGCATAGTTGTTTTGTTTTTGTTTTTTTTTTTTTTTTAAATTCTGCTTAAAACATTCACTGCTTGCAGCAGCTGTGACTTGTGCCCATCAAGGTAAAAAGATAACGTTTTTATTGCTGCTGCAAATTGTTCTGCACTGGGTGCCTAGCAATACAGCAGCCTCAAAGCCAGCAACACTGGTTGCAAAGACTCTGTGGGGGCAAAGTGAGACTAATGCCTATTTCTAGCCCCTCTGGTGAGAACTGCTCGGAGCAGAGAAAACCCCCTCTGTCCTCCCCAGCACGTCAAAATCTGGCAGCTAGCTGCTAATTGCCTTTACAGTGATTCACATGCCATCTGCCATTGCTGGGATCTTTTGTCATCTATGGTAGGCTCTAGGCAGTTCCATAAACTTCATGTGGTTCTTTTGTCGGTGACACCAACCTGTGGTAATAAGAGCCATGCTGCTACATGCAGAAATTAATTAAGAAACTATTTACATGTTGTCACCTGAGAGGACAGCGTTCTTTGGGATAAGGAGAGGGGAAAAAAGCAAGAAATATTGTTTCGGTTGTGTACCACTGAGGGTTCCCCCACTCTCCCAGAAAGCATCTCAGGGATGGTGGGAGAGAACTGTCACATATAATAAAAGTGAAAAGAATTATTATGTATATGTGCATCACAGCTCACCTGCAACCCAGGGATGAGCAGAGGAGACTGTGACCTCCCTGTGCAGTGGCCAGGGAGGCAGCAGGAGCCCACACTTGCTTGCTGGGAGCCTGGGCAGGGAGAGGTTAGGAGGCTGGTTCTGCTGCACCTTATATGATGGTTGCATAAGAATGCTGATGCTGCAACTGTCAGAAACATGTGGGAAGGATGGGATTTTTCCCTTCCTCTGCTTCCTATGGCTTGAATCAGAAACTAAGTCTGAGATGCTATTGTTTACTTTTCTGTGTAGCTGGAGATTCTCAATCCCTTGACTGCAAGGGAGCAGGGGGGCTTGTGCTTTTGTTTAATCACGCCTCGTTTTGCTCTTAGTTCTTATTTCTCTTTTTTCTTTATTTTTTCTCCTTTGTCTGCATTTACATTTCGATATTCACTATTGCTGCTACCACGGCTGTCAATAATTAAATATTTTATCAGCGTTTTCTAAAGCACCTGGATGACTGCTGAAATACCACCTTGATTTAAAGCAGTCTCTCCAAAGCAGACATGCTGCAGAATCTTATCTGTTTATTCCGCGCCCCCCTACTCAACCCATATTTTGAGAATGCTGGCATGCATAAAAAGGCGCATAAACCAGCTTAATATGTTAAGATGTTAGGAAACGAGGTGGTGAGGGAGGGTGAGAGTTTGACATTATCCAATCGGTTCATTTAAGGCTGCAATCCGAATGCTGTTTCTCCAGGCACCCAGGCGTACACCGTTGGAGGGTTTTGGACACCTCAGCGAGTGCAGGCTGGCTTGCATGCCGGTGAATAAATAAATCTGGGAACAAGATGTCAGAAAGGTGACTGGCAACGCTGGCCTCCTCATTCCCCAGGCAAAGTATTTGCTAGATGAGCCTGGGGGTCAGTTAGTTCATTTAGCATGGACGGGCAGTGGCACTTCTTTATAATCCTCACTGCTCCCTCCAGGCCACTGTGTCACTGATCCTTGCTGCTGCTGCAGGGCTGCTGCTGCAGCAATTTGTTTGTTTGGGTTTTTCTTTCATTTGGCTTTGAAGCAAGAGAAGCTTTTGGTCTGCCTTTTTTATTTCTCGTTAAATGCATGTAATTATCGGAGCCTGGAAAAGCGAATGGATTTCTATGACCTGGTTTGCTGGCATTGACGAGGTGATTAGAGCGATGCCTCCATCAGCCGGAGGATTCCCCCCGGGCAGGTCCAGTCCCACCAGCGCACCCCTGGCCTGCCTGACACGGCAGATGAGGACCCGCCGTTGCCAAGGAGATGGCAAATACATCTGAAATGTGGAGAAAGGGCGCTTGGTGCAGCACACCCGCTCGATGGAGACTGAATGGAGAACAAGCCGCCCACCCGGAGGACAGGACCCCTGTCAGCAGTCCCAGATGGAGTTTTAATTTCCTTGCTGTCCCCCCAGCCCTTTGACAGCACTCCTTCCTTACAGGCAGCCACATCAAGGGTCTGAGTTGATGGCACACAGCCAGCTCTGCCTCTTTCCTCACCTCCCAAAGGCCAGGGACAGCATATTGATGGCTGTGTAAATGGGGAAGAGGGGAGGGGGACAGGGCACGAGGCTTTAATGAAGGAGTGTGCGCCACTTGCCACTGGGGTTTTAGTGAGTGTCATGGGATTTGTTTGCAGCATATGCGATGCTGTTAATGATTGAAAAATTACCACAACAATTAGTCATGGATCGCTGGAAGGCAAAGCCCCCAAACACTGTGGACAATATGATTAAATCCATGTATGTGACAATTAACTCTCCTGCAGGTTTATCCACCAAGGAGATGGGAAGAAGGTGGACAGAAAAAAAATGACAGGCGAGAATAATGCGGCAGAATGGACCCGATACAGCTGGCACTATCAATTTTAATCTGACACTGAATTAATCACACTTGGATTAATCCTGTTCTTATTGCACCATTCTGGTTGCCTGTTTATTTATATTCTTCTTCCTTTGTGTGCTACATGGAGGCATGACGGATTTAATTCCTGTCCGTTCCATGTTTTTAAATTTAAAAGGCAAATCCTTCAGTCATGCCATGTTTGAGGTAGTCTGTGGTGCAATTATCTCATAAAAAATGAGCAGAGTCCAGATGCACCATGCCATGAATCCCCTTCTGTATCACAGCTGAGTAATTCTCAATAAATATTTGTTCATCCAGTATTCTCACTGGGTAGATCTAGTACTGCCTGTCTGTCCAACCGGACAGACATGCAGACACACAAGTAATGCATTTATGTTGCCATTAGGTAAAATCAGGTGGGTGTCCATTGGTGATCGTTGTTGTGTTCATGATTTTATTTTGAGGGACCAAAAGCAACCCTTTTGTGATGTTTAAATGTCACGTTTCTAAGAAGATTCAGATTGGAAATGTAAAAAGGTCTGGTGCAGGAACTGGAGAGAGCAGGTATAGATGATCTGACATAAAATTTTTAAAAGATTAAGATCTTTAAAGGAAAAGAAGCACTAACGGTCACTAGACACTGCCAAAGTCTTGAAAGAGAAACAGGGTCTATCTGCAGACAGTCTGCTTCAAATTAGCCAACCATGTGCCCTTTCTAGCACAGTAAAGATAATTTGCCTACCACACCATTGCTGTGCCTGCTCCCTGACAAGTCTCTTGTTCACCAAGTGGCAAGTGCAGTTTAATGGATGGGACTAGCCACAGCTTATTTATACCTGTAACTACTGCAGATCTCTCTCTTCTTTCTTTTCTTCCCATCCTCTCTTTCTTCTTTTTATTTTGTAGTCGCTAAAGAAGATGTCTTAACTTTGAATTCAAGTTGACGTGAGAGATGCATCTAGGCATGCTGTAACGATTCAGTTTTACTGCGACATATTACTACTGCAGTCAGCAATGCTTATTGTTATTTTAAGTGTTCAGATTGCTGGTCTAAGTGTCATACCTTTCCTGGCTTTTAAAATCCCACTGAAAACACTGGAGATATTTAACCGTCTTCTTCAACAAGGTGAGTTAAAGACAATAGTGTTACCATTGAAAAGACTAGGAAAATCCCTGCTGGTTTAAAATGTGAAGGTTTTTATCCAGAGTCAGTCATGGGTCCTCTATGTGTCAGTAACTTGAAAACACAAAACGAAGCATAGCTGAACCATGTTCTTTTAGAGTGATGGTTCTTGTCCTCATGTTGCTAGAGAGCACAATCTGTGCTCCTGCTCTCACTTGTGGGTTTAACCACAAAGAAATGCATGAGTCCTGTGAAGTCAGTGGATAATAAAGAAATCAATGACCTTGATATGTAATTCAGTGCCCAAAGAAACCTTGTCTTTCTGTTGACAATGTAGCCTTCAAAAGATGTTTTTGGGGTAGGTGCATGAAGCTAGAGGATGTGAATTTTGCTTCTTATGTCTGTTTGCAGGCAAAGATAAGCACACTGCAACGTGGATAAAGTTACTATCCTATTCACTGATAGAATAGTACATCTGAAGTCAAGGTCAAATAAAACTGGCCCAGGCACCTCTAGCACATCAGAAAGTTTGCGGTAGATTCTAGTCAGAATCTCAGTCTCACATTCAGCAGTAGTATTGAACGTCATAGCCCAAATAAAGCCAAATTTGAGTCAGAACTGCTTCTTTCATATGTCTTCCAGTCATTTCTCCCACTTTATATTGTTCTTCGTCTGGGGTTCATCTGGATTTGGTTGTGGTTACCTTTTTTTTCCCCCCTTTACTGAAAATGTCCAGCAAAATAACAACAAAAAATATTTCGAGCAGGGAGGGTTATAAGCTGTGTCTCCCCAAATCCTGGTGCTGGCTTCTGATACATGTAGAGTAAGTAATGGATATTAGGGCTGATCTGGCAAAAGCTTGATTCTCAAATGTCCAAAGCAATAGGAAAAGATGTTCTTTGAGGTGTAGTGGTGGTGGTGCTTTGAGGGTTTTTTAATTTCTTCTGTCATGTAGTGACATCAGTTGTAGTTTCTGATCCTCTTATGTATCTTCTGGCAGCTCAGAAGAGGTGTTGAACATATTATAAACTTGTAGCAGAGGATTGCTAGCTTCACTGGGCAGCAGGGATAAAATTGACTTTACATCAATATCAAAATACTGTCTGTACAGTGACATGAAATGCTAACAATATGAAATTAATTTCTTCTCTTATCTTCTTCCTGTTCCCCCATTCCCCTGATAATAGTCTGGTGTTTTGCAGTTGTATTTGCTGCTGCTGTTTGATGGATAACAAATACTTGCAGATTACGTAACTAATTGACAACTATGGAAGTTCTTTATTAAGCAATTTATCAAGTGATTAGGAGACCATTTATGTAGACTCTATTAACATAACAGCGATAGTTGAGCATGTTAGTAAGAAGAAAATATGAGATATATTTTTTAATCAAACTTTGTTTTATTTCCTCTGAGATTTCCAGTCTCAGGGGTATGGTGCATTAAAACATTATTGCTTGGGGCTTCTTACGCTGGATGGCCCTTTGACCAAGTGCGCATTATATTTTACACCAATCAAAGTTTATTTAAAGTTGATTGGGATTCATCAGACTGATTTGCTCTGCCTGTGTTAAAAATACAGCGAGAGTGACTTCGCTTGTTTGGTTAACAAGAATTGGGCTTTGTTGTGCAATTACATCATCAGTAAGTACTACTGGCGCACTTAAAATTACAAGTGGATGCTTTGCATGTGACATTGCTTACAACCCATGTCAAACCTGTGAACAAGAGCATCACTAAGCATTTTGTGCATGTGGGTGTTGGGGTCAAGGAGCGAGGTGGAGTGCGTGCAGATGCTGAATGCTTGGATCAATGTGCGAATCAAACCCATGTTTGCTCACTGGCAGAAGAGATGAGCTGGAAATGGAGGCGAGGTAAGAGGGCTGCAAACAGGAGAGTAAATGTTTCGAGTATGCGGTGCTTGAGGGTGATACGGTGTACTCTCTGGTACTCAAATCTGAACCACCGAGGTGATTCTTCTGATCTTTCCAGTGAAGGTATTTCTTCCCTAGACAACGTTCAAGCCATGGTCTACAAAGAGGAACAATTCTTTTTTTCCATTTTCCCCTGCCCCGGTATGTGTTTTTCATTTCCTTTTGCATACCTGTAACTGGATGGGAACAACGCAACAGCTTGCGTGCCAAAAATATCTCAGTGTAGCTGTGAGAATAGAATTACTTAAGGTGCTTTAGTGTCAAAGAGAATATATTAATCCAAGGGTCCTTCTGAATCAGCACAAGAAGAAGCGAAGCACGAAGAAAAAGGCCCCAAAACTTTGGAATTAAAACTGCTGACAGAGCATTCACATTCTGTTTCTCTTCCCTGCCAACACCTCCTCTCCTAACTGAACCAAAATTTTCCTTTTTCATTTTTTCTCTTTGTGTTTGGCAGCAAAACGCTACCTGCGTCCCCACCTGAATGTTAAATATTCTTCTCAGAGGGTCAAATGAAAGTGAAGTGACAAGAATAAGCACTGGATTGAATGTGTGGAGAAAATGCCATGCTTCTGTTGGTTCAGCGTTGATAGTTCTTTTATACAATGTATGCTTAAGAATTCAAAAGACCCTTTTGCATTATTAATGTACCTCTAGCTTGGCCATCCTATGAAGAGTAATGAAGAGGATTGTATATATTGACACAAATATCGCTGCCCCTGTTTGACAGTGGTGTGTTAGCTTTGGCTGTGCACTCACTGGTAGTTGCAAGCCAGCTCCAGTCTGGAAGCCAGTAAGACACATTAGCATTTGGCACTGCCTCTGCCAGTAAGTTCTGTCTTTCTGGATTTTGTATTGCTGGAATATTGTTACTGATTTGAGGAAAATTTGAGCAGGGGAAGAGGTAGGAGACATAGAACATTTCTCTTTTGGGAGAGTGTTTCTTTTTTATCTTCTTTTGGGCAACATGGTGGTGGTAATAAGGGCAATTTTTGGCCCTGTGAAACAAAGCCTAAAGGATGATATTGCTGTTCCTTGGGGCAGTGCAAAACAATTTCCTGTGGTCTTTATTTTATTTAAGTTTTGTTTGTAAGAGTTTAGACCATTACTTGGAAAAGTTTCATGGTTTGTGGACACAACTGTATCTACAAGTGTAGAGCAGGATCTACAAGTGTGGAGATGGGGTGAATGAAAAGGGAGAGTATCATATTTTACCTCATGGTTTCATGATGCCCTTGTGATAGTAGGGGTGTAAGTAAGGATGTAGGAAGCCAACAAAGAGGTAAAGGACTAGGTTCTCAGCTAGGTGCTTTCATGAAGTTCTGTGTTCTTCAGCCAACAGAGAAAGAGAGCAGATTCTAGACAGAAGAGCCAAAAGCTGGTATTTCTTTCAGTACTGGTGCTACTTAGGAATATCAGAGCCAAGTTATAGTTCTACATTCCTCTGAAACAGTTGTAAAAAAAAAGCAGACAATATATAAAAAATATGTAACTATATGTTTATTTATGTGCATCTATATGTGTTTGTATATTTGAACACATACACAAACTCTTCCAATTTTTGAAGTACTAGAAATGTTTTCTACAGATAAAATTGGAGTAAAGACTGTGGGTGTTCATACTAGCCTTTCTTAAAACTCATATGTGGAATCAGATGACTAAACAAGTGGAGAGGAAATAGAAATGATTTTTTGTAAGCTATGTCATTTGTTTTTACTTAATGTACTTGACCAGCTAATGTATTTGATTGAAAAGCCTTGCTTATTCATGTGTGGTTTAATTACAGACACACTGCTACTATTAAGTTTTCTAAGAGCATGTAATATAACAGTTAGTATATACTTTTGATACTCAATTTGTATATGCTATTAAGCTGGTGCAAAAGCAATTGCGGTTTTGGACCGTGAATTTTAAATCTTTATACCTGGGCTCAAGCCTATCTTTATTAATCAAAATAGGAACCATTACAATCAACACATTTTTGCCAATGAGAAGTTTTTTAATTCCTGTAGCATAAAAATCCATGCTTTGGGATTCAACGAACTCTTGGAAAGCGTTTTGTGCACCCTGCTGGTTGTGGAAGCATTTTTGGTGCAAGAAGTTGTTGAGATGCTTGAAAAAGTGGCATTTGGTTGGTGAGGGGTCAGGTGAATATGGTACGTGAGGCAAAACTTTGTAGTCCAATGCGTTAAACTTCTGAAGCGTTGGTTGTGTGACACGTGGACAGGCATCGTCATGGAGAAAAATTGGGCCCTTTCTGTAGGTGTTGCAGTTTTTGGTGCATCTCGTTGATTTGCTGAGCATACTTCTCAGATACAATGGTTTTGCTGGGATTCAGAAAGCTGTAGTGGATCAGACTGGCAGCAGACCACCAAACAGTGACTGTGACCTTTTTTTTATGCAAGTTTGGCTTTGGGAAGTACTGTGAAGGTTCTTCTCGATCCAACCACTGAGCCGGTTGTTGTATAAAATCCACTTTTCGTCGCACATCACAACCCGATCAAGAAACCGTTTGTTATGGTTGCATAGAATAAAAGAAGACAACACTTCAAAATTACAATTTTTTTCATTTTCAGTCAGCTTATGAGGCTCTTATCAATCTTTTTCATGTTTCCAATTTGCTTCAAATGCCAAACAACTGTAGAATGGTCAATGCTGGGTTCTTTAGCAACTTCTTATGTGGTTGTAAGAGGATCAGCTTTGATGATTGCTCTCAATTGGTTGTTGTCAACTTCCGACGACCAGTCACTATGCTCCTCATCTCCAAGGTTCTCGTCTCCTCTGTGAAACTTCTTGAACCACCACTGCACTGTATGTTCATCAGCAGTTCCTGGGCCAAATGCATTGATGATGTTGCAAGTTGTCTCTGCTGCAATTTTGAACTCGAATAAGAAAATCGCTCATATTTGCTTTTTGTCTAACATCATTTCCCTAGGCTAAAATAAATATAAAATAAAAAGCAAGTAATAAGTCAGTAGCAAGAAAAACCCATAAAGCGAGAAAAGCACATTAAAATTATGTATAACATAACCACATTTATTTAAGAATATATTCCAATATCAAAAGGCAAATTTCAACAAAGCAAAAACCGCAATTACTTTTGCACCAACCTAATAAAACTTTCTGAAGACATTGATAAATAGGATGCAGGTTTTCAGGAGAAAATATCCCGTATATACTTTTGTTTCTTAATTTGTATATGCTACAGCTTTCTGAAGACACTGATAAATAGGATAGGTGATACTGATATGAAATCCATTTGTTTGATAGACACATTATTTTTGTGCTTTCTGTCACACTGATGATAAGCTAGTCAATTTTGCATTGTATGAATTGTTTATGACAGGCAAAGAAAGTATATGTGTTCTGCGTGTTTATATATTGCCAAGCAGGAGTCTTAGAAGAAACAGATCTGCCTTTAAAGCTTTTCCTGGTAGCAGCAGCATCGTGTGGTACCAGCGAGCACTGGGTGATTCACCTGCCTGCTTCTGTACTAGCTGTGCACCTCCATAATTACTCCCCACCTTGGCTTCAAAGGAGCCCAAGTACTACAGCCTTGAAAAAGCTGCTGGGTGTGTATATTTGCGGCGTGGAAAATTACGACTGCCAGTCCAGTTAGGCATTTGTATAGGACCAATGCTTGAACAGCCTGATACAAGGAGTGTGTGCATTTAGGATGTTTCCTCACAGCGTGTTGTGCTGTGCATGGAATTATTTGGCTCTCAGGAAATGGAAGTGTATTAAAAATACTTTTTTAACATTTGCTGTTTACCACTCCTAGCTGGCTTAAAAACATCCACCCTTCTTAAGCAGATTTGTCCGGCTGATTAGCTAGGGAAGAAAAAAAAAATCATAAAAAAAATCTCTTGGAGACCTTTGCGAGGTCATTAGCGAAGCTTGCTTTTCAGAACGTGAATACGCCACCTGCCTTCCATAGCCCATGGGAGCCTACAGGCAGCGACTGTCTCGGAGCACACGGCAGAATAGCATCTGCACACTGCCAGACTGGTCGGCTAACAGCCAAGGGAAAGAGAGAATTGATGCCAGGGGTGAAGAGAAATGCTGAAACCTTGCAAAGTGTTAAGCAGTGTTCACCTATTTATTAGACACTTAATGCTGCCTGTAACGTTACCAGTGGAGGATAAAAGAAGTGGAGCATGTTGTAGATTGTTAATTGGTCTTAGAGCTGCATGTTGTAATTACTAGCTCACTTTCTTCTCTACAAAGGAAAAAAATATCCCATCAGGGACCAAAGCAGAGACAGTTTTCATCTGCTAAAAATCACGTTATGTTTTAAATGTTTCTGTTATTTTTTTTTATTTAAGATAGAAAAACCATTTTTCTATCAGACTGGTGACCTGCAAAGAGTTCTCACCTGATTTTGACACCTTTAATGATGATCCTATGTAGGTGGTGGGGTAGAAACCAGGGATTTTCTGTGTGCTTTGAACTAGGTTGCAGGGCATGCATTTGTCTTTAGGAGAATGAGGGAGGTCATTTCAGTAGTCTGTAGTTCTGCTTTTTATGATAAATTGAGAGTAATATCTCTGTGTACAGACAGTTTGTAGGTTTGCAGACCGTGCAGATGTGTTGGTGAGACCAACAGACAGAACCATACATAAGAGACATGAAGGGCAGAGCCATGGGCGAAGTTGTATGATATTTTGTATTACATGGTAAGATGTAATAAATATTACATTCTATTTGCTGCATCTGGAAATCTATAACTTGTATTCTGCCCTTTAGTTCCATCTCTGCTGAAGCTTTATTTATATCACTTACCCCAGGACTGGCAGCTTTTTTTTTTTTAATCTCTCTGTAAAGATGCTGCATAAGAAACATCTGGGTTTTTTTGCTGTCCCTTGTAGATTTTTCCCCTCAAGATTGTGTTACTTAGAGATCTAATACTTCATCTCCAGTCTCTGAAAACTTTCCAGACTGAAATGTCACAACCCGTCACAAGAACATGCATGTGTCATTCATCTCTTCCATTATCCTGTCCTGTGCAAGGCAAATGTTTAAAGGATGTATAAACGTGTGGGGAGAGATCTTTGGTTGGTGCAGATTGTCATGAACTGAGCACAAACTGAACATCTGCCTGTTTAGTTGCTCTCCTCTCGGTGTCTTGCGGTGTCTAAGGGTATACAAACACAACCTATCCAACACTATCCCTAGTTAACTGAACAAGTGAGTTGTGTTCTTCTGTTGCGGTGGAACACAGAGCATGCAACAATACTAGTGCTGTTTGTATCTCTCATGGTAGAAGTGTAAATGACATTTTTCAAATGTTTTGCAGAGAACGCAAGTTCTGTATGTGCAATATGATAGTGTTTTAAAAATGGTTCCAAAAAGAAGTTATTAAAGTCATGTGCTGGAAATACACAAGGTGATTAGTTGATTTTTTTTGGTGTTATTTTTGTTGAGGATGTGTAATTTTCAGTTGACTGTTAATTGACTTTTAAAATCTTAATCTTTCTGTAGGAGTAAGTTATTTCTTTTTCCTTTGAGAACTTACATTTCATCGTTATGGTCTTGCAGTTTGGTCCTCTCTGAGTATCCAGTTTGTGCAAACTCTAGATACTTTGTTGAGCCACACATTCTCAGCCGTGCTCCTATTTACTTCGTGCTTTGCAGGCTAAGGGCAAAAACAAATGCAACATTGAACAGGAGATAAAATTGCCAACTGTTTTAATTGACTCCTTATTCTTGGGAAATGTCCTCTCAAATCAATTCACAATAGTAAGAAAGATAATGGTTGGTATTTCTGCTATCTGACAGTTAAACACAATATTTTTCCAAGTATTGTCTAGGTAAAGATTTCACTCTTACTTTAAATGAGAAGTAGTTTTTCAGGCCTGTCTGCTTGCTGCAGGTTGACTGTAATGGGTTAGTAAACCCTTCTTCTAAACTAGATTCCTTGATGCTGATGAACAGATTGGGGAGTGCGGGGTGGCAGGTAAAAAGGGGATGACTATCTCATCCCCATTGGTACCATTAAGTGCAGTAATCTCATCCCATGAAACAGGAGTAGGTTTGCAGCCTTCCCTCCTCATCGTGATTGTTTCCACCAGCCCCAACTTGTGCTTGCAATATGGAAAAGACAAATGTAGCCCACACCTTTGCTTTTACCCCATCTATCCCTGCCCTTCATGTTCCCCCAGCAGGCACAAGGACCTGCTTCACCAGCCCCAGCTCAGCTTTCCCCCCACTGGTGGAGCAGATTTACCTCCCACACCAGCTGCAACTTTGGCTTCCCCTCCAGCTTTGTTGGCATTTAGGGCAGAGGTGGATAGAACATATTGAAATAAACTTTTGGCTCGGTTGAATGGTAAGGTCGTACTAAACCTCATGTATTATATGGCCTTATAGAAGCTTCAGGTGGAAAACATTATTTCCATTATGCCTTTTTTTTCTCTCTTTTTTTTTTTTTTCATATCTAGAAACAAATGAAGTTGTATGTTGGAATGAGTTCTTCCTTCGTAAGAAACCTTGTCTGTAGCTAAGGACTCAATGCATAAATACTTCTTGCTTGCTTAAAATAAAGACAGTGGCTTAACAATAAATCATTTGGAATTTCCTTCCTAGCTTCTCTGACAACTTACCATGGTAGTGTTTGGTTGTTAAAACACACACTTCGCTAAGAGACAGGACAAGCTTCCAACTATGCATGCAGAAAGCATTTGAATTTGAATTTCAATTAATTCACGTACAGCATGAAATAAAAATGTCATGTTTGGAGGAGGGTTATTGTTGTTTATGCAGTTTTGCTAGAAGACTTGCAGAATAAATGATTGGCTTGTACTACAGCACAGTATTAGAACAAGAAGTGATTGCATTATTAGCTGACAAGTCATGAGTGGCCTGGATGCTTTAGTTTGCTCCTATGTAAAACTGCTTTGAAGATTACGGGTCTGTCTGTTATGCCTCTCATCCTTTTTTAACATCATATTCAGGTAGCTGTTACAACATTACTTGCCCTGAGATAATTCATTGAGCTATCAGCTATAAATATTTGTTCAGCCTAAGGAGGCCAGGCAGGCATAAGAGAAAAAAGGTCAGATCATGAGGGAGAATATTCTGGGGTCTGAGTTTTTGAGTAAATTAGTATTTTACTTTTGTTCATAAAGGAATTACAGTTGGAGCTATATCGATTAGTCTGTGTCTACGTGTACGGGCTCTTGATTGCTTGGCAGCCAGACTCTGCTTTGATTTTTGGATTGGCAGAAGTAATGATGCCAGAAGACCCAAGTGCAGGAGAATAAGTGGCCCCCAAAGGGCTTTGCTGCTACTAAACATCAGCAGAAACAGCTACGCATCCAAGCATGCACAGCTTCCATGAGGTGAATACACTAGTTGACAGGACAAGGTTTAGGACTACTAAGATTTTTTTTTTTCTCATTAAAATGTTGTTTTTTTGAGCTGAAAAAGTTATTTTTATTCAAAATTGAAACCTGTAGAAAGAACCTGATTGATTTCTGAGGGAATTTTCGTGTTGGATTGTTCAAAAAAAATGTATGTTTTATCCATTTTGACACTTTTTGAGATGAAATGTTTGGATTTTTTTCATTGCAAGCCATACTGCAGGGTGCAATATCACCTTTTCTGAATGTTGTTTCTAAAACATGCTGAAAAAAAAGCTTTTAAAGATTACTATGAATTGACAGATTTTATACCACTGGAGGAGCAGCCCAAGAGAAATAGTAGTATGTAAGTACTCATATGGTTAGACTAGACGACCTTTTGAGGTCACGTCCATCCTGAATGATTTGATCATCCCAGATAGCAGTACATGAGGACAAGGCTTCTCTTCTGCTTCTGTGCGTTCTTGGCTCTTATGGGGACAGTCTCAAGGAGCTGCTGTAAAATACTGTGATCTGACCCAGAGTACTGTAGCATCATACCAAAGCATCGGATGCTTCGATGTGAAAGAGCAAACAAAAGAGCTGGGCAGCAGAAGGGAGAATTCTGTCAGACTTGAACAAGAAAGGGAGGGGATGCTTTGAGACCTCAGGTGTATTGTGTACATTGTGCTTTAACCCCAGATGGCAACTGAATACCACACAGCCAGTCGCTCACTTTCCCCGGGTGGGATGGGGGAGAGAATTGGAAAAGTGAGAAAACTCATATGTTGAGACAGTTTAACAGGTAAAAGCCATATGCACAAGCAAAGCAAAATAAGGAATTCATTCACTGTTTTCCATGGGCAGGCAAGTGTTCAGTCATCCTCAGGAAAGCCAGACTCCATCACATGTAATGGTTATTTGGGAAGACAAACGCCATTGCTCCGAATGTCCTTCCCTTTCTTCTTCTTCCATCAGCTTTTATACTGAGCACAATGTCATATGGTATGGAATATCCCCTTGGGGTCAGCTGTCCTGGCTGTGCCCCTCCCAGCTTCTTATGCACCTGGCATGGCATGAGAAGCTGGTCAAGGTCATTGACTACTTAGTAACAACTAAAACATCAGTGTGTTATCAACATGATTCTCATTCTAAATCCAAACCACAGTGTTATACCAGCTACTAGTAAGAAAACTAACTCTATCCCAGCCGAAATCAGGACAATGTATTAATGACTTTGGGAAGATTCTCATCCATCAGCTTGGGGGCTGAATTTGCTAGACAAAAGAGATGAGGTGCAGGTATTAAAAGGAAATGTAGCTCTGCAGCTGAGCCCTTTGTGAGATGTGAATGAATCACTATCTTTAAAGACAGAAAAGAATGGTAGCTTTAATAAAAAAGTAGAGAATAAGAATTACTGTTTATAGATAAGTTAATTGATATATAAGTATAACATTCATTTTTTTTTTGCATCAAGAATATACTTATTTGGTTGACTACACTGTCGTTACTTACAAAATACACCAGTGCTGTTCCGTATTCTCACAGGCTTTCCCATGGATGACGCCATAGGATTGTATGCACAGGAGTTGTGCAAGGGTCTTCCCCTGCTTGCTGCATGGGCACATTGAATGTTTAGTTTTGCTTTTTTACCTCAGTTTTGCAAAGTCCATTTGAGGTTTTTGTTTTCACTGATGACCTATGTAATTTAAAATCCCCCAGGTTCCAAACCGATGGGAGTTTAAGTCTCTTCAAGGAGAATGAAAACCAGCACTTTTGTATTGATATGATAGTATTAGTGAAAAACACACAGAGATCCGTCAGTCTCTGACATGTACACTTCCACTTAAGCCACTTGCAACTCTTCCTTCCTTTGGGTTAAATTATCTCTGTTTGTTGTGGGTTTTTTTTTTGCTTTGTGTTGGTTTTTGTTTGTTTGTTGTTTTTTGAGTTTTTTGATCAGCCATTCAGTTGGGTGATTTGCCAAGCTTACTGCATTGTCAGTCTGTTTTCTTCTTCATAGACAAAAAATATTTGTAAAAGTTGAATTTAACGGGGAGGAGGTGGGGAAAATGTTCTTTTTTCACTGGCAATGGAATGTGTGAAGTTTATCTCCAGAGTTTTCACATGGAAGAAAACTGGTGTATCCTTTCTAGGTTCATCCTTGAGATGTCCTTTTATGAAGAGCATATGTTCTGAAATCCATTGATACTTCCAGCAGCTGAAAACTTAATAAAAAAAGATTTAGTGATTTTTAATTGAACTAAACGCATTGTCCTACACACAAGATGTTATTTAAACTTGTAGAAGCAAGGACAATAAATAATGGCAGTGATGCATAATGACACGTTAGTAAATTTATGGTGGCACCCACTCCTTGCTAAGCACTTACTGCACAGTCTCAAATGTCAATCAGATTCTTTGAAGACTTTGCAGTGTAAAAATAGATGTATGAATGATCTACTAATGGGATGCCATCCTCTAAAAAAGTCCAGAAAACTAGCCCTTAGTGGCTTACAGGTATGTTTATACATGTTGAGAGTGCATCTTTGATAGTTTTTGGAGCCAAGGCATGGAAGCCTTCATTATGAAGAAAAAAGCAAGAAAGATATGAGCAGTAAATTGAGATATACCGAACTGGCCATAGTAAAGTCTGTCCAAACCAAACCTTATATCTGTATTTCACCTTAAGCTTTGCTTCTGGCATTCAGCATCACTGAGGCAAAGTCTTAGGTCACATTAATTTTTCAAACCTTGTAGTTGGTTGAGCAAGTTGAGGATGGGAAGGAAATCTTCAAAAGCTTGGGTAGAAGCAGTACTGTAGGAGTTTGTGTTAAACATGTTGCCTTTGATTCTTAATTTCTCCATGAGCTTTTGCTTTAATGGAGAAAATGTCTACTGAGGAGGGTTTCTATCACAGCAATAGTCAGTTAGGTATGAGGCTCAGGCTACAGGGGATTTGGGGGATTCAAGATAGGAAGCACTGGCACATTTTGGCAATTCTCATAGAACAGGAAAGCTATTTTTTCTAATTTACCAAAGCTGTGTGCCAGTGTCTTAATTTGACTTTGCATGCAGTATAATATTAAACATGTGCATTTTTAAGCATAATTTAAAACAATTCATCAAAGTGAGGAAAAAAAAATGAGCTGAAAAATGTGGATTTATAGTAGTGGCATATTGGACCAAGACTATGCAGTCTGTAAGATGGAAGGAGTACATGCTTTCAAGAGTAGCAGCACTGAAAATATTGGGTGAGGATTAAAATATATCTTCCTGATCTTCTGTTATGTTGCCTGAATAGGCTCATATCCCTTTGAGGCAATGTGCTGTAGTTCAAATAAAAACTGTGTAATCTTTGGGTAGTGTCTTAGTGATTTCTTTCTCCTAAAACCTGTCAATAACTTGTAATGAAAAGAAAGAAGGGAGAGGGATCTTCTTCAATTGCTAAAAGACCCATGTGAGAGCTAGGTCCCACATGCCGCCTTGGCACAGGACCGAGGTGATTCCTGCCCTGAGGGTTTCAAGGACATTTCAGCTGAAGACTCTGGTGATACGTCCTTCTAGAAGGCTGAGTTGTTCTAGCCAAAATGGTCCCTGACCCGAGGAGTTTGTTTTCTTGCCTTGCCAGGCTTTTCTTTTCCTTCGTAGAATCATAGAATAGCGTGGATTGAAATGGACCTTCAAAGATCATCTAGTCCAACCCCGCTGCCATGAGCTAGATGCCACTAGATCAGGTTGCTCAGAGCCCTGTCCAGCCTGGCCTGGAATCTCTCCAGGGATGGGGCATCTACCATCGTTCTGGGCAACCTCGTCCAGTGTTTCACCACCCTCATTGTAAAAAGCTTCCTCCTCATGTCTAGCCCCTCCTTTAGTTTAAAACCATTACCCCTTGTCCTGTCACAACAGGCCCTGCTAAAAAGTCTGTCCCCATCTTTCCTTCTGTCTTTCTATAGGTCCGTTTTAAGTACTGAAAGGCCGCAATAAGATCTCCTTGGTGCCTTCTCTTCCCTTCTGCAGTTTGAACAACCCCAACTCTCTCAGCCTGTCCTCACAGGAGAGGTGTTCCAGCCCTCTGACCATTTTTGTGGCCTCCTCTGGCCCCTCTCCAACAGGTCCATGTCTTTCCTGTACATGGCCGGTCCCTCACTTGGCTGGGACGCATGAGGCAATAGGTGTATATTCTATGAGCTGGATCTGGCTGGTGGAGCTTGGTTAAGGTCCAGTCACCCACAGATCTGTGCTGGCAGACGCAGGGGGAGAGCAAGAGGTACCCTGTGCTTCAGGCACTTGCAAGGGGAAGGCTGTGACAAGCAACTGAGGGGCAGCGACCTGCTCTTCTGCCTCCACCATGAAGCAGTGAGGATACCAGAGTCCAGAAGCCTGAGGTAACTTGAGCCTCCTGATCCTTCCAGTGCAATGCCCTGCCCAGAAGCTGACAGTCAGGAGGTGAAGGTGGGTGCTTGAGTGTGTACCAGCTTCATTTGTGCTCCCTAGGGGCCAAGGGATAGTTGAGGAGGGTCTGGGCACAGGGTGAGGAGGATGGAGCGGGAATGGCCCCTGTGCTTTTCCTACAGAGGGCTACGGCTGAGCTTGCTCTAATTCCTGAGACTGAAGGTTTGCCTTTGTGAGCTTTCTGATAAATGACCTTGGAACTAAGGGGGGTTTTGTTTGTTTTTTGTATTTTGTTGTGTTTGGTTTGTTTGTTTGTTTTGTTGGGGGTGTTTTTTTCTTTTCCCCCAATTTATTGTATGATTGTCCTTACCTTTTCTCTCTGTGCTTGTACACACTATTACGAAATGACAGACCTGCTTGCAGCCAGCCTGCTTTCTGGAATTACTTGCCAGAGCTTCTCCTAGTGCTTTATCCTCTGTGCACTTCACTAAATGCTCTGCTTTTGCATCTGAAAATGTCTTAGAGTCTTTGCAATCTTGTGTTAACCTTCTTTTGAGGAGGGGGATTTAAAAGTATCTGGTTTAGTGTCAGCATTTGTAGTAACACTAGGACTTTCTTTTAAGAAGACTTCCAAATTCACTGCACTTAAATGTACAACTTTTTTGCATCTCTGCTACCACTCGCTGCTCTTCAGAATTATCCTGTGACTTTGTTCCTTTGTCCTTGATTCCCCCCCCTTTTTTTTTCTTTCTTCTAACGGCAGTTGTTCCTGATTTCTCTGTGCCAGAAAGTTTAGAAGAATGATCTTCTGCAGCACTATAACGCTTGTCAGCTCTTTCCAATCCTGAGTTTTAATGAACAGTTTAGTTCTTTGCCTTTGTGCTTCTGCCTCTGCTGTTTTACTGCTATGCTGGAGCTTTCCTTGTGTGAGCAAAGAAGTGCCTGGCAGAAAGACAGGATTTCTGTCTTTCCTGCCTAAATAATTCTCTCTGACTGTGTTTATCCAGCCCCCTCTTTCTCATCCTTTCTTTGCCTTCCTAAGAAAGCTGAAGAGAAATGCCACATCCCTAGGCCCCTTTATACTCGTTTGTGTATCCGTATTATAACAGCAGTGCTTAGCACTTGCATAATCTTGCTCCCCTGCATAATCACTGCAATCATTTATGCATCTGTTTTGTAACAGGAGAGGGTCAGATTCGAAGGTTGAGTGGAGCAGTTCTGGCTCTCCACCACGTTTGCTTGTTTGGCTATTGCTTGCCATCATTCTTTGGCATTTATTGTACGTAGCGTTTTATGCATCAAAACACCAGGAGCCAAAGTCTTGCAGATTTGAGGACTACCTTTGATTGTTGAGAAGGCAGCACGAAATGTGGAATCGGCACAGGAGGTAGCCCAGTTTTGGGACGGGGCAGAAGAGTAGGGGTGACACAGCGGGGTTCAGGTTTGTTCTCTCTCTAATCGTTTTAGGCAAGGTGAGCAGTTGGTGTTTATACTTGGAGCAGGGAAAGCTGAGACCTAGTGCTGAAATTGCCTTCCTGAGCCACAGATTGTGGGGTGACTCGAGAGCTGGTGAGTTCCTGGCTGTCCTCTGTTCACCTCTCCTGCTGCACTGCAGATAAGCTTGGGAGGCTTAAAGGCCCTTTTTCCTAATCTGAGGGTTGATAAACTGGTAGAGGGAGCATTTCCTCACAGGTTTCTATATTAAGGAGCCATTTGGATGCTAGCTGCAGCAAGCAGAGATTCTACAGAGACAGTGTGAGCTATGTCTGTGTTAAAGAGGTCAAAAAGCTGCATCATCTGTAGTCATTACTGCACAGCGCTGTGTGGGGAGTGCAGCGCCAGAGCCGGCACCCTGGAGGAGCATCTCTGGGTGGAGCTCTCTTCCTCCTCCATCACTCTTTTCGTTCCTCAGTGTTGACCTAGTTTATTAGTGTTAATTTTATTAGTGCATCTGCTTCATTTTTGTTATTATTAAATGCTTTTGGGGCTTCATAATTTGATTATTTCAGTGCCTTTCTTGATATAATTGAAGCCTGAATGAATGTAGCCTGAAAACATACTTTATTTTAACTTGATAAATCTTGTACAGCTAAACCAATTTATGTTAATACTTTTTGCTTTTTTTTTGCAACCTTGTGCTTATGTAATTTGCTTAGTGGTGATTTTTTTTTCTTTTTACCCAGAGTGCCTGAAACTGTGCCGTATCTCTTTACTAGGTCTCTTTCTGTCTGAAAGTTTTAAACATTTTATGTTTAGTGCATTATATAACATATCCCATCTCCGTAATAGGAGGTTGACAATTCAATTAGACATACATTGATTGTCCCCATCCATTCATTTGCATCGTTGCCTCCTGCTGTGCTAGCTTCTTCTTTGAAACCTTTTAATGTCTGCCCTTTCACATTATTGCTAGTTCATTTCGTCTCAAGTGCTATGATGCTTTCCTCATTCCCTGTCTGTGCCACAACTTTCATAGCCTTTCATTTTCTGCTTGCTTCTTTTCTCCTTCCCTTCCCTTCCCTTCCCTTCCCTTCCCTTCCCTTCCCTTCCCTTCCCTTCCCTTCCCTTCCCTTCCCTTCCCTTCCCTTCCCTTCCCTTCCCTTCCTTCCCTTCCCTTCCCTTCCCTTCCCTTCCCTTCCCTTCCCTTCCCTTCCCTTCCCTTCCCTTCCCTTCCCTTCCCTTCCCTTCCCTTCCCTTCCCTTCCCTTCCCTTCCCTTCCCTTCCCTTCCCCCTCTTTCTTTCTTTCTTTCTTTCTTTCTTTCTTTCTTTCTTTCTTTCTTTCTTTCTTTCTTTCTTTCTTTCTTTCTTTCTTTCTTTCTTTCTTTCTTTCTTTCCTTCTTTCTCTCTTTCTCTCTTTCTCTCTTTCTCTCTTTCTCTCTTTCTTACTTTCTTTCTTTCCTTCTTTCCTTCTCTCTCTTTCTCTTTCTCTTTCTCTTTCTCTTTCTCTTTCTCTTTCTCTTTCTCTTTCTCTTTCTCGTTCTCGTTCTCGTTCTCGTTCTCTTTCTCGTTCTCTTTCTCGTTCTCTCTTTCTCTCGTTCTCTCTCTTTCTCTCTTTCTCTCTTTCTCTCTTTCTCTCTTTCTCTCTTTCTCTCTTTCTCTTTTTCTCTCTGTCTTTCTCTGCTGGAAAGAACCCACCTCCCCACAAAAAAAAATAATCTGCACTTGCGATGCTTTTCCTGGGCAGGTCATTTTGATAGCTCGGTCAGCTTGTTTGCACTGAGGTGAATCTGAGAAGCATGGCAAGATCCTTTTCTTCTGCCTAACCAGAGTCATACACGCTCACTGAGCAGATGGGGAAGCAAGAGGATTAATGCACTGCTTACCTCCTTTGGGATGCTGGCAATGTGCAGGCAGTGCTCATGTCTTCTCAGGAAGGTAGCTTTGACTTCTACTTTTTGTGAACAGGAGGGAAATGAAACTGAGCACCTCCCCAAGGAGGTCCAGGGGTCTTGCCAGAACCTGTGAGCCCCAGGGAATCAGGACCTTCCTGGATTAAAAGGCCTGAAACTGTTGCTGGCTCACCACAAAGCAGCTGAGAAGTCCTTTCAACCCTTGAGCAATGTCTTGCTGTAGATTTAGTCCTAAAAATGTAATGGCTCACTTTCATAAGCCTGTCCTTACTTGTTCCTGAATCTCTAGCAGTGGTTTTATGGTACTTTAACTGTCTTGTTTTAGGTATTATATATAGCATACCTTTTCTCATAGATCATTGGCACAGTTGTATTGCAGTTAGGAAGGATTTCAATCTCAGCTCAGCTGAGTGCCTATTTTGATATCCTTGATGATAGCTTGCAGAGTTTTATAGAGCTCTGACTTAGCAGAATAATGCAGATCACTCTAGAATATGCCATAGACCTTTTGGATCAGGAAACTGAGAAGGCCTGACATCTGGTTGGACAAGGAGTAGCAAAGGCAGTAGGAGCAAAGGACTCTCAAGCATTTTCTGATGGCCCAGAGAGTTTCTGTTACTACTTTGGATCAAACATGATGTACCTGTGTGAGGTACAAAGTTATAGCATCCAGTTGTCTGGACTGTGGCATTTGTCTCTTTCATTTTCCATGTAATCAAAAGTCATAGACTTGATTGCTTGCTTTCTTCGGTGTGAATTCCAACACTAGAGGAGTAACAGTTCACTATGGTGCAAAAAGGGCTTGAAACCTTGCCAGAGATTTTTCTGTAATTAAAAATGGAATTGGAAATATCAACACCTTTTCTGTTTGTTGTACTGATGCCTCTCAATTTTCTGATAAATATCAGGGCTGCGGCAAATAAGGAGCCAGGGGAGTCCGTGGCTCAAGGGATTAGTCATTGGGTTCAGAGCCTTTCACCTTCAGGTTGCCAGTCTGCATCTGGCCCAGGTTGGTAGTGACCAAAAATCACTGTCTGGCTGCTGCTCAGTGACCTGTGTGAAATGCATTTGTATTTCCAGGCTGGGTATATCGCCAGCCCCTCAGAACAATTGCCAGTGATCCTTGATGTTTTTCTCAGGGAGGCCAAAAGCAAATCAAGCACTTTCTTGTGGAAGAACCACCCCAAGAACAGAGTGATGCCAGAAGCTCTTGTCATGCCTGTCTCAGATGTATAGACTCTCTGCAATATGCAGGTGGTCTTGGTGAAGGGAGTTTGTTGGCTGAGTACCTTTTATTAATAATATTGGTACATTTAAAATATGTTCAGAAACAACCTCTAATGCAGAACAACTAGGAAGTGTTCCACATCAAGTTTCACTGAGTAGGAAACTTTCCTCACATCCTTAATTATTAAGGTAATATTCCATAAGAGGTAACATGGTCTAGAACTTCAAGGAAAAAAATATAAATACTCTAAGCTAGTATTATGTAAGTGTAATGCACAGTTGGATGTATGTTTTTCATTTTAAGGTACGGCTACTGAAATTTCAGTTTGAATGAACATGTTAGTTCTCTCCTGAAGTACTTGCCAAAAATCTTTGTGAAATGAAGTTATTTCACTTACAGGACAAGGAAAAATGTTTATTTTTCAATGTGAGGAAGCATTTGGCATACAACACCTCAAGCATTCACTACATGGTATGTGTGCTGAGTTGCATCTACAAAACAAGTAGGGAAAATGTTATTTTTGATCACATGAAGCAAGGAAGCAATTTGTGTAGTGGTTTTTCTTTATGGCAGGGATGTTTCAGGCAGTTGGCAGAGATGAAAGGTTGCCCACAGTAAAATGGAGCATTCTGTGCGCACTGATGAAGTAGGTGGTGATAGTGTCTTATAAAGATGCTACGTGTGGTTTCACATTTTGCAACAAGATTTCTAAGACAATAAGAGTGAGTCATACAAGAAAAGTGGAGACTGCATCCAGCCGTATTACATAGATCAGGAGTTCAAAGGTAGCTGGAGTTCTTACTTAGCAGGAATTGAAGCATTTAATTCCAGTGGAGAAGTTTAGGCTTGTTATTTCATATATCTTGAGCTGGTCAGTATATGGTCAGTAAACTCTAGTAGTGCTATTTAGTATTTATGGTTTTGTGCCGACTGGAAGACAGACAGAAAAGGCTGCTCTGGAACCTAGGTTTGCAAAAGTGTCAGACAGGTTGTACCTGTTGCAATGCCCAAGTAGGTTTTTAGGTCCCAACAAATGAGATCGGAATTTTTCTGCATAGGTGGAAAGAGGAGAGAAAATAGCTCCTAATGATCTCACTAAAATGTAGAATAAAAATATCTGAATGATGAGGGCAAGGAGCTGTGGGGTTTTTTCTTCATAATTTTAATAATAATGCCATATTGCAGTGTAATTTCATTCCTACTAGTTAAAAGCTTATTAAGCTGCTATCTTGGTAAATAGGTTATTAACATTGAAAAAGAATGTCACTAGCATCATTGGAAATTCTTTCAATTCCCTTAATAACTCTTAAATGCTTGGTATCATGTGTCAACCTAAGTTTTGGATCTGAGGAATTATATGATCTTAAAAAAAAAAAATCAGAAAACTTTTTTTTTGTCACAACATTGTATATTTCCCAAGAACAGAGAATTAATAAACATTTTATTGCAGTTATTTAAAGATCTGTCCACACAATAATTTATTTCATGTTGCTGCATGTGGAATCACGGGCAGAGAATGGATTGAGAACATCCCTGAGGAGAAGGACTTGGGAGTGTTGGTTGATGAGAAGCTCAGTATGAGCCAGCGATGTGCTCTTGCAGCCCAGAATGTCAAATGGATCCTGGGCTGCCTCAAGAGAAGTGTGGCAAGCAGGTTGATGTAGCTGATTCTGCCCCTCTACTCTGCTTTGGTGGGAGCCCACCTGGACTCCTGCATCCAGCTCTGGAGCCCTCAGTACAGGAAAGGCATGGACCTGTTGGAGAGGGGCCAGAGGAGGCCAGAAAAATGATCAGAGGGCTGAAACACCTCTCCTATGAGAATAGCCTGAGAGGGTTGGGGTTGTTCAGCTTGGAGAAGAGAAGGCATCATGGAGACTTATAGCAGCCTTCCAGTACCTGAAGGGGGCCTACAAGAAAGCTGGGGCTGAACTTTTTACAAGGGCGTGTAGTGACAGGATAGGGGTAATGGCTTTAAACTGAAAGAGGGTAGACTTAGATTAGATATTATGTAAGAAAGAAATTCTTCACCAGGAGGGTGGTGAGGCATTGTAACAAGTTGGCCAGAGAAGCTGTAGATGCCCCATCCCTGGAGTGTTCAAGGCCAGGTAGGACGGGGCTTTGAGCAACCTGGTCTAGTGGAAGGTGTCCCTGCCCATGGCAGGGCGGTTGGAACTACATGATCTTTAATGTCTCTTCCAACCCAAACCATTCTATGAAATCACTTTTTTTCCTTCTCTTAGCCCATACCCTGCTGAGGTTCACTCCAATTTAGAAACAATATGCCTCATTACTGCAGTCTGATTTTCAAAATCAAATTCGTGATTTTTCTGATTTTTTTTTTCCCTGTGGTTATAAGCGGTTAAAACTACTAGCAGAATGACATCCAGGAATTCTTGTGTTCTTGATGAAGGCGATAGTCCTGTTTAGTAATAGAAGGGTCAAAGATAATCTTGAATGTACCTATTCAATTTGTGTGTGTGGAGATCAGTAGTAATTCTACTGAAGTTTATGGATTTTAACCCTCAGTAGAAGCAGCTCTGAAGCAATAAATTGAAATGTAAAATGCTGAATGCTTAACTTTTTAATTTGACTTGTTTTTGAAATATGTATTTTAGACTTTTTTCTACCTTTCCATGCAGAGAAATCAACAAAGCTACAGAAATAAGCAAAGAGGTTGCTTTTGTAATAATTTCAGACCTTAAAACGCTAAGTAGAAGAGTTTTTTTCTTGGGTTCCTGACTGTGGCTATGTTTTGGCAGTGTTGGAACAGTTTAGCGGGACATGTCAATGGTGTTGGACAAATGCAGAATGACAGAAGAATAAAGCAGAAGGTAACGCTGAAAAAGTGAAATTTTCTTTATACTATCCTGACCTTTTTTGCAATACACTGTCTTTAAAGCACACAAACAGTACTTTGATTTGGAGCTCTTCTAAGTGATGGCATCTTCAATATCATCTGTCCCTCTCAGCTTAATAGATACTTTTTAGCATATATAGCAAGAGTGAAAAACATGACCTGTGAAATAGCAGAAAAACCAGAGCAGTGTTGTGGGTAGAGAGTCAGGAAGTCTTGGATCTGCTGTTACCTTCTTGTGTCAACATGTCTGGGTCATTTAGGGCAGGTTGTCCTGAGGTAATTGAGTGCGGTGATGTTCTGTGCCTAATGGATTTTGCTTCTGTAGAGGGAGGGAAATTTGGTTCCTAGTTACTTTTAAAAGCTGAGGATGATAGAGCACCAAGAGATAAATGAACCTTTGTGGACTGCACAGTAGCACACAGGCACATAGAAAGGACCTGACTGTCTATGGAGCATGTGTTATATCACTTTATGACTCAATTCTTCATCTGAAAATTGGGATTAGGAATGCTTCTTTCCTCTTGTCTGTTTAGGCTGTAACTTCCTTGGAGTGCCTGGCGTTTATTTATGGAGTGCTCGGGAAGATGGGTCTGCAGTGCCATACAGGACATCTCTTTCAACCAGTCCATTGCAGGAATGGAGACAGAACCATCTGCAATATCTGGGTTTTCTTTAACAGTTTTTAGCAAAGCATATGCGATATTTACTTTATATGCTCTGAGTGCTGAAGCAACGGGGAAGGTCATGTCTGGGCTCACTTGGGAGCCATTTAGCATTTTCTTGAGAGCTGCCTCAAGCAACGATGTTGAACTGTCACATATGTGTGCTTACAGTCCCTTTTCATGGGAAAATATTCCTGTGACAGGCCTTTGGAAGAAGTTCTTATTTCAGCCACTTTACTGAAGTGATGGATACAGCATGATCTGGAGTAGCTTCACAGCTCTGTGTGCTTCTGTGCATTGCTCTTTGCTTCCCTCTCCATTTGCCAAGTGTGCAATTTAGCCAGCTCTTACGTTTTCAAAACCTCAGTTCAGTGCAGAGAACTCTGTGGCACTGTTAGGGCCTTATTTCAAAACCTAAAAAGCTGAGTCTGTATTTAATACCAAATTTCATACAGCTTCCACACTGTTCATTTTTCATCTGTGTCAAATGTTTCTCAATTTGCTCACTATTGCAACATGGTACCAAAAAGTTTTCTTTTGAATTTTTAGTATTTGGAGGAAACTTGTCAGTTGAAATTTGAGGCCTGGGTCATACAGCTGCTACCAGCTCCTTGCTGTGATTTCACTCTCACTAGAAGCAATGCTAGTTGTAGTCGAAGACAACACAGATGATGCCAAGCCATTTTTAAAAAGATGCTTAAAAATGCTAGGAGTGGGTTTGGTTTTCTTTGGTTCTGCTTCTAAGCCATATTTTTACACTGCCACAAGAGTCAAACATTACTTTTTACATCCGAAAGCTGTATATTCTCATGTTGGAATCGGGGTGGGGAAGTCTCCTAAATATGGAAAGACTTGGTGAAACTAAGTGAGCTGGCAGCATGGAAAGCTGTTTGAGGGGTTTTTTGTGTGTTTGTTTTTTTTGTTTGGGTCAGAGATTTGAAACAGCTTGGTCCTTACCCTGCTGAAGTGTTTCTAGATCTAGGATCTATTCATCCTAGACCCTTTGCTTCTGAGAAGCGAAGCTCGGTACCCAGAATAAAGCTGTGAAGGAGCCATACTCATGAAACTGTGTTTTAACGTGAGCCCTGCATCTGAAATAGTCATTCTGGCCTGTGGTTACAGTAAAAAATGATAAGGAATATGTTGTTAGGAGAGCCTAAAAGGCAGGTTTCTTTTAGCATCCCACTAAAAATCAGGTTGCCAGCGCTAGGTGGACAGTTTGAGCAGGTAAGTTGTGATGACTTAGCTGGACATGGAGCAGCTGTTTCATTTGAAATGATGGTGAGAGTCTTTTCAGAGGATTATTTGAATTGTTTCTTCCCATTCTTGTTTGCTCCCCTTAGAAATGCAGTCACTAATGTTTCCTGGTTTGGATCTGCCTGTTCTGATGTTTGCTTTTTTCTTTACTGAAGAGAACCAAAACTACAAACTGCTACAAAAAGGGACCTTCTTATCCCCTTAGTGACTTAGATTTTTGTAGTTGTTGAGCAGAAGAGGCTGAAATAGTCTTCTTATCTCTCAAAGAAATAAGTCATAGTAGCTGCTGTTTGTGTGAATCTTGCTGTGCTTGCTTGGGCTTTGTCTCGGTGATGAGTGAAACCGAGTTTGGGACTGACACCGTGCTCTTCACTCCCATTGTTGTAATTCTTGTGAACAAGTCTTGGTCTTTTTGTATCCCAGAACTCCCGAGTGTAATAATGATACAAAGTGGTAGGTGCAACTTTCAGTTTTCCAGACGGCGTGCTTTATAAAGCAAGAAAAAGAAGTTACCTTTGTACTGGCAAAGGACCGGGGTTGCAAAGGAACCCCCAGCCTGAAGAGACCTCACGTACAGTATTTATATTTTGCAACTGAATTCAGGAAATGGTGAAAAGGGAAACTGAGTTCTGATAGCCATCCTTAATTTTGTAAAAGTTTGTGTTGATAAAACAAGCAGAACATGTAAAGCAAACCGTTTTCCTGCAACCTCTTCCTGAATGTGGATCACAGGGTGATACAACTCAGTTTTTCCTGCCTCCTGTTTGGTCAGCTTCTTGAAGAATGGCAAATGAGAAGAAAGTGCTGGAGGAATTAGCACTTCAGGGTCTCCTTTCATTCATCAAAGAGATGCATTTTCAAACTTAATATAGTTTCACACATGCTGCCATCAGCAAAATCATTACATTAAGAGGTTTCCAAAGTTAGTAGGGAATTAAGGGAGGCATACTCTGCAACTCCAAAGACAATCATAAAGATGTGAAGGATTTCCTTTGATCTTCTATTTGTTTTCCATAGCCTTCAATAAAGGCATAAATCTTCAACTATAACCAGAACAAGGCAGGGTTTTCTGAAGCAGTGTTCCATCAGTAGCAATACTTGCCAGAATAAACCCTCAGCTTTAGGAGTACAGGAGAAATTTTGTTCTGACTCCAAAAAATGAAGTCGAGTTGTCAGACGGGATTGAGTCTATTTATTGTTTCACTTATTTGCAATTCTGCTTCTTCCTATTCCAGTGTTTCTATAATACGTTTACCTAGAGAGTATATATCATTCTCTTTATTAACCCTTGTATTTTTATCTCTTCTGATTTCTAGATGAGTTGTCAAAGTAGCAGTTCCAAGCAGCCTGTTCTTCACATTGGGCTAGCATACTTTCGGGGCGTCTCCTTGATCCAGCCCAATTGTGAATTAATGAATTGGTAGGCATTCCTTCTGCCAAACTGCCAGGGGCAATTTGGGATGCTAATACATGATGCCACATTTGTGGAGAATAAACTCCACCAGTAAGCAGTAATCAAGACTTCTTTCTCAAGTTTTACTCTGGAAGAAGACAGCTTCTGGTTTTGAATACTGCATGCTTGTCACAGCCAGTGTCAGATTCTGACTTTCTTCTTTGTATCCTGTCTTGCATTTTCTGTGTTGACTATAGAGTGTGTTAGGAAAAAAATAAGTAATCTTAGCGAAGTGAGACTTATGTTACGTTCCTGACAGATGTTGAGTTTAGGAAATACGTGAAACACACTTTAACTGAAGAACAAATCTGTCTAGGGCCATCTTTTGGGTTTGCATGACTACTAGCTCAGTTTCATTATATGATGGGTGCTATGCCAAGAGCAGTCCCAGCTGATGAGATTAGATATTGCAGACCAAAGACTGGGGATATTTCAGGTTAGGTTAATTTAGGAAGGAATAGAGAGTGCCATCCAGCTCCACATGCAACAGAATGTGCTTGGAGAAGTACAGCACATCATTTTGTTTGAAATGCACACAAGATCTTTGAGAGAAGGGATGATATGAGTTGCAGGAGGGACAGGGAAAGATACAGTTTGTATGTCAGGGTATCTGTTTATTATCAAAAAGCTGGGTGGACAGCATAGTGTCTGTTAGCCAGCAGTGCACCCTTGCTGCCAAGAAGGCCATCAGCTCCCTGGACTGCATTAAAAAGGGTGTCACCAGCAGGTCGGGGGAGATGATCTTTGTCCCCTGCTCAGCTCTCGTGAGACACATCTGGAGATTTGTGTCCAGTCCTGGGCTCCTTAGTACAAGAGAGAGATGGACATGTTGGAGGGAGTCCAGCAAAGGGCCATAGAGGTGATGAAGGACTTGGAGCATCTGTCATGTGGAGGGAGAACCTTGAGAGGAAAGAATGCTCAGGGGGATCTTCTCAGTGTATATAAATATCTGATGGGGAGGAGTAAAGAAGACAGAGCCTGACTCTTCTCAGTGTTGCCCAGTGGCAGGAGGAAGTGCAATGAGTGCAAACTGAAATACAGGAAATGCCATTTAAACATAAGAAAAACCTTTTTTTATTCTGTGAGGGTGGTTGAATGCTAGAACAGCTTGCCTGCTGGGGTTGTGATATCTCCATCCTTGCAGATATTAAAAACACAGCTGTATGACATGATCCTGAGTAACCTGCTGTAACTGATCCTGGTTTGAGCAGAAAGGGTTGGCCTAGGCTATCGCCAGGAGACAGTATTGAGAATCAGAGAACATCCGTTTAATACTTTTCACTCCATAATATCTGAAATAGGAAGGAACCCCCAAGTGCTACTTGATTTGTCTGCTCACAGAGGTGCTCTCTAGGACTAATTTGAACTCCCAACTTTTTCAGCACTCGTAGAGTTCTGATTTTAATCAGTCAAGTTGCATTCAGTCTTAGTTTCAGGCTTGGAAGTAGGTTGACTGGAAGATGTTAACCACCATACTCAATTTTGCCAGATGTATTTCTGGAGATAAAAGTGGTTGATACAAGCAGGAAAAGAAGCTGATAGTATCGGGGGGAAAAAAAAGAACGGAAGGGAAGGCAAGGGGGAAGGGAAGAGGGAAGGGAAGGGAAGGGAAGGGAAGGGAAGGGAAGGGAAGGGAAGGGAAGGGAAGGGAAGGGAAGGGAAGGGAAGGGAAGGGAAGGGAAGGGAAGGGAAGGGAAGGGAAGGGAAGGGAAGGGAAGGGAAGGGAAGGGAAGGGAAGGGAAGGAAAGGAAAGGAAAGGAAAGGAAAGGAAAGGAAAGGAAAGGAAAGGAAAGGAAAGGAAAGGAAAGGAAAGGAAAGGAAAGGAAAGGAAAGGAAAGGAAAGGAAAGGAAAGGAAAGGAAAGGGGAAGAGAAGAGAGGAGAAGAGAAGAGAGGAGAAGAGAAGAGAAGAGAAGAGAAGAGAAGAGAAGAGAAGAGAAGAGAAGAGAAGAGAAGAGAAGAGAAGAGAAGAGAAGAGAAGAGAGAAAAAGAAAAGAAAAGAAAAGAAAAGAAAAGAAAAGAAAAGAAAAGAAAAGAAAAGAAAAGAAAAGAAAAGAAAAGAAAAGAAAAGAAAAGAAAAGAAAAGAAAAGAAAAAGAAAAGAGAAAAAGGATGGGCCATTTCTCTACGAACCTTGAAATAAGAAGCTTAGTGGAGTGCTGGCCCACACTGTGGCAATTAACTTATAGCACCTATTAAGGGTTAAGTTTTTAGTAGAGGACCAGATAAGGATAGTTGTTCAAAGTATCAGCCATCACTTTGGCAGTTTTATTTCATCTATCTGTATAAATAAAAATGGTGGTCGTAATTCACGACAAATAGGGTAATTTCTGAGGGCTAGCAGTTCTCTTCCTCCTGAATGATAGTTCCTGGCATTGGGAAGACGTTTCTTCATTGTGTACTGAGGAATGCTTGGGCAGACCTGCTGTGTTGTACGCAGCTGACAGAGGGAGTGCAAGCAGCTTATGGACCTTCCAGTGTGACAGGTCTCATTGTTTCTGTCTTGTTGACAAGTGATTTAAACAGCACTTTTTCAGGGCTAGAAATCAAGTGTTTAGGCAATGTTAATTGAGAAAGCATGAAAATGCCTTGGATACATTGTTCTCTGCCTTCAGAGAAGGCAACACAGTGTGGATATTTGGTGGATAAGGGAAAATGACATGTTCTTTATTTATGCTAATTATTGCTTGATTGTTTGGTGGTGGTTTTTTTGTTTATTTTTTGGGGGGTCTGTTTTTGTTTGTTTGTTTGTTTTGTGTTCCCTAGTTGGCCATACCTCTGTATTCAGGGTGTCATTAGTTACGTGTTTATGATTATGCATAATTACAAAAACGGTTTCCAGTTGATTCTGAAACTGATATTACTCTTCAAGCAGTTTGCTTCAAACATCACTGATGGATCAGCTGTGCTGTTTCTCAATCAATGCCCAAAATTTAAAAAGCTCTTTCTTTTGAGTTTTTCCTTGATTTTATTCCACCTGTTGTTATATAGTGCTAGTTAAGGCAATTTTATAATAATTGTGTTCCAAAAAGGAACAGACTGCATGAAGTGGGACTAGACTATTTGGGAGTCTAAAACCCTTTTAGAAGTTCAAAAGCAAAATGGTATCAGGAAAGTCAGGCTATAATAACGAATTATTGGCTGTGCTTTTGGTGCTGAAGAGCAGCTTTGTGGAGTAAGGCCAAGAGGCTAAATGTATATTTAAAGAATGTATGCTTTTGTATTTTTTCCTACTGAAAAAAAGGCTTTGTATTCTCAGCAAAGGATTTTATTTTGCAGGCTACACTCTTTAACAGGCTTTGTTCTCTGCTGCTTGAAGTTTCAGGTTATCTTAAGAGCTGGTCATCTTTGAAATCTGACCTGGCTAACCTTTTTCTGTGCAATGCAGTAGTACTAACTAGTCAGAGCAGAGATGCTTTCCACATTTGACACTGCTGATTGACAGAATTGGTATCATATGACAGTTTTATAGGGTGCTGGAATAGCAAAATCATTTATTGAATCCTACGAAGATAGCATTTGTCAGTTTTTCACATAAATATTGGCTGAAATGTGTATGATAAGTTAGCTATGTTATAGTCTCAGGGAGAAAAAAGGCCTGAAGGTTTCAGAAAGATTTCAGTCTTCCTCTTAGCAATTCTTCTTAAATAAAACCGCACGTTCTTATTAAATATGTGTGTGCATTCATGCATTCTACTGAACATACTCAGATTGTTGGATGACTGAATGTACAAATGACCACTGATTCTGGATACTTTTCAGCTGCTGCATTTACTACATGATAAATGCTTCAAAACCAGCATAATCATCAACAACAGGTTAACAAAAAGATCAAAATGTACTGAACTTTATAGTTGGCAGGTAGAGCACATTAGCTCTAAGCTCTGTATTATGTGCAAAGCCACTGCCAACAAAAGAGCCTAGACACTTTCTCTTCTACTATTAAGAGCATATTTAATTAAGAGAAAATGCATAATTATGCTTTTCAGTGTAGTACAGTTTCTTCCCAGATAAGTCAGAATTTAATGTGATGGTCTCCTTAGGTGTTTGCGGAATACTCTGTTCTTCTCCCGCGTTACTTATTCATGCTGTAGCAGAAGCATAATTGCATGCACTGACACGTTCACTTGTGATGCAAGAATGCTGTATCATGATCAAAATTTTTGCTCACAGATATTCCCTGTTAAATAAAAGAAGGCAAACCTGATAATCATTCACCTTAATTACTTTTTTTTTTTCCTCCTCTAATTATATCCTTAAGCAGCACAAAACAACCTCTGAAGCTTCAGCGTGTTTCTTCCACAGTACTTGGGGAGCAGAGCCCCTTGAATGTGTGATCTTTGTGATCCACAAAAGACTGTTTGCAAACTCAGCACTTTCTTGCCTGATACAGCTGCACTCTTCTCTGTGGCCACTGTCCTGAATGAATTCTGGAAACAGCAGAGGGTTTAAGTTACAGAAAAAGGGAGCAAGTATGGTGATGTTTATGAGAGTGTAGCTCTATCTTCTCCTTACCCATGGCATTTGGTCCCAAGGGAAAGATCAAGGTAGAATCCAGCTGCCTAGCTTTACCGTGTTCTCTGATTTTTCTGCACAATATAATTTCTGTTTTCCAGATTTTGCCTGCCTCTCTTCTGGTCTGTATTATATAATGTCTGACTGTATCGCAAATGTTTATATTTAGGCACGTTATCAAAGTTTGCTGAAAGCTGATTAAATCATGAGGGAGCATTGAGGCAGTCATGGTTTTACAACTACTTCATAAACAAGGATCACAGAAGGAAAAATGAAAAGAACCATACATGTTTCTTTCATTTCCAACAGAAGAAACTCATGGAATAACTTGCATTTTGTGTCTGTTATGTGGTGATAATCTTGAGTAGTGAACAACTGTCTTGGTGGTAATGGCAATGCAACTACATTGGGTGTTATTGGACACACATAACTGGAACCTTGCAGTACCATCTCGTTCTTATGTGCTCTTTATTTCATAGGTATAGGTACTTAAAAGAGGTAGAGATCAGAAAGTCATACTTTTCAACTTTTTGATTCCTAATGCTGGTGCCCATAATGAAAAGGGCACCTTCTTTCTAAGGGGCCAAATAACCAAAACTTCCTTTGAAAACAATGTGAACAGGAGGTGTTTTATCTTTTTTTTTTGAAATCTGCTCATGTATTGTGATCTGCTCATGTATGTGTTGTGATACATTTTAAAAGTATACTGCATGTTTGTGGGAATAATGTATCATGGAGTAGGTGAAGAAAGGTTTGTATATGTTTGAAAATCCTGGAAGTCTTCGTCAAAAATAAGTAAGTTAACTGTCCGTCCTCAATGTTGTCATTGTATATAGTTGCCAAAGAGGAGATGAACCAAGTAAAATGAGAGATATTGATGTACAGCTATGTAACACTTGTGCCTCCAACATGTGCTGCTAACAGCCACCACCTCTCTCCAGACAGCAGTTTGGTTTCAGGCAAGGTGGATCCTGAGAGAGAAAGTGCAGGAGTCAGCAGAAGGGCAGGTGATGAAATCTCAAGGTCGAAGAGTGTTCAGAGTGTAGAAATTACTTGTATAGAAAGATTTATCTCTTCCAAGAGGGAGTTGTAGTGGTGGAAAAAAAAGAGCTTTTCAGCTGTGTGTGGCTAAGAGAGAAATTTTAATCTTGTTGAGGAGCTACAGGCTGAGGGGAGCTTCTGTGGTATCCACAGCCACAGCAGATGTTGGGGGTCTTTGATGTTGGTCCTGTGTGTTATAGGAGCATATGCCCCTGCAGCACTGAGGGAGAAATGCTGGCACAGCTTTCCTGCTTTGTAGCAGCCACAGTTTGTACCTTGAAAGCCTGTGGCATGGTCTGGTTTAGCATTCTTTTAGGCCACCAGGAGAAGAGAGGAGGTGCGTGTTGTCTCTCCCTTCTTGGAATTATACTTCAGGCTACTCCTGCCAGCTGTCGTGCTGTACTGTTATTTTCTAGGTACCTCTACTAAGCCTTGCCCTCAAGTGGAACTTGTGTGTTTCATCAACATGCTTAGTTCTTATCTACTGTTTGGGCTGAAAAAGCTTTTTCTTTATAACTCCAAAAATATAAATTCTGAAAGATGGTGTTTCTTTGTGTGGTGTCTGTCTGTCTGTCTATAGTTATTTATCCATCTCTATGTAAATATATAAATGTGGATTGTTGTGTTTATGAAATCACACAGTCAGCTCCACTAAGCATAGCAGAGATTTTATTATGTGGTGGGTTTTTTGTTGGTTTTGTTGGGTTTTGTGTTGTTTTTTTTGTCAGTAGAAAGGGCCAAATTTTGGAAAAACTGTTTCTGCAGAGTATTTTTTTCAGTCCTTGTTATTCTGATGATTTGCTATTAAATATGCAATACTAATTCCAGATTCAGCATTGTAATGTCAATGATAAAGTGCACCTACCTAAAAAGCTGTATTTGTTAACAAGGCGTGAATTAACTGTAGTACTGTAGTAACTGTCCTAAGATGTGGCAGACAGCAACTTGACTTTCTTGCAGGTACCCTTGGGAATGCAAGAGGCAATGACTAAGATGCATCTACTTAACTATGACTGTTTACACCATAGAAGGAAATTCACTCATATAATTATATTCAGAATTATAGAAAGCTGTTGCTGCTTTAGGTTATTTGATCTCTCTGGGGAAACTTTCATCAAATGTAACAGCCTACATTTTTACTTTGTTAATTATAAAGCTGTGAACAAGAAAATGCAAGACAATCTCTGCTCTTCTTAGTGTAATAGTAACTTCCTAAAATATTACTGCCTTTATGAGTCCCACTGGAGGATCTTTCTTTGTGAGGAAAAAAGAAACCACACCATCCTCTTGCGTAAATGAGGAATTACATTCCAGATGTATTAAGCAAATAATCAACACACATTTATCATGGTCTCTTATAAATCCATGCACTTAGGTTGTCTGCAGGTTGGCTTGTGATTTTTTTCTCAATCTACCCCATCCAAAACAGATGTTGTTTATTCTTGTGAAACATTAGCTTGTGTGTTTTATGCCAGGAAGGACAGATTAAAAATATTCTCTTATCTTCTTTTGTGTTGATATGGAAGAGCAGCTGGGAGTCATGTAGAGTAATACTTTCCTTTTGGCTGCTATTGAGGTCTCTCATAAAGATGAAATTTTTTGTATTGCTCTCTTTTTGGAATGCTATTCAAAGTTCCTAAATATCAAAGGTGTTATGGGCCTTTCATTGCTTAAAGGATCTTTTCTTAAAGGTTAAAATCTTAAGATGCCAGACAGGATCCATGGAGAGATCTCTTCGTCCATCTGGAATCCCAAGCAGCTGGAGATCCGTGGAAAGGATTTGAGGCTTTCTCCAGCAGTGTTTGTGCCTTACTCATGGAAGTCAACTTTCTTGCTTTTTACGCTACCATTCACTATTTTCAAATTGCTTGTCCATTGTGTTTGCTACAATCCAGAGTAGTGGCTTGAGGGGATTTATTTTCCCAGCTCATTTTCAGAAGGCAGAAATTTCTTTGTAAGGTTTATGGTTTTCAACAAGCGTATGAAACAATCTTTTTTCAATGTTTTGACTTCTTTGCTGTATTGACTTAAAAAAAGAAGAAAACAAACAAACAAACAAAACAATGGAAGACAATGTGTCCTAGTCTATTCAACTGGAGATTATTGACCTATGTCACTCCATCTGTGGAGATACTTAAAACTCAGTTTGACCCAGTCCTGAGCAACCAGCTCTAGCTGGCCCTACTGGAGCTATGGGGATTGGACTAGATGATCTCAAGAGGTCCCTTCCCACCTCAACCATTCTCTGATTTTGTGTGTTGCAGAGGTTCTTCAGAGCATTTTTTCTTGGTGCTTTGATGTTTGTATATTCCACTGTATCAGTTCTGCTATTGTGTGTGGTGATTAAATCATTATGGTCCTACTTCTGCAAATCTCTGCAGTTCCTTTTCTCAGAGCATCCGTTTCAGTGATGCCCAGTTGCTGGGGAATTCTAATTGCAGGACTGCAGTGGAGCTGATGCCCAAAAGTAAACATTTGCTGAATTTTGAAACCATCAGGCATGTGAAAGCAGAGCTGCTGAAGTGTTGCAGCTGCTTTTTGTTGTGTCTGTGCTCCCCCAAAGCACAGTGGCTGGGAGACGCTTTAGTAAAATCAGATCTCACAAAATTAGAACCAGGGTGGCTCTGAGTGCAGAATGTTTACTGTTGGCTTCAGAAGAATCCCCCAGTACCGTTTGGCTCTGAATTCATCAAGTAACCATGGCTGTCACTCAGTTGAGCTTTAAGGTAGAAGGCCAAAGGAAACTTATTATGAAATAAAAATTGATTAATAATGACTTTGTGTATATATCTTGAGGATGTGCCATAGTAACTCAGTCCTTTGAAGCTCGTGAATGCCTTCTGGTCACTGAGCACCAGATGGATTTGGCTGCTACAGTTGAAATAATCAGACCTGGCTTTTTTTTGACAGGCACCATTTAACAACCTGAGTGATAGCCTTGCGCCTTTACTTCACCAGTGAAACCTGTGCGTATGCTACCTTAAGAGACAAATGTAAGCTTTTGGGATGCTTTTAAATCTTTATACATCATTTTCACTTCTCTTACTTTTTATTAATCTTTTAGACCAAATTTGTAGAAGTGTTAAAGCAAATGTATCAACCATGTCAAATGCACAGAAGAGCTCTCTAGTGATATTGAGGACCCAAGTGTATGTTTCTTGGCTCAATCAAACAGTATTAAACTTGATATCATCAACACTCTTCCTGCAACATAGGGTTATTTTTCCTATAATCATCTCCTAGTACTGTGTTCCTTTTTGGCACATATGGGCAAGCAGAGTAACTTCACGAGGTATATGAAACACAGAATTTGTACCTTCTCTTTTCAGTTGTAGCTGGGAGGAATGAGAGATATTTGGATGTAGTCTCTTGGAAGTTTGTTGTTCAGATTTTACTCTGGTAACCTTTGGGTTTTTCTGGCAGTCTTCGTGGTCATAGAATACAGAGCAGTTTAAGGGCAGAGAACAGTACATCTTTGTAGTTATTTGTGTGTGTCGCTTGAAGTGCTGTTGTGCAAATTTGCCTTCCTTTCTTGAACTTTGTGGATTCAAATTGAGGAAAGATTGATAGAGGTAAACTGCAGTTTTCCTATCATAGCATGTCTGTGAGACTGTGAATTTTGAGGTCCAAAATTTGCAAGGATCAGTACGCAGTTGTGATTCAGTGATAATAGCTGGCAGATTTGCCAGTTTAAGGTGGACTAATAAAGCCGACATAGTGATGAGTTTATCTTGAGATCAGTGGTAGGAAAAGACGGAGGAATAGCCACCAGGTTTTGGGTCACTTGAAGAGGCAGGTGCGTTCTGCAGTCTTGGCAGATGAGTAAATCCTCAAGATATGTTTGCTGCAAACAGATTAGCTGTAGCAGAGCTGGCTGGTTTACCACAGCAAGAGAGAAGTAGGATAAATTGTTCTTCCTGGAGCTTCCTATTGACCTGACTAAACCAGAATTGGCAGCTGAATTAGCTCGCTCAAGAAGTGGCCTGTGTACCTTTAGCCTCTGTGCGCCACATAGACATCCTTGCAGCTTTTCTGGTAGCAGAGCAGGGAGAGGAAAGGGCTATTTTGTTGGTTTGAAAGGATTGTCTAAACATATTGCAAATATTGACTGAAGTTAAAACAAGGAATAAACAATGTGAGTAGCAATTTTACTGAATTCAGCTTCCTTTCTGTGCTGCGATGAGGTTTATGTCAGCTGTGCAGAACTGTGTAATGGGTGGACGCTCCGTCTATTGAGAAGCTGGAGAATAACAAAGCGCAGAGGGTGGTCCAAACTTTCTTCCATCTCCCCATGTTGTGGAAGGGGTCGACACTGGCCTGTTTCTGCTCTTCTTGGTTTGCTCTATGTGCTTACAGCCCTTGAATTTTTTTGGACTGAGGGTGAAGTTTTCCAAAGCCAGTCATAGAGCTTCTAATAAAAATTACAGCTTGGCATGAATCCTCCTGCTTTGTCTGACCTGACTTTCTGGGTTTTTTCATGAAATCTGAAATAAGGTGAATTTAATCTGATCAGAAATGGTGTTGCAGGATGGTGTTGGGTAGCTCAAGCAGTTGTGCAGTCAATAGATGTTTATGAACAAACCTGTGAAAACACAATACTTCTGATTTTTCTCCTACTTATGCTGTGGAAAACTAGGAATAACATCAATGAAGCCAATGATATATTTTTGTGTGCGCATGCGTAGAAATTTGAATAAATAAGAACTGGGCCATTTTTTTTTTCTTTTGCCATTTGGCTAATGACAGCTAAGATCTCATCTGGTCTAAATTGGCACAGCTTCAGTGATGTTGGAGGAGCTTTAATAGTAATTCACACCAGCTGAGCTTGTTATGCAGTCCAGTCTGTGCAAATGTAGGGTGCTGGGTTGTTTTTTTTTTCCTTTTTACCTCTTGTTCTGTTTTCCATCTTGTGTTTGTGTGCTTGGTAATCTTTTGTTCCGCATCTCATGTGCAAGTTCCAGCTCTGGCCGATTGACAGCGCATAAACTACAAGCCTGTTTCAGGGCAGAGTTTCTTTACGTGAATGTAGAAGCCTGTTAATTCTGATTCTAGGTTGCACAAATGTATAGAGGATTTATTTTAAATCCAAAACAAGGATTTGTACTTTCCTATAGCTTTTTTTTTTTTTTTCCCTATGAAAAACACAGTTTTGACGGCGGAATACGTTTATTGGTAGGCAAGCCCTATTGATTTCATTTGATTTTTGAGGACTCAAAGTGAATACGTACTGAAATCTGCTGCTGACGGTGATTCTTTCCTAGAGTTCAGCACAAGAGCTTCTGTTTCTATTGCAACAGCAAAAAGTAGAAGGATTTACATTCATTCAAGCATCGCTACGGCTTAGACCATATCCTTTCTTATCTGACTTGGGGGAATTACATACATTTTGTAGAAAGAAAGCTGATGCTAACATATGTGCAAACTTCACATGATAATTATCCAAGGACACCTTGATTAATCTGGTTGTATTTTAATGGCTGATGACATTTTAAATTGTTCAGGAAAGCAGGCAAGCATGATGAAAACAGCGCTCAGAAGCTAAAAACCTCTTATAATTATGTGCAACTGGTGCACAATACGTCCTACAAATTGACAAGTAAAATGAATTTGTGATGATTCTGTTGAGTTTATAATATTTTAATACCAAGTCATGCCTGTGCAACTATAATGAATTTGTAGTATTTCATGGTTTGCATTCTTAGAAGTATGCAAATTTTAAAGTATGTTCATGAAAAGGAAATTTTGAAAGGAAAGTTAGCAAGTACTATGCTCCAGCTAGGGTAATGGTCCATCTCGCTGTTCTGTCTCATGACCAGTAATATTTGTATTAGACAAACATGTGGGAAAAACTTTTAGTAGACAAGTGTGATAATCTAAAATTGCATGTTTCTCACTAGCCAGGAATGCTTAACAGGTAGCTGACAAAGCTTATTTTCCCCCTGTATACAGTATACTGTACACTCGCAATCATATATTTTATTAAAAGTAGCTTTTTCATATATGGCTAATCTTGAGGTATAGAGTGTGTAAAGTTTATAGTCTCAGTGTCTTTTGACAAAATGGACTATTTAAGAAGTTCAAATGCACGTCCTGCATTCCTACTTGTTTTGAGATCATCATAACAAATTCCACACAAACAGTATGAGTAGGTAATTGATTAAATGAAGTAATTTAAAACTGTATAACTACAATTCTGTTAAGGCAGCATCATTGTGTAGAATTGAATACGTTTGAAAGTTTGAAAGCTTCACAAAGTTGGAGAAGAGTACAGAAACTTCTGTTGAAGTGTATTTTGATGATTCAGACATAAATTCTAGAAATCAGTAATTCTGAGCTGTATTGTTCACTTAGTTAATTATTTGGTTTTGTTGTGGAAATGACTAGTATACTTCCAATTTAATATTTTCTAAGACAAGCTTAATTGTAGTACTTCCCCAAGGCTTGATGTTTGCAAGAAAATGTAAAGTACTGTGCTATAAAAATGCTTCATGGATATTAGTCTCTAGGCTGTGGCTGGTTCTTGTTCTCCAATCTGCACTGCTGCATCTCTGTTGGAAAATTATTGTCTTTTATTGTTTAATTCCCTTTGGGCTTGAGATAAGCCAGATGGTGAGCTTTCCTTGTAGGGGAGTTTTCTGCTTGGCATTATCAATTTTCCAGTCCCTTATTAGTAATGGAGGAGTTGCAGCATGTAATCTCCTTCACTCTAGATGGTTTTACGTACCTGTGTGTTCATTTGATAATTCCTACTATTTCTTGTATTTAACTTCAATCCAACTCACTGTATGATACAGAAATGGCCAGCTTCCAGGTAACAAATAGATACTTAAACATGGCATTGCTAATTAGTATTTGGGTACCTTTACAGAATTTTTTTTTCTTATAGACTGTAATAACAAGTTTATAGAAATTTTAAGGGAATTTAACCAACAAAAGCATGCATTGCTTTGTCTGTTTTTTGGTAAGGCATCTTCCAAAGAGCCCAAATTCCCTTTTTTAGTGTATGTTAGGATATATCCTTTTATGCTTATTTTTTGGGAGCAGAAATCTGTCTCCTTTCAGAGATGTGAAAGTTTCAGAACTAGGATGTTAATGAAATTTTAGCATCAAAATTAGGGCAGTGGTTGCTGAACAACTGAGAGGACCTGGAGTTTTTGTTTGATTGCATAAGGAGCTATTCGATTTGAGTGAATGACGATTTATATCAAGATTATGATGTGAAGTATTGTATTTCTGGCAGAGGTTTCTGCTTTCCTAAATATTAAAGTAAAATCCAATTAATTATTTGTAAAAATTTAAGGAAAGAAGGCAAAAAAAATACTATTTAACATTATTTGTTGGAATCACATAGATTTTCTAGGATATGAAGCGCAGCAGTTCACCATGTTAACTACTCCTGTTCAGAATTTAGTGTCATGTGTGATTGGACACCTTGTATCTTTAGTAGCTTGTAGGAACCCCTAAAATCTCACATGTTTATTTCCTTGAGTGTAAGCATCCCACTGCAATATTCTTAAAGGGGCGTGTGAGTGCATGTGTGGAGTTTTGTTTTCATTTTAAGAAAAGACCCTATTGAGCGATGAGTTGCAAGACTAAAATTTGTTTCAATATATCATAAATTAATGGCCAGTTTGTGTAATCTTTGCAGGAGGAGCTTGTTAGGTCTCATAACCACCCAAAGCCCAGGGACGGGCACCCAGAAATCAGGCAGCTCTTCTTAAGGGAGATGTCGAAGCCCCTCTCTTTCTCATCTGTGAAATGGTGCCATAATCCCAAGAGCTGTGTTAAATATTAACTAGTTTGTCCACCATGCCTTGAAATGATTAAGTGCTTCATAAAATATAAGTGACATTTATAGAAGTTCTAATTGTGGTTGCATGAGGAAAGGAAGCCAAGGATGCTCCTGAAATTGTTGCCATGTAAAAAGCATGCGGTATATTTACACAAAATAGCACATTTAACCATTCATTGCAGAAAGAATTTCCAGGGAATTTGCATGTAAATGACTTCAGAGTGTGTTAGTTTAAAACGTAATCTATTGAGAGAGAATATCACACTTTCATGTTTTACCTCCATTGTTTGGGCAATGTTATGACACAGTCTTCCAGGCTCCTTTTATTTTTAAGCCCAGTGAAGTACTATGCAATAGCTAAATATGAAGTTTTCAGTTGAGATTAGTATTTTAGGCTTTTTCCTAGCTGAAAATTTCTCCTTAGCAAAGACTGAGCATGATTTTCGTACAAATAATTACGTGCAGACACACAGAACCACAATCACAGAAACATGTAGGTGCCATGTCTGTGGTCCAGCCCCCTGATAAAGCAATTCCAGGCAGAACAGGTTGCCCAGAGCTTTGTTCAGTCAGGTTTAAAATCTCTCCCAAAAAAGCCTGTTCTCATCTGTCACACGAGTAAAGGGAGCTGTCCCACTACCTCTGTAATCCCAGTGAGGTCATGGCTCTGCAGCTCTGCTTGGACTCTTAATTCCTCCCATTTGCTTCCCATGCTGCGCGCATTTGTGTGCAATCTTGTTTTGCTTTCAGGAGAGAGGCAGAGTATTCCTAAAGCTGGCCATGCCAGCTTTTACAATGAATGTAGGTTTGCATTGTCTCTAATATTAGCAAGACCCCTTGGCCATCAGGGGGAAAGATGTCAAGCATGTGGTGGCAGAGTGCAGAGAAAGTAACAGGATTTGCGCTGGTTTATTCTTTATCCGCAATTATGCTGATATAGCTGATATTTACACATGCTGTTATTCAGTAAACCAGTGGCTATATGTATGTAAAGTGATTGTGTGAGTTCAGGTATTTCTTTACAAGATGCACAAATGTGCATCATCTGCTGCAAGCTGCCCCTTCTGTGTTTTCATTTTGTTGTGTTTTCTTTTTCCATTTCCTGGGAGAGGGCGAGGAGGAGAATGAGTTCTTAGGATGCTTTGTGCTGAAAAACGATGTTATTCTCTGTAAATACGGAATATGTTAGTTGAGATAACAGCGTAGAAAACCTCAATTAAAGTAAAATGTAAAGTGAAAAAAAAAACCCATCCCCCTTACTTATCCTTCGTACCTTACAAACAAACACCAAACCAAAGCAAATTAACAAAGCAAAATGAAAACAAACAAACAACCCTGTTTGTAACCAGAAAGGGATTAAGAAACTTCAGATGGTTGCTTAAAAAAATATTAAAGAGAGGGTGGAGAAAGTCAAGAAGCAAAACTTTCGATCGACTTGTTATTTCTTTTTTGGAAAGGTCACTGAAAATTTACACAGTGACAAAATAACAACCCAATTAGTATCTGTCTTGTAAAACTAAATGTTAATATATTTCAGGTTCTCCTCCATTGGCAAGTGGGACTGATATTCAACATAGACTTCTCTAAGTGAGTGCAGGGCAAAAATTTCCAGACACCGTTAGGAATTTCTATAGCAGTTGCTGTCAACTTTCAAACTGTAAAGGAAACAAGATATGATTAAAACCTGTCTGTAGATCTGTTTTCTAGGAAGAGTCTTTTTAAAGTTATATTTCTGATACCTATAAAAGACACAATTTGATCATAGGAGTAAATCTTAAAAAAAAAAAACAAAACAACAGGGGAAAACAGTATTTCATTCGTTGTCATTACATAGGAATTATAGAATTAGAGTGTCTAACATTTCTTTTATCATTCATTTCTTTAAGTGTCACTGGCATTACCTTCCAAAATTAAGTTCGGTACATAACAAAAAAATTAATTACCTTCTGTGAAAAAGGAAGATTAGAGTCCTAGAGACTTTTTAAAAATAAAGCAGTCTCTTTAATAAGGGGGTTTAAATTGCAGTTTTTCAACTAAGCAATAGAAATTATTTCTATTAATATATTCATTCCTCCAGAAAGAAAAGCAAATAGATTGTCTTCTCTGACAATTTATCTGAATATTTTAGCAGCTAATTAAAATACCATGTAACCAAAGCAATCACCTTTCATTTATGTTGTACGTACATCAGAATATTTTCATTCATACAAAGCATTCAAGATACAAAGCTCACTGAATGAAGCTCGGACCTTTCCCACTGAGGTGCTGTGATGCTCACACACATGCAGTGGTCACACACCTGAGCACACCTCTCTTTCCCTCTCAAGACAGTGGCCTGTCGTCCGTGCCCCTGCCCTGTGCGTGGAACAAGGTGGTGTTTGGTGAGGAAGGAGTTTTTCCAGACCTTACCGAAGTCTGTGTGGGTTTTGGTTTTTTTTCAATCTGTTGTCTTCAGTGGGCGTCAGACTGTGTACTTCTGTGGTTTTCAGCCAACTTCTAGTCAAGTCCAGCTACATCTTTCACCCACCTTATTTCACTTTTGACTGCTCATTGAAGGAGGCCATTGTTTCGGGAGTGTGAAGGAAAAAAGGCATACAAGAGGTAGGTACCTGTGTTTAGTAAACAGTACCCTCTTTCGCAGAGGCTGTGTCTGTGAGTAAGGTAGAACACTACTTGAGCGAAGAGTTCAAACACATTCATCCACAGGAGTTTGTTTAGCTCTGGCTTCCTCTGGACACTCGTGGTTAGTGTGGGTGCAGCGGTACCACGATATGCTGTCAGCTGAATTTGTCCTGTGTTCACCCTGCGCTGGCTCTGCAGTTTGGTGTGAAGCTGTAGGTGTCCACCAGCACCTTCCCAGGATGCAGGAGGATTGCTCCTTTGAAACTTCTCTGCTGCCTCCCATCAACAGAGAAAGAAACCTTCTTGGTTTGAAAACCAGAGTCCTGGGGGGAGCAAGGTGAGGGGCAGTTTAGGAGGCAAAGAACATTGCTAAGTTTACTTCTCCTGTGAAGGACCACCATCTGGTTCAGTTTCCAGGGTGATCATTCCTCTGTAGATGAATCGGGACTGCTGGGTGGAGGATGCTGCTCTTGGAAGCCTCTGCCTCACTGAGGCAGTAGTTGGAAAGCATGAAGTGGGTGCCTTTAATGACAGCGGGAAAGGACAGTCTGTGCACCTGAATGCTGCTCTGCCTTCTCTTCCTTTCTGAGCAAAAAGGTTCCTAGTTGAGTGTAGTACTCCTACCTCAAACTTTTCACGTGGCCACTAACTGTGTGCTTTTCGTTGTCTCAGTGCCTGACTTGAGACCCCGGGGTCCGATTTGCAGAAGTGTTGAGTTCTCACAGCTGCAGCTGTAGTAATAGGGAGCTGTGCTTTGAACATATTAAACACCATGTAATGCTTGCTGCTCAGAAACATCAGATCCCAGGTATCTCAAGGAGCAAAATTAATAGATGCTTTTGATCTTAAAGTCTCTGTGCCCAAGTTCCCAGCCTGCAATACAGGAGACGGCAATACTTCCTCAACTCACTGAGACATGTGAAAGAAGAAGTATTTTTCAAGCCTTTAAATATTGTGAAACTGAACGCTTCATTGGGAAGCTCGTAAAAGAAAGAATGTGTCTTCAGAGCTCTGCTTGATTACTGTTCAGTGTGTAAGGCACTTGGGGTGCATGTTCAGCAATGTGAAGAACACAAGCAGTGATGATTAACCATTGCCTCTGCTCTGTGCTCAACAGAACAAGGTCTTGTGGAAAGATGAATACTTGATTATCTCATTGTAATGTATTTCTAAGATGAAAGCATCTTAGTGTTCCTCAGGCAACCTTAATTCTAGCATTTCAGAGTATCTGAATGTTTCATTGAAACACCATGTGTTGTATTAAGGCTCACTTTTGTGGACCATTTCATGGTTGTTTTAAATTGAAAACTGAAAAATCGAGATACTCTGTTGTATATCATCACATTTTTATGAGTCATCCGTGTAATATATTTACAAGCTTTATAGAATAATTCTATGTGTGTATACCTCTAATTATTACACATAGAAAATATTAGATATAATTGAGAGTTTATATGAACATAGTGGGAGTATCATGTTTTTTTTCAAGGAGCTGTGGAAGTAGGGGTGCTTTATGTGGCAGTCTTTGCCACCTTTGAATATATTTTCTGAGGGAATACCCTCCTCCTTCAGAGGTAAATAGAGCTGTTCTGCTTTGTGCTTTGTTGGACCCTGTTTAAGGGAGTAAACAATTCTATACATGTACCTAAGGAGAGTGTGGTTGTGGGGTTATCCTGCAGCCCATCTTTTTCAAAGAGCATTTCTGGGTGTTAGCAGTAAGTCTCTCCTTACTAGCTGTAACTCCAATAATACATCAAGAGTTCATTTGTGTGATGCAGACCTGTTTACATAAGCACATGTGTACAGCACCAGCTGGACATCATCAGTGTATCAGTAAATCAGTGTAACACATAATGTAGTGTAACACACACCCTGTGTATGAGGCTCGCTCCCCAGCTCAGTATAGGAGAGGTTGGCCAGTGTAGGTGTGCTTGTAGATGTACATCATACCAGCAGAATCAAATTCTTGCTGCTGGAATTGTGCTGACACAGGGCTTTTGCTGATGAAAAGGTACATTGTTAAGAAGACTCTCTTCAAGCTTGCCAAAGGAAAAACAGTTTTTCCAGTTCATTCTGTTGGGGACACGTTGCTGTTGTCTAATAAGGTAATATTTTGGTTTTCATTTTAGCAAAGCATATACTTGCCTGGATGCCCAGCATACCTGGCTCTGCAATGTCAAGATAGATAGCATAAAAGGGGGGTTTAAAAGTGTATATTGAAAGGCCACATATAAACTTAATTTTGACTGTCTAGAATAGCGGTGTTATCTTGCCAAGATATTAGTCCCTGAGGGAGAAGCAAGTTCGTGTAGGATTCTTTTCCTTTTCTATTGATTTCATTTACTGTAGGCTTGTTGTAGTCATGACATTTTGCTAGAAAGAAATGCAGAGCATAATCATCTTAACTTGTATATTTTATTGCTTCTGCATCTACTTCCATCATCTTTTACATGCCTTGTCAGCTGCATGGCAAGAGTGGGCAAGAAGCCTCTCTAAAATGTATAGCTAAGGTGCTTTCACAAATTATTTGAAGGGCTTCAAGCAAAACCTCTCCTTGTGTCTTTTTCTAAGCTTTTCTTTTATAGTTTATACCAGACTTCACAATGTTACATTTCTTCCAACTGCAACAGCATAGAAGTTGGTAATACTGTGCTGTGTGAAACTCCCTTTATGGCAAATTGTAGTACAATTTATGTCACTTTTTAAGAAATCATTATTTTTCAGAAATAAACATGCTGCTGCCAGAACTCAGGAATTTCATGCAGATTAGAAAGTGGAAGAAAAAGACAATTTGAACTTTAAGGAACAATTACTTCCTCTTCAGTATTTTATGTCACCTGCTTCATACGGAGATGGTGGGTTAACTTCAAAAATAGTCACCAACTTAGATGTTCTGCTCGTAAGCAAGAAGAACGTGCAGGTCTGGCTGTGATCCTGTAGTATTACTTAAGAACAAGATGAGTTGAAATAAGTGAAAGCAATTATAAATTTTAAAAAGTGGCTATAGGCATTTTGTGCAGTGCGGGAAGAGGGAAATAATGATAGGAGAGTACTCAGAATGTAATTTCCATTGTATTTGTGTCATATGAGTTCCTAAATCATGAAAGAAGTTCCTAGAAATTATGAAACTAATTAAAAGAAATCTGAGAAAGAAATCCAAAAGAGAAATTACTGTGTGGTGAATACTCTGAGATTAAAGATTTTTGTTCTCTTCCTTGTAATTATACAGGAATGCTTATATCGTAAGAAAAATTGAAGCTGAAATGGACACATAGGGTCAAATTCATCTAATCCGATTTAACTGTCTGGAAGTTAAGTGTTTTGTCTGTGCATGTCTTATGACAGAGTCAATAATTATGCATTATTTTTTCTCCCCATTTATGGTAGAGCTTAAGAGACTGGCTTAGACCAGATACCAAGCAATGTGTAGTGGTGAAGTAGCCAAGGGCATCCCCCAAAATTGTGCTTCTGCTCAGCATCTTCTAGCAGATATCTTTGCTTCCACTTGGAAGCCTCCCCAAATCCAAAGAGAATAAATACATTAACAGCCATCAAGTCGATAATGACCAGATGCAATTTCAAAAGAGGAACTGAGCAGGAGGGAGAACTCTTTTGTCTTGAATGAAACCTTTCAGTCCCTGCCCCAGAAGAGTACTGAGCATGGCAGTGCCATTCCACAGCGTCACCAGGCAGGTATGGGGTGAGGCACAGCTCAAGTCCTTTACCAGGTGATACAGTTCAAAGGGTCATGACTGCATAGAAGTCAAGCAGTGCACTACAAGCTGAAGAAACCATTTGTAAGTTTAGGTTTTGCTCCATCTTGATGTTCCTGGGAATATGGGCATGAGAGAGGAAACAGAGGAGATGTTAGATAGGCGCAGGCTGAAGAGCCGGTGTCCATTAATGCTACAGCTGAGTACTTCGCCTTTTACGCATGCTTTGAGTATGAAATGTACCAGGAGACATGTTGAGCACCTATAGGTATATTATAGGTACAAATAAAGATATTTGCAGGTGATCAGGCTGAAAAATGCCAACTGGAAACACTATACTCAGGAGCAATGTAGAGAGAAAGGCAAGAGCGTCCTTTCGTGACATTGTCTGCAAACCTCACTTGGTAGTGTCTGATCTCATATAGTACTTACTTCCTGTAGTTATATATTTAAAACCTACCCATGTCTTTGAATAGCATGAGGTCTGTTGGCAGAAATGATTTGCCCAGGAACACACAATGGTCAGGTTTTTTTCAGGTGGGAGATCAATAAGCAGGCATGGCTTGGGAAGGCAGTCACACTTTGAAGAGCCTTTTGTGAGTAACAGTGAGAAACACCCTTCAAACTGTTGTAGCGCAGGACTGGTGGAGTAGTTCCCTAGTAAGAAGAGAGGAAAACGGGGGTGGTGCTTCTGAAGAAAGATTTTTCCAGCCTGTGTTATATGACAATACCTTTAGGGACACCCAGACCTTTCATGTCCTGATGATTTGAACCAAATTGTCTGTGCATGGAACCCTATCAGACCCACTATGAAACACTGTCATGGGATTATATGGAAGTTCATTGTGTTGCAGTATATATGCTGCACTTCAAAATGAGATATTTTTGTAGCTTTACCGTCAGAATGCTACTACTACTGTTGACAGAAAGACTTTGAAATTTAATGTTTTGCATTTATTATGTGTCTTACCTAAATCATTCTAGGACATGAAGGAATATTATCCTATCCCCAATCATAAGGCAAGTGATGCCTTCGTGATCATGGGGCTTTTCATGAGTTTCTTCCAAAGAATGAGTTTGTAGCAGAAGAGTGTAGTTAAAGCATAAACCTTCTCTGTCTATTATTTTTCCATATTGTAGAGCTAAGGAACCCCAGTCATGAGCCCAAGGCTTTTTCATGGTAGGTACTGCAGAAACACAAAATGTGGTGTCAGTCCCTGCCTGTAAAAGTTGAATTTACTGTGCAATGGCAGCCTTTCAGAGTAACCATGAGACTGTGCTGCCATCAGCTGAACACAGTTTTTCACCTTTGAATATATACAGGTGTTCTGGCTGTTCTGCTTTTCGAGCAGGAATATCAAACAGATGCTAATAGCATCCTGTGGTATGATACACAAACTGCTGCTTCTGCATCTTTCGAGGATGTCTTAATCTCTTGAAGATTGTATCACATTTTGGTGGTCTTTGTGTCCGTGTCCTCTTGTCTGCCTGTTGTTCTTGAAGAAAAGACCATTTTGTAAGACACTAAACATTCAGTTTTGGTATTGGTGAAATTTTGCCAAGAAAGTTGCATCTGGGGGCAATGAATATATAAGGAGTGAATTTGTCCAGCTGTACTTATACCTCTGAAAAATGAGATTTGTAATTGAATTTTTGAACTACACTGTAGACTTGGTCATTCTACCAAGTAGCAGCACCTCATGTATTTCTTTATAGCTTTTATTTTTTCAAATCTACATGGCCTCAGTGTCTAGGGAGATTTAACAGTATTAAAAGATATTAAATGACCCAAAACCTCGAAATCCAGCTTTCCCTGAGTGAACTAAATGTTATAGAAGGAATCAGAACTTGCTTTTACATACAAAGAACAAAAAGAGCAGTGCTGGAGCCTGCAGGCAGAGCCGGGGGAAATAGGCCCAAGGAGTCAATTCGTTTTTTGCTCTGTGACATAAATTAGGACAGCAAATTGCACTATCCTCCATGGAGAATGTCCAGTCTTGAGATACCCATGGGTAAAGGAAAAAAACCTCAAAAACTAAATAAGCCATTTATTCAGATATGTAGGTTGAAGTATAGAGAAAAATGAAGACCACAGACCATGAAAGTGTTGGTAGTTAATGACTAATATCTTGTATTGTGCTTGGGAGTTAAGTGGATACTTTGTTTTATGAAATTTGAAAAGTGGAATGTTATTCCTGCATATGGTTATGAATTTTAAAAAAATACCTGAAGTAAGAGTCTGTTTAATGGTGGTTTTGTCATTGAATTTGTTGTGGATGCTTAGGAAGGCTTGTGGGAGTGGGAGAGGTGGACTCAAGCAAAAATAGGAAGATGAAAAGTTGCAGGGGAGGAGGACTGAGGAATTCATAACTTCAGGAGCAGAAAGATAAAAGAATTGGAAACTAAAAATGTCAGTCTGAGGTGGGAAAAAATTATGGAAGTTCCTTGTTGTTGTAGCTTTGGTTCGCCCTTTCCTCTTCTTATTGATCTAGTTTTCCTGTCATCTTCTGCTCTGGTCATCCATTTCTCCCTGTCAGAGACATTCTTCTCTGAGCTATTTGGCCTGGTGAAATATTGGTTAAATGGTAGAATGTATGTTAATTACATGCTAGAAGAAAGTTGAATCTGTTAGATGGCTTCCCTGGGCAGAATTTTTTAATATAGGCTGTTCCTTTAGTATGTACCCTGCTATTTTGATTATGGAACAAAAATAAACATACATATTAAAAACTCAATCAAAGCCTTTAAAGTTCTTTTGCTTAGTTTTCAAGTGGAGCAAACAGAACAGATCAGTCTGACCCAGGAGACAAAGCTGTGGTCTCAAAGTGACTATTGTTGTTAGAAAATTATTCCACATATGAGATTTAGAAAGATAAATTCTGTTTCCACAGAATAGCATAATTGAATGTTTGCTTCTTTTCTTGAGCTCTTGAGGAGTGGCTTGCTTAGCATGCATAGTCTGAAAGCCAAGTCCTTGTTTTAGGAGTTAATTTAAACTGAATTGCACACGGGAGCCTGAATGCATCAATTTAACAGAGTTAGAGAATAATATGACAGTTTTGATTTTTGCTTTCGCTGAAGAGAGCAGTTCAGAAGGAAACTTCAGTAAGCTTTTTGGCCTCAGTTGCTTAACAACCCAGCCACCTGACCTTGCACTTTCAGAAACTCTTCTGTATCACACTGAACCACTTGCATATTTTTTTTCACTGTAAAAACTTTTGACTCCCAGCACATGGGAGTTTTATCTGAAATAGGAGATAATGTAAAATGGCTTATTTTTAACAGGGGTAAACATGGTTTACATCATTGCTGTGGCCTTCATGTAGAATATGCATTCCTAGTCTCTAGCGATAAGTAAATATTTATTTTGCAGAAGCTGTTTTTCAAAGCCGTCCATTAATTACAAAGAGCTCAAATATGGGCATAAGTCTTTGTTCCAGGAATTTCTGATGTTTTGTGTCAAGTCACGTGTTTATTATGTCTATAACTGACTTTCTACGCAGTTTAAAGCACTGATATATTTTATAAAATATGTTGTGTAGTCTGTGTATCCTTGAGAATCTTCTCATCCCTCTTCCCGCCATTTTAGTTCCTGAATTTGCTCCATTAATAGCCATGGTTTGGTCTGAAAGCAGGAGATCTTATTCAGGTCTTTGCTTCTGGAACTCATCCCAGCTTTCAGCTACATGCACTTTGGGTATATTAATTTTGGGGCATTTTGTGAAGAACACCTTGTATAGAGGCTGTTTGATGCTCCTGACTTTGCCGCAATCCAAGATCAAAATTTAATTTCATACACTTCTCAGTAGCTGCTGAGTATAACAATTTGAAGACCCAATTTAGGCTCTATTGAAAGTAAGATTTCTTTATTGGCAGTTTTACAGGAGTAGTGAAAATTGTTAAATAAAAGCCAGCATAGATATAGAAATAAGGGTGACTGAAACGTACAACAAAAAAGTTCTGTCAACCTGTTCCTAACACTATGTTGCAAAATATGTCTTAAAAATCTTGTAAGGTGCAAAATGCCTTGCCTCATACTCCTTGAGAAGGTAAACATTTCCGTGGGTATTTTTGAGGATTCAGTGGGATATAATCCATGAGTTCTGGCAGTTCATTATATATGCCTCAGTGAATATTTATGAAGCTTCCCATCCTGGCTGATCAAATTTAGCTTTCATTTAACAACGTTTTTTGGACAATGTCTTGTTGGGTCTACAGTTAAGTGTAAACTGATCCATCTGGGCTTGAAGCTTAAGACCAGGACAGACAGCTATGACTTCTTGAGGAAGATGAGGACTCATGAGCTCCCCTTAAGACATGGCTGTGGTGCTGCAACCTTCTGAAGTCAGAGTGGACTGTCTCATTGTGGGAAGCCAGTCAAACTGTACCATCCTTTCTTTTTCCATCTTTGGCTACCTGACACGCAAAGCTTCCAGCAATTTTCTCTTGGTGGGTACTCAGTTTTTTCACGTGAGACAGCAGGAGCCTGGCAGCACACAAACCTTTGAGGGCCAGTTGGGAAAAGCTTGTGTGTCATGAAAGCTTTATCCACTGGGCTGTGTTGTTTCAAGCAGTGATGCTATGATTGCCCCACCAGGTCCCTGGAATCTGCTGTTTTGGCCAGGTCTCCTCATCAGAACCTCATTGTGGTTTTTGCTACGTTTAAAGCTGTTCTGTGTTCATTCTTTCTGTCATGTTGACTCGCATTCACTTGACTTCTTCACATACTACTTGCCAAAATTCTGTGTATTTAAACATATATATGTGCAATGAAAACCCCTGGGTTGCTCTCACTCAACTGAGTGGTTAGCTACACATTTAACTTTTAAGTCATCTGCTAATTTCCAGTCAGAAATAAGTTTAGGAATGTGCTTTAATCTTGTTGAGTTCCCCAAGGTAATTGTTCAGATGCTTCAAGTCAGTCATATTTTTAAATGTTGGATTTACTTGGAGCTTCCCAAAAAGGAAGTTGGAGAAGAGACCAGGGACAAAATAAATGAAAATGTAGAGTGACGTGGAGATTTGTCAGTGCTGATTTGAGGAGGAATTAAGGTTATCTACATTTTTACTTTTTTTTTTTTTTTTTTCCCTACAAGTTAGGAATTCTCCACTGATATGACTTTGACTGCAGATACTTGAGAAGTTTGTGGTCTAAAGGCTGATAATTGTACAAGGATCATCCAAGAGTCCAGTTCTACAACTATGTGTTTATTTATAGCTCAGATTACAATGCTCTGAACTGCTAGGCAGATAGCTGGGTGAATATGAATGAAGCATTCATTGCAGAATTAAAATGCATAGCAAATCAACTAAGTATAAATATTGTACATTAACCTCAAAGTGTGAGCAAAGAGTCACAACAAAAAAAATTCATATATCAAAATAATAAAAAAGCACAAATCTTAAATGTAAAGCTCTGCCTATCAGAATATACACCCACTCTGCTGATCTGTCATATCCATTTTTTTTTTCCTGTTCGATCTACCAGTAATCATCAGTAATGTGGGGAAGTAGGATCATCATCCCCTATCATGTATATTTAAATGAGGATCAGTGAGTTAACACCGATGCTTAATCTGGCATCTTTAGGTTTCAGGTTTAATGTCTCTGTTGAGATTAAAGAGTGGCCATTCAGAACCCTCATGGATATTGCTCCAGGTGCTTGACTTCACCTCTGGAGGAGGGGGTGGATTGTGTTAATCAGTCTACAAAAATGTCCATACGTGTATGAAATCTGGCACTTTTGAAAGAAATAGGCATTTTTCTACTAAGGCAGAAGTTGATGATCTAAGAAAGCCAAGCTAGAAGTTCGGGGAAGCAACACCATTGCGATGAATTATATTCCATTTTTCATAGCAATAAAAATATAATTACTTTTATATACTGGAGTATGGAGATAAATAGTACTTTCAGTTTGAAAAAGAAACAGTTTATAGTTCACACTTAAAGTCGAAGCTCAAAATTTTTCTCAAACACAAATTTCAATACATTCTGTGTAGTCACCATCCTTTACTTCAAAGTAACTCAATCAACACCAGCAAATATTACAGTTCTTCATGTAATGCAGCATGGATTATAGGTTCCCAAGGTCAGGTTAGCTCAAAGTCTGGTGATCAGTCTAAACGTCATAGTTTGAGCAGCTCTGCCATGAGGTACCTTTTGAGTTCACACTCAGTCCTCTGTTTTGTAGGACTTCCACAATTCAGTTGATAAACTGTCTGCTTTCAAAGGTCAGAAAGTGCAAAATCTTGCGTATGGGCACACGAGAAGGGACAAGGCAAAATATCCTTGCTTCTCTGGGGAGTGCTGTTATTAAGTTGACCAAATTCCTGTGGCAGCACAATACTTCTGAGATAGCAGATAAGGTGTGGATGGGTTCTGCTGGGGACTTAGTATTCCAGGTAAACAGGCAAGTTCAAATTAATTAAAAGAATCAAAGTGATGGCTGTGTCTCTTTTGCCAAGCCTGTTATGCCTGCCTCTGCTTAAACAGGACTCTGGACTGTTTCATCTCAGCATGGAACATGACAGCATACCTCAGGATGTCACTGATGCCCAAATAATGGGAACTGTCTCCTTTCTGATAGCAGAGACAGGGGTCAGAAAGAAGATTTCTGCCTCCTGCCTCCTGCATGGTGGTGGGGAAACTGCCAAGTTCAAAGCTTCCAAAAAATTGGGGCTTAACTGAGAGAGACAGGTATGGCCTTGGTCTAGCTGGATAGCTGTGGTATTATACAACTCAGGAGCTCACTGTTAGTGCTGATGGTGAAAAGTCTGTCACACATGCACTCATCCTTTCAGAGTAAGTGTGTTTATTTAGGCCCTTGTTTAAGGTTTAAAAAGCTCTGAGCCTTTGCCAGAGCTGCTGGGCTCTCAGCTTATTTCAAAATCAGTAGGATGATGGTTAAACATGGACTTGGTTCTTGGTGGTGAAAAAATCTGTTTAATGACTCAGTGCTCCTACCCTGTAAATGAAGGAAGGTATGAATATTTACTTTCCTGACATAAATGTTGCATCATTAGTATCTATACAGCTCTGCTATATTAAATATTCTTGTATTTTTATATTTGGTGCTGCATAAAAGAGACTTGTGTATGTGGGAGCAAGGGCTTGTCCCAGGGGCAGCAGCCCAGGAGTTCTCTGGTTGGAGGTGAGATGCTTAATGCAACAGCACCTCACATCCCATTGCTCTGCTTCTTCTAGGTGCCTTGAAAGAGGCAATTTTGATCCTCTCAAATGTTGGTAATGTTGTTAATGCTGCATAGGTTTGGCCTGGTCTGACAGCCCATGCGAAATATTCTGAACAGGAAATTCATGTTAACATGTCTATAAAACATGCCTGAGTCAGGTGTGAAGTGCTCAGCTCTAGTGATAGTAAAGGGAAGTAGTTTATAGTGTCATGCACCATTTCTCAAAGTCTGCCTGAAACTTTGGACACAAATTGCCAATGGTGACCCTTTATTTTATTACTAGTTTTGGTTCCTGGACTCAGTGATACCCTCAGTCTTGCTGCAGTTTTTGATGGAAGTAGGATCTGTCCTGTAGCCTTTAGATCTTTCATTTGACAGTTACTTGTAGGTTCTTCTGTCTTGTCACTACGCTTTTGTTTTGTTTGTTTTGTTTTGTTTTGTTCTTGGTAAATAGGTGAGCATTTTATCAGCAATTTTTCGTGTTGTGAACTTGAGCTCCTGAGTTTTTAACTTGTTTGTTTGTTTATTGCAGCTGGTGCTCAGGATAAAATTGGCTGGGCATTTGGCTTGGGTTTGGAGAGGCTGGCCATGATCCTGTACGATATCCCTGACATCCGACTGTTCTGGAGTGAAGATGAACGCTTCTTGAAGCAGTTCATTGTGCCTCACATTTGGCAAAAAATAAAATTCCAGGTAAAATAATATATATGTGATAATAATTTTATGTCAGTAAGAAGTGTGTGTAGCCCTAGAGAATATCACATAATTAAAATTCTGTGTTATTAACAGATTATGTTTTAAAGCAAGAGTTTTCCACCTATCATGATTGTCTGATATACTGCAATAAAATCCATCTTTTGATGAATTTTTTTTCAGCCAGATAATGTGGTGAATTGCTGCTGATACCCAGTGAATATCTCTTTTCTGAGTGATACTTAAGCATGTATTTAACATTTAAATTTATCCAGAATAGGGGTTGATTTAAGCCTGTGTCTGGTTTGGGTATATTCTTGAATTGTGTCTGTAATTGCCTTTCATTATAAAAATGTGTTTGATGCTGAATGTTCAAATATTGTAATATACTCCCAATTTTTCCCATTGTTTTCACTCTACATTTATTGAAGTTAGTGTGAGTTAAACCTTGGCAAATAGCTCTGTGAATGTGCCTTTCCACCTTCAATATGTCAGCTCTTTTCTCCAGGTGACACTGGGGGCAGATTGCAGGCTAAGCTCCTATTACTTTTGTAACTCCTCTACAGAGGTGTTTTTGTAGTTGGCAGCCTTATCTTGCTTTATGTCGTTGCAAAGTAATCAAGCATAACTGGATTGAGTGGAAATGCTACTTCCATAATATTCTTCAGCATGAGCATGTGAAGGTTCAAGTGAGCTGGTATCACTGGTCTTTGGGGCTGCTGAACTGACATAGCTGTGCTTGACAAAGTATGAAGTACTAAAGCAACGAAACGCTTTTTGCTGCTGCCTTTTGCCATTTTGCTTGCTTGTTTGTGAACAGCTTGACTATGTTTTTTAAGAATTGAAAATATAAAAGGGAAAATCAACAGGGATAATGCTCAGGTGATATTTGAGCAGTCTCTACATCAAATCAGGAGCAGTATCAATTTTTTAATTCATGGAAATTCTAGAACATCTCTGGTAGACTCAAAAAGTCAAAGCAGTGTTTGGACAGGTTTGGGGAGGGGGGTTGGGTATTTTTAATTGGGTTCTCTTTTTTGTTGTTATGTGGGGGGGTTTTGTTTATTTTAATTTGGAGTTGGGTTTGTTTGTTTGCTTGTTTCTTTGTTTGTTTGTTGTTTAGGTTTTTGTGTGTTTGTTTTGAGATACTGGCATTGGGGTATTCTGTAGTTATCAATTGCAGAAAGAAGACAGGTTTTTGCCACTCTTCCTGAAGGTGGGTCTTCCTGTAGGTTTCGCTGATCTGCTATAGAGTGTTTGCTCTGCTTTTCCATAAGGAGTGCTCAAGTCTCCTTCTTTCCAGTCCGTATCTTTCTGATTGGCATTGCTCCTAAGGAGCACAAATTGTGGCTTGGTTTGTAGATTGCAATCTGATCTCTGATGCAAATAAGGTGAGATGTCTTTCTTGCTTTAAAATTGTGGATCCAAGCCTCAAACTGATATTGGAAGGCCCAAATTGTCAGAATGATATGGTCTGGTGTTGAAGGTGAGCCAAAGAGAGGGCTGGGTGTCTGGCTTCTCTAAGTTGCATCTCATTTTCACGGTCAGCTGCAGATGAAGTCAGGTGTAAGTGAGCTGATCTGAAGATGACAGAGGCATATTTTACTGTAGATAGACTCAGACGAAAGGACACAGTTTCTAGGAAGCTAAAAGTGAAATATATTTTTTTTTTTAATTAGTGCTGTTTGGTAACAGCTGAGTGGGAGTCCCTGGGAGCACATGGTTTTGCACTGTTTTGCTGGGTAACTGTGTATATCATCAATAGAAGAGTGGTGACATTTCTTCATGCTGAGCAGCATTGGTTTCAGCTGGCATTGGTTCAGCTTGGAACAAGGAGAAAAGTTATACAGCCCAGAACTGGTGTCGTAGAGAGTCATGATATTGACCCTTGCTGGCTGAAATACATTTTGAAGTAATAACAAGAATCAGGAGGTCTGATGCAATAGGTAGGGGACTTCAAGGAAGAGACACTTGTTAGCTGCCACTGTGCTTTAACTTGGGCCAAAGGGCAACACTGGAGTAATAATACTGAGCAATTAACTACTGCTTTATCACATTAATGTGTTGGCAATTGTTGTATCCCAACAAACAGGCCAATGAAAAGAATACAGACTGGGAGAAGGGCAGCAGAGGTTTTTTCTCTTTTCTAGAGAAAGGATATGGCTAATATTTTAGAAACAGATTTTTGCTCTGGTACTCTGGTATCAAGCACTTTTTAGAGACTTCTTTTCTTTTCTTTTCTTTTCTTTTCTTTTCTTTTCTTTTCTTTTCTTTTCTTTTCTTTTCTTTTCTTTTCTTTTCTTTTCTTTTCTTTTCTTTTCTTTTCTTTTCTTTTTTCTTCTTTTTCAATTTTTTTAAACTCCTTTTCTTCTTTGCCTTTCTCTTTTAACACGTAGGTACACACACCCCACATGGATGTCCCATCTTCAGTTTTGGTAGAATAATTCTCCCTAACCCTTAGTTTTTATTTTTCCACTCTGTCTCTGAATATAGGAGATAAGAGGCAAGCTTGTTTTTTGTTTAAAAGGAAGCCTGTATCCAGTTTTCATCTGGTATCTTACTTGGAGCTTTTTCAAACTCAATACCCTACATACTGCTAGTACATACTGGCATTGCTTTTTAAAGGGTTAGTGACCCTTTGAATGAGAATACTGTGAAGTAATCTTTGGTGCTATATAAGATCTCAGATGATGGAAGTTAATAAGCCAGCTTTTCGTTTTTTTGTTCTATGTTCTTTTTCAGCTGTGCTGTCAAACCAAGTTAGCAGACTTTCTGCACATGTCTACTTTCTAAAGAGTTATAATTAATGAGTTGCATGGTTTATTCATATCATATTTGAAATAAAACATTTAGCCAGTCTTCCAGTGTTGATGTTGTAAGAAATCTCAATGGATATTATAAAAGTGTCAGATTTTATGCATGCAAGGCCATGCAAAATTTTTCAGCCTGAGTGAACTGAACCAAGACATATGAGGTGTTTAGAGAGCCTTTCATTATACAAATTGAATCCTACAGCCTCAGAAGGCCTGGATAAATGTCCATCCTTTATGTGCTTAACTGAGATAGAGCTCTCAACCTTTGTATACTCCCCTCATACTTTCTTATGATCTGAATATTATACACCAACATAAATATTTTTCTTTCTGTTCATTAAAATGTTGTTCAAATACTTGAAGTCCACACTAGATAGCAGTAGCCTTTAATAATAGCTGGGCTAAATATACTCTTGTTCAGAAATCAAATTAAATTGGAGTTTTTTTCTTGGGGCTTAAAGTATATTTTTTGTGCCTTTTAACAGCCTGAGCATGTCAGACTTTCTCCCGTGTCATCAGTTGTTCAATATACACGTGCAGGCTTTAGTAGGTCAAAAAGCTGCTGGGAAAAGCTGACAGCACTTGAACTGTTGTGGCCACTCAGCACAGTAGAGTGCTGCTCCAATCAGATAATTTCATTGATTTGGATTACCAAATCAATCTAGCTGTAATTTGACACACGTCATAGCAGTGTGGGGGATCAGAAGCTGCTGTTTTGCCTTCAGTCACTTGTGTAGGGCTTCTTTGTAATGAAAAGCTGAGAGTGGACAGGGCAGGAAAGAGTAAGCACCTGCAAGTTGTAATGTAATAGAACAAATAGCTTGGACCCAATCTACTACACTATGTCGCACCTGTGTTCATCAGGGCCGTGAGCACAGCTGCACATAATCGCTTTCCGGTTCATGCTGAGCCAGCATTCTTACCAAAAAAACAAAGAAAAAAGATGTGTCCATGGGCTGATGACACAAGAAAAGGTACAAAAATGAACTGACATTTAGGGAAGGAAAGCACTCGCAGCTCAGATGAAGTGCGGTGTGCCCAGAGGTGTTGATTAAGACGAATGGGCTCTGGTGGAGGGACCGCTCCTGGAACCTCCATCATTCCACTGCCACGGCGAGCAAGTGGCATGTTGTGTCAATTGACTGCTGATGCATTCTCTCCTCACAAAGTCACTTTCATTTGATGCTGCTGGCGGCTGTGGCTGCTGTTGTTTTAAATAATTATGTATTTTGATTGCACGTGAGCCTTGTGGCCTGGACTGATGTCAAGCAGGTACATGTTTATGCTATTCTAAGCTACATATTCTATGCTGTTACACACTGACAAATAGGGAATCTGAATCAGATTCCTAGATAAACTGCAGACTCCCTGTGTGAGATTATGAGAATTGCTTTCTTATTCTTTTCCTCATTTCTTCAATATCTGTAGTATTCTGCAATATCTGCAATAAGCCTAGCACCACCTACTTTTTACCACCCCTTTCCATCGTCTCCAGGGGCTGCTCCTTCTTTGTATCTGCTGGCACATACAAGTGTCTCCAAACTAGGTTCCTTCATAATAACCCATCAGCTTCAGTATTCAGAATAGCAGACTTTCTAACCAGGATTATTCTGATGGCACCAGGATAGACAAAGCTCCAGGAGCAGCTCTGCTGGTACCTGAGGGGCTGGTAACCTTTAGCGGTGGAGTGAAGATTGTTGAGAAGCAGCTTGAAGTGACACCCCGTTCACCTCCAGCACAGCTGTGGCCAGAATAGTGTATGTGGCCCTAACCTAGGACACTGTCTCTGCTGTGAAAAGTGAACAGTCAAGGTTAGTAGACATGAGAAAAAGTGTATCTTCAGAAAGATGCGGTTGTGTGGAACGAAGTGAGTATTTATAAGAGAAAGGAAATCAAGGGGGGCTCATCTTTCTCCTGTGGAAGGTAGCAAAGGCTAGGCTGCACTCACTCCCATTTGCCTTTGCTTACTGTCCCACAGGAATTAAATCCCTATTCTAATGGCAAAGGATTTATCCAGTAGCCCAGTTGACACTGTTTGCTACCTATGTGAGCCCTCTTATTCACAGTTACACAGTACAATTTTTTTACCTTACTGTGAACTTTTCAGTTTTCAAGACAGTCATCATCCCTGTGCATCTTCTCTATACACATACCCTGAATGTTACTGGGAGACATATAGCTTGCCCTGAAGCTTTAGAAGATGCTGAAAATAAAATGCGCTGGCAGGTCCAGGGGGAAGTTTTTGCTAATTAAACCATCTTAATCTATGTCCTTTATGCTATGCTCGAGAAAGAGACCATCTAGTGTATAAGCCAGATTGTTCAACCCGTTTGATCTTATTACATTCACCACACAGGATGGGTCTGTCTGATCCGTCATTAGTATGCTACTCCATATAATTTGTATTTATCTTCTTGGTCTGTGATTAGCTTTATTTTCCAATAAAAAAGTAAATAGATTCACTGGCTGCTACATTTTCAGATATTTTTCATCAAGATTAGGTAACTACATGCTTAAATGGTTATTCATTTATTATGTTTACTTTCTAATAGTGCATCTATTAAAGGCAAATACGCAACCATTAGTATGTAAATTTAACGGGGATGTCTGAACAAATGAGGTACAGCCTCAACTGTGATTTATTGTCTAATTAGTTTTACTGTAATTGAAGATATATAATGTGTGTCTATGCACGTGAAGGTACAATAGAGCATAGATGATGGTGTAGCATAAACATTTTATAGGCATGACTTTGGGAAAGTTGAATTTCTTAGGAGTGGCTTACGTAAAGCATCTTCAATGAACATCAATAAAGCCTTTACAGTGCTGTATATCATGTCAGGTTTGTCTGTATACTCTGCAAAACATTGTGAAACTCCTTTTTTTAGTGTTGGACAGCCATGGAAGGAAGGCAAAAATATCTTCTTCATTGTGGAGATGCTGCATTAAGCTGAATGACTGGATTAGAAATCACTTGATCATCAAGTCTTCTCTCATCAGGATGTTATATCTCATTTTGTTTGTAGCCAGTGCTGGTACTGAACCTCTAGGAACCTGAGCCCTCTGGTCCCAGTCGCGCAAAGTACTGAAGCACAAGCTGAGCTTTAAGCTTGCGAGTACTACCATTTAAATCAGTGGGAAGGTTCCTGTGCTCAGTCAAACGTAACCTAAACGCCTAAATAGTTTTGTTTCAGAGATCTCTATGCTTCCTGGGATCCAACTGAGAGTCATCAGCGCCTTGCAGGGCTGAAGCAGAGGAAACTTTTAAAACGACTGTTATGAGCAATAAGAGTTTAATCTGACAAGGCACAAAGTTCATATGCAAAATCTTAGATCCAAGCCACTTTTGCTGATCAGCTCTTGGGTAGAGAAAGTCAACAAGCATCTGAAGAGTAAACAAGGCTTGAATTCCCATTCTCAACTAAAGGCAATTGACTGAAAACACAAGAAAGACAGAAGAAATTAGGTGCTCAGAAATGAGGAGAATGAGTGGATGGTCAGTCACATGAGCCTGGACACAAGAAAAAATGAGCCACTGAGGTAAAACAGAGTAAAAGGAAGGTAAAAGAGAGAAGAGCTGTACTTTGGGCATTGAGGGCAATATGAAAAAGTCTGAGGGCAAACAGAGAAGGTTTAAACAAGATGGAGAAGTGGAGCAGGAAGAGGAGGAGGACACAGAAAAGGAGAGTAGGTTTAAGGCAAAAAACTGTTGAGCATGATGCAAAAGTCTTCTTCTAAATCAATCAGAAAGTCTTCCCAGACTTCATACTCTATGCATCTACTCTTGATCTCATTTTGAAAAATCAAGAAGTATCAGTGACCACAAAAATTATGGCCACAAGCCACCAGTGCAATTCTGTAATTTAAAGTATTATCATCAGTCTCAGGGTGAGGGTGGGGGTTGGTGTTAAAAGCAAGGAACGCATTGTCTGAGAGTAATGATTGAAACATTCATAGCAGCTCTCCAAAACTCAGGCATACCTCAAAAACAGAAGAGCAGTGATGAAAATTGGTATATCCCATGCTATCGTATCCTGTGGACTTTTAAGTACGGGTCTAAAAAATTAGTAACATTTACATACTAGTGAGCCACAAATGAGTAATATAGTGGCCTTTTTGTCATATGATATAGTAAACAGATGCTTAGTCACACATACAGTTTCACTGAAGCACAAAAGAACCTGTGTGCTCAGCCTTTCAAAGTAATGAGTTTTCCAAACACATTCAGTGCTTTCTTTCTCTGGCTATTCTTAGCTTTTTATTTCCCCAAGTAAAACATGAGTGAGGATACTTACCACAGCTACTGGTTCTATAGACTCTCTTTCTCTTGTTTAAAAGAGAGATTATGTTTGACGCTATACAGAAGTGCAGATATGGGAAGACATTTAGGAGGGTTATGGGTATTAGTTCGGTGAGCTAGGAACAGCAATATGGGAAGCAATGGAGTAGCCCATCTTGTCTTCCCACCGCATCTTTACCTTGGCTTTCATTCATCTTCATAGTCTTAGAATCCAAGGCTAATTCAGGTTGGAAGGGACCTCAGGAGATCTCTAGGCCCACCTCCTCCTCAAAGTAGGGTCAGCTCTAAGGTCAGGCCACGTTGCTCCAGGACATTATCCAGTTTGATCTTGAAAACCTTGGAGCCTGCTTGACTGTCCTCATGGTGAAAAAGCTTTTCATATATCTGTTCTGAAAGTCTCTTGTTTTGAATTACATCCATTGCCTCTCATCCTCCCATCATGCATGGGAGTGAAAAGCCTGGGTCTGTCTTGTTGATGACTTCATTATATGTACTTGCAGGTTGCTGTTAGGTTCCCCTGAAGCTGTCTCTTCTCCAGAGTCAACAAATCCAGCTCTCTCAGCCTTTTCTTACATGGCAGGTGTTTCAGCCCCCCGATCTTCTTAGTAGCCCATTGCTCCAGTTTGTCAATGTCTCTCTTGTATTGCGTAGGCCAAAACTGGATGCAGTACTGTAAACGTTGTCTAAAAAGCACTGAGTAAAGAGGGATAATCAGTCTCCTCAGTCTGCTGGCTGTGGTCCTGCTGATACAGCCCAGAATGCTCTTGGACTTCTTTACTGTGAGGGCACACTCATGCCCAGTCACTGTCCACCAGGAGCCCCCAGGTCCTTCTCAGCAGAGTTGAGTTGCATGTTTTCTTGTTATTCCTTTTGTGGCTTATCAAGGAGGTGTTGATTTTCTTCGCTGTCAAGGCTCTTCATAGCCTGTTCTCAGCTAGTGGGTCTCACTCCTTATGCAGGAAGTGATGCCTGCATCAAACTGGACAGTGATTTCAACTTTTCTTCCCACTTGTTAAATACCAATGTAAGCATTTTGGGTTTTCTCTGATGTTGCTTCTCACACTGGGGAGGAGCTCTCTGTGATGTCTGTTTTCCTGTTCTCTTTCAAATCTCTCCTTCACAAACTCCCAATTTCTTGCAGTGCCTACCAAAACAGGTGGCAGCAGATGTCTGAGATGGTGAAGAGCTGAGAGACCTGTCTGTCATTTTAATGAGTTTCATTTCATGGTTCCTGTGGACTCTACCACCAGCCTTCATCTGCTTGTTGTCTTCTCTCATAGAGTTAGCACATCGGCTTTTAGGGGCAGGAACCATCACAGGACTCCATATTTTGGTTCTGGATTTGTGAAACACTAAGTGTGCCAGAACCCAGGCCCATGACTAAGGCTTTGCTGAGATGTTACTACTGAAACTCGTGGTAAAAATAACCACTGACAGGGGATGTAGTTCCCAGCAATCCAGCTGCTACCCTTTGAGCTAATACCGATGGAGCAGGTTTTCAGACATACCCTGTTTCCATCTCCCCGCCCACTCACTGCAATCTAGTCTTACTGACAGCTTCCCATTGAACCTGGACTGATCAGCAATAGTTTAATTCCTTTCTGCTTGTACTTGGAAAAATGTCAATAGCTCGTTGTGCTTAGATTAGTTAGTGATATTTGTCTTACATAGTATCTCCATCTGTTGTCTGCTGGAGCACCAAAGGATGAAGCAAATCCATGTCATCAGCCACCTTGATGTCAGTCAGATGTGAAGAGGAACCTATGATATTCTTTAGCAAAAATATAGCTCTTATCCTCTCCTTCACCTGTGTTCCTTGAAAATACTTTAAATAATCCTAGGATGTTTTCACAGTCTTAGAATGTTTGAAAATTTTCATGTTCATCTCTGTCATCACATGCCAGTATCAGATTTGGTTTTGCTGGTGTTGACTTGAAGCAAAATATGTGGTTTCAGCTCTTCCTTCTGGATGTTATACATTTTCTCCTTAGTATACAACTGCCCCAGCTGGAATTTGTTTAAAGTGAGTGGAGTATGTGCGTATATGTGTATATATAGTTACGAAGTATTTCATCCTTATTTTCAGTTTTCTGTGGTAACACACAGTTAAATGCCCAATGGAGTTTTCATGACGTGACAGGTGATTCTAAAACCTGAATGTAATTATGTCTTTCCTCAAAATCTCAACTATTTGTGACATCTATGGCTTTACTAACAAACCTAGAGTGCCACAGGGGGTTTTTGGAAGCTTGCAATGTGAAATACCAGTGTGTCCACGTGAAAGATGTCCTCTCTTTGACTGCGGGTCTAGTCAGAGACAGCAGTTGGGAATTCTCTCCATTTAAGGGATTTTGGTGGCTTTGTGGCTGCACTGTATCACTTATTCCCAGAGCCTTGGTTCACATAGTATCAAGATGAGAAGCATAACTTTTTGTTCTTTCCCATGTGCCCATGTACTATTCTGCTCTTCCAGTTGTACTGCAGCAGCTATTTATGTGGCTACACTGTGAGGTGCGTTAGGGACCCTTTTTCCTCTGTGGTTCCATGAAAGCTTTATTCGTTCCCTGATCCACTTCGGTGTTGCCCCACACCCTCAGCACAATTGAAGAGACAGCACTTTTCTTTTTGGAGGCAAGATAAAACCCAAGTTTTTTGTCACCTAGACTCCACTGGTGACATCCCAAGTGAAACACAACTGTGCAACGCTCATGAGATCCAAAGGCCACTGAGTCTGTAGATGTGTCCCGTGGATTTCAAATTGGGCTTTCCGTATCTTCCCAAAGAGGTATTTGCCATTGTCCTGCCATGCAATTAGTGTAAAAATACTTTCATGAAAATAAAGGAATGTTACCTGTTCAAAACCAAATGAAAGAGTCAAGATCACTTTTTTTTCCCTGACTCCCTGTAGTATGGAAAGTTGGAATGAAATGGCAGAAACCCAGCCTCTCACAAGTCTTAAACACTGATAACATTCACAGTGTATCCCATGAAGGGCTTTGGCACAAGCAAAATAAAAAAATAGTGCCTTAAAAATGTCCATCTCAGATGTGGCTGAATTTAGAACGTTATTAGTTTAGAGGATGATGGGTGAATATGTAGAGAATGTGATATCCCCAGCAGTTGTGTGATCATTACAAGCAAAAGAGATTCCCAGCAACTGGGAACAGACCACCAGGGACTTCCTTCCAATTTGTTTTTAGACAAAAAGAAGCAACTGTAGCCTTGACTGAATTTTGAGCTCATCCCAACATGATGTAAATATGTAAATAAAAAATTAATTTCCAGTTATGCTGCAATGTATGGTTACTGTCAGTAGAATCATTTTACTCTTTTTTTTTCTTTTAGGCAAAAAATAATGCAACACAGTCAAAATACACCTGATACTGTTCAAATGAATGCTTAGCAAAAAGTGCAGTAAGCTTCAAAAAGCATGTGTTAACTGTGGCTTGCTCTGATCTCTAAACCTCATATATTTGCAGTTTGACTGGCTGAGGCTCTTTAAAACAAATAGCTCACAAATGAGTAATTCTGCTGCTGAATATATCAACCAGTCTTTATTGCATCCCAAATGATGAAGTATAATGGTTATACAAAGTGCTTAAATAAGCCATGGAGCAATTTCCAGCAGTGATATATACGCTGAAACCTACATTAAATTAATACTAGGTGAAGGAGTAAACCTGGAAATCTAAAATAACAATAGATTTCATATTGGTTATGTGAAGCTATGAGAACAAGGTGTTGGTGGTTTCTGCAGGAATCCACAGGTGTTCAGAGTTTTCAGTCTTACTGTCTACAAAAGTATGTAGCTAGTAAGGAGACTTTTGCCAATATTTTTCCAGTATGGGACTCTAGAGTGTGGTGAATAGAATTCTGGCTAGGAGGATGGCACAGAAACTATCTTGACTTTAGTCTTTGGCTTTGACCCAAGAAGTGACCGAATTTCCCTAGTTCAATAATTCTGTTTTCTGTGCTGTTTACAACTGTAGTTGTCTTGTACCTCCTGCCTCAGCATGTCTTCTCCAATACTATCCTAGGGTGGATGTTCTTCAGGACAGGGGCTGTCTTTTTGTGCTCTACCTACCTAGTGGGACTGTGGTTCCTGACTGGCAGTCCTAGGTAATTATCACAATCTGAATATCCGCATGCCTACAGCATCTTTGTGAGTATACATCATGCATTTGATGTAGGAATAAATTCCTGTGTAAAATGTGCCTAAGCACTTACGTGATGCAAGTGTGTGTCTTCAGAGATACAGGTAGGTATTGGTATGCATACACAACCACAGAAATATAAAGGGACGAAGAAAATAAATAAAAAAGAGAGGGATCTTGAAACCAGTAGGAAATACAGCCTAATTCTTTTTACTAGTTTTGGATTAAAGGATGGGTTTTGTCATAGATGAGGTTACTTGATAGCCATTATAACGTTTGTGCCAATGTTTTACACACAAAAGATAAATCTTGCAAAGAGCTTTTGATAAAGTGGTCTCTAAAATCATGCCTAAACCCCTACAGTCATCATCTGCAACATGATTAGCCATTGCAGCTCAGCTGTAGAGCATCCCTAGAAAATGAGGGCTAAGGAGAATAGTCTGGGTGCATGTGTGCATATGCGTGACCAGGAGCACCTCCTGAAGTACACTCTGTTAATAATAAGCCCTGATTTTCAGCTACCACTTCTCTGATCAGAATATGAATTAGGCTACAGAGAATAGTCAAACAACAGAAGGCACAGTTGGGAAGAACCGTATTATTCTTTTCATACCTGTCCTCAAGTTCCTTCATCTTGCTAGTGTGAGAGACACATGGACCATAGTAGTGGCAGCCTAAAACAAAATGTGACAAGTAAGTAATGCTTTGGGGTGCGTATGCTGCAGAGGATTTGTTTTCTCGATTTTCTAAAAAGTAAGAAAGGGGTGAAATTGCCTCTTTTGAGGATTGCTTGTATCCTCCTGCTCCTGCACATGTGTTAAATCTACTTTGCATAATTATTCCCATATGTAACCTGTTCTCCTAAATCAGTAATAGTGAACCCATTTCCCGACTCTTGTAAAATAAGGAAAGGTGTTAAAGAAATACCTGTTCCACATAAGGATTGTGTTTGTAGAGATTTAATGTTCTTTACATTTTGTCATTGCATACCTAAATGCTTAGTATACTTTTTCTGCTTCGTCTGTTCTCGGCTTTTGGCTTCTCTGTAGCATTCTAAGTGTTGCTATTCTTTAACAATAGTGTAGCTTTAGGAATGTTCAGGGTCTGCCTGAAAGGAAAAATTAAAGACTTCTCTCCCTCTTCTGAGTATTGGACAACTAAGTAGAGCCTTTCATTTACATTTCTCTCTAGCTTACCTACTGTTCTTTAAAGTTGGATATTTGTTTTAGCTTGCTACACTACCCTAGTGTTTTTTCCTTGGTTTTGTACTTTGGAGGTTGTGATTTGTATTAATTTAGTACTTAAGGAAGGAAAAGTGAAGTTGACTACTCTGGAAACTAAAGTACTGGTTTTCGCCAAAAGTCACTGCAACTCAGGAAGTTTCCGTAATTGAAGAAGGAAACCCAGCTATTTTTGTGGCACTGGAAATAATGAAGAATATTTCAAAATCATCAGTAATCTGCTCAGGTAAATGGCGGTGTGTGCCAGTTGGGATCTTTTAATTTCCTAGGGTGTATAGATTCTTATGATGCAGTATCTACAGTAGCATTTCCCAGATGATGCAGATTAGCTGAGAAGTGTAGAAGGATGAGGGTGTTCCTTTGTAGCATAGCAATGTCCCATTTGAAGTTGTACCTGGCCAAGAAAGATGAAACATCATTGCCTTTGTCTTGGAAATCTCTATAATTTTCGGGAGGGAGAGAGAAAAAAATACAGCTTGTTAGACAGGAAGAAGGACTTTTTCAGGTGTTGCATGTGCCTGTAAGACTTGTGATGCCCGCTTATTTTGGTGTAATTCGTATTTAGGTGCTCTGGAGATTCTGCTATTTAAACAATAACTCTCTGGAATGGTGGGTTTAATGAGCAGAAAAGGAAATATAATCAGCAGTGCTTTATATGAGAATTTTTGTCTAAGCTGAAATAAAATGTTGGGTGCAATTTGTTTCCATTGTTATGCTATGTATTTGGAGGAAATACATCTTCATATTGCTTCAGTCTCTTTCCAAATACTTGCATTCTTTATTTAGATATAAATCTTTTATATGAATTGTTGATGTGTGCAGTATTTTACCCTGCTGAGCTATTTATCTCGGCATTACTATTATTAAGTATAATGAGAAAAAAGCATACAAACCAAACCATCAGAAAGTAGGAAACTTGACTTCTGAGCACAGCAAACACTGAATGCCTGCAGCAACTTATGCCTTCTGCAGGAATTGCAGGTACTCAGCACTGCTGAAGAAGAAATTCTTAGTATCTACTGAGAAGTTGAGTTTCTATTCACTTGTACCAGTTTATCACCTGTTCCTTGCAGGCATGGTAGATATTTTTTAGAAAGTGCAGGATTGGTACATACAGTCTTTATTAATTGATGGTTTATTTTCTGAGGTCTGTATCTTCTCTGCCCTTTTTACCCTTGCTACAAAACCGTAATAGAGTTATTCTGCCTGTGGGGTAGAAGATTTGGGTAGGAAGAACAGACGGAATACAGACAACCTGTGCAAAAGGCAGTCCTAAGTGTTGATTATTAGGTTTGCTGTGAGAATCCACTTTACCATTTCAGTGATTCCAAATTGCTGGATTCCTTCCCCAGGACACAAGCTTGCTCATTTTCTATAGACAGCACCACAACATAATAAATAGATTGTCCCATCTGTTCCCCTTTGTGTCACAACTGCTCAAATGGAAAAGTGACACCAGAAAAAGCATGTTTTGGCTTTTACTTGTTTTGCAGTGCTGTATGTGTGTTTGAAATGGGAGGAGATTAGCACCGTGAAACCAGCTAGCTCAGCAGGCTGTCAACTGGGAGGCTGGGGAATAGGCATGAGGAGGATGCATGTTTTTCTACAGTAGACCTAGAACTGCTATAGGAAAATGTCAGGCTAATCTCTTTTTCACCCTGGTGCTTTCAAAAGAGTTGTAAGAAGCTGAGATGCGGGAGTGAGTGGTAGAGAGACATCCCTTTTGGTGGTTCTCCCTGCAAGTCCTTTCTGTTCTATGGGGATGAGAAATTATTTTTTGACTAGTCAAGCACAGAGCAGAGAGTCCATCACCAGTACTGAGGAGCCATTGTCCAAGTGCATGGGTATCTGGAAGTATCCCTCTGCTGTGTATACTGCAACAATCCTGTTTTTAATAGGATTGGGTCAATTCTTTCATTTTTTTATGGATTTCCTACTCTTTTTCAATTCCTTACTAATCATACAAAAATTACTTTTTCAGTGGCAATAAAAGTGCTTCTTTTGCGTTAGGAAAGCATCTCAAAAGCCATACATCGTTTCTCATTTTTTTGACCACGGGTCTGTTTAAAATACGTATTTACACTCAAAAGTATATTGTGGCATTAAACTGGAGGCATTGTGTATGACTGTCGAGGGTTAAGATTGCAGGGTGACAATAAAACCCTGGCAGATGTATTGTTAATCCCCTCGCCCCGCCTCCACTTCCCCCTCCCTCTCCCCCCTTTCCACTAAGGACAGGCGATTGGGAGGAAAAGAAGGACAGAGTGAAGAGAGTTGGAAAAAATTAAAGATGTTTTACTAATGCTACTAATAAGAATAGAGAAAATAATACAAAATATACAAAACCAATCTTGAAAGTCTCAGCAACTGCAGAGCCGGCAACCAAAGTCCTGGATTAGACTCTGCAGCCAACCGGAGCTGGATTCAGTCTCTCACTAGGCCTCAGTTCGCAGGGACGACTAGCATGGTCCTCTCCTCATGTCGGCCATAAGCAGAAGGGAAAAGGGCAAAGGGAAAAGCAAAAAAAGACGAGATCCTCATGATCTCCCACTTTTATATGAAGTATTCACGTGAATGGAATGTTATACACAGTTGGTCAGTTTCTTGGTCTCTTGTTTCTCGTTGCCCCTCTCGCGAGATGTCCATCCGTGCTTATCAATAAGTTTGCATTCCATTGCTAGGTTTACCAAAACATGTGTCTGGTTCTCCAGGAAAATGCAGTTAATACGAAGGCTTTAGGTGACAGGCAAAATTCACTGAAAGAGAAACTTGTTATTAACAAAACCAGGACAATGACAAATTTAAATAAGCTTGGCTTTAAAATAAAATGCTTGCAATTTAAAATAATTTGTATAAGAACACAGTGTCCCTTTCTGGAGAGACCACACATGCATTACCTTTGGATGAACATGTTTAACAGCAAGCTTTCTACTCATTCATTCTACCACAGCGCCAGCCCTCTTGTGCGTTCTTCCCTGTGCTTGGAAAAGGTGGAGCAGCTTACCTAAGAAGTTTAATCTTTTCATTGAGTGTTACCAATCTTAATTTTTCAGTGTCATATTAGTTATCAACTGTACTTTGTCAGGCAGGCTCCTCAATAATAAGCTGTAACTTTTAGCTTGCAAGAAAGGTCGTATTTGTTCTTGTAGCTGCGCACCTCTGCATGCATGATGTAGTCTTTAGGGTTTTTTTTCTATTCAAAGGTGCTTCACAGGCATTGGAAAAAGGGACTAAAGGAGATTATATGAAGAGATACCCAGTGGCTGCTTAGGCAGAATATAAGCAATTAAACTCTTTCTTGCTTTGTACCTTCAGGGAACCTGTAATATGGCTCAAAAGAGAAGGTCTTATCTTCAGCAAGACCCCACAGGGCTTAGCTTAGGTGAGAAGTGGACAGAGCTTGGATGGTGGCCTGTACCACACAGCAGAGGGGGATCTGGTCCACAGATTTGGGCAGGCACAAAGCTCCAGCTGCTGCCAAGGAGCTGCAGCTACTTCATCGCATGTTGAAGGCTGAGACTTATCTAGAAAGACAGTCTGTGCCCCATGGCACTTCCCCGCTCAACCTGGATCCAGAATGGGTGTTCCACCTTTGAGAACATTTTAATTTACTGTGTTTCTTGATAATGTTTTCTTTCTTATATTTTCCTCAATGTATTTCCATAATTCCGTGATTGATTTTTCCCCAGGGATGAGGGAGGTAAAGCTAAAGAGAGTGCTTTGCTAAGATGAGGAACAGCAGTGATTGGTAACACAATGCTGTTTTAACTGTGGGCTGCTGCTGACAAACAAGATGATCTTTCTGCCCAATATGTGATTTTTTAATATTTTTTTTTTTATTGAGGTATTGATCTCTAAACATCCCTCCCCTTTTTCATCCCCATGAGGGGCTGTGAACTGCACTAGTTGGAGTGGAAATTGAGATGTTATTTGACTGATTTGACCTGTGGGTGTGTGTTGGCAAGTCTGGTCAGCTGCACTATTTGGAGGCAAATGCTCCTTGCAGCAAGCGGCAGCTTCTGCTTGGGTTCTTGTCTGAAAAAAAACATCTCAGTCAACCCCACAAATCAAACCAATTGGGAATGGAAAGGAACCAGCCTGGTTTGAAGTGAAAAAGGGGATGGCTGTGGGAGTGTTTGGCAATCCTTCCCCTTTCCTCCCAGCTCTAGAAATCTTGAGTGTGTGGTATTGCTGCTGTGCCTAAAAGGAGATGTATCTAAGGTGATGTATACCCAGTTCTCTAGAGCAGCTCGACATCTTTATGCTGTCCTTCATACTTGTTTCAAGGTGAGAAATCACTAAACTAGAAAAAGAAATATTTTCTTTGGTAATATTGTCATTACCAGAATGCCATGAAAGAAGAAATTTTCATATAGACAAAAGACCTGTTATGCTATTACCAAACTGTACAGCTGAAGTACGCTGTCTCCCATGATGGCACACAGCAAGTGCTTGGAGAACAGCATAACAGCAGAGCAAGTATTAAAAACAGAGTGATGCTTCTCACCCATGCAGGAAGAAAACCTCTTCCACTCAAAAATGGTCCATGTACGAGCAGGGTACTTGAAATCCTATTGGACGTGTGGTGATCCCCATACCTGTATGTGAGCTTGCAGAGTTGAAGAGCTCTGCTGAGGGGAGCAGACTGCCATCCAAAAAGGGCTGATTGCACCATGTGTTCATTGCCCTGTGCACAGAGAAACTCAGCAGCACTGGAGGCTAATGCACTTCTACCATTCGCCCCAAGAGGACAGAGCAGTGCATCAGTCCCAAACTGGTCCATTTGCTTTAGTTTTAAGAGTTCAATCCCAGAACATAACTGTATATCTGCTTATGAGATTTTATACAAGTTCTATGTTGATATTTCTACATTCCTCTTATGGAGATACGTGTACAAGTGTGTTCATACATAAATGTGTATGTGTATGTGTGTTTATATACATGTGTGAATGCATAGAATTTACCACATATAACTAAGAAAAAAGTTGATGCAGGGAAGGGCAGAAGAGTTGTCATAATGGAACATTGTGACTGCGAATTTTAAGCCATGACAGCCAACAAATTCAAAATTATGTTTCCTGCAGCAACCGTAATTTGTCTATGCTGGTCATAAATATGAAAGTGTAAATCTGGAAGTATACACACTAATACAGAAAACTTCATTAGGTGCAAGAGGGCTAAGTTACAGCTGTAAATTTGCAAATTTGAATTTCATGCCTGTTACGTGTTTAAATTTCCTATGATAACACTGAATTAATGTAGTTTCACCATAGAATATATTAAGAAAGGCTTGGCTATTACAGGAATAAAGCTTTCATTTCAATGAGAAAATGACGTTGCATTAAAACTGTATAGTTTATGTACATATTTCCCTGAAACATGGGCAATGCAGGACTTTTAGAGCTTGGCAGCCATGATACTACTAAGTCTCATTTTTCTCACTTAGACTGCTGATGGCAGTAAAGCATGACTGTCTTCTTCATACTTTGGGTGCTCTGGAGTTGCTAACCCAGTTTTTGGTGCTTGTCATTGTTAACCTTGTGTTTGTGTTTCCGCTGTCAAAACACAAGTACAGCTTTTTCCTCCACCGTTTGTCACTCATTCGTTGTGTTCCCCCATCAATAGCCAGCAGTGGGGAGGAAACTGGGTGAACAACCACAGCACAACACTTCTCCAGTGCCCTTGGCATGTTGCACTCATGTTTACTGCATCTAGGAAAATGTGTTTCGGTTTGTTTTTTTGTGTGTGTGTGTGTTTTTCTGTTGGTGGTGGGTTTTGGTTTTGTTTTGTTTTTCCTCGTGCCAAGTATTTGTGGAAAGTGCTGAGGATCATCCTGTTTTGCTGGACTCTGGGCTAAAGACACTGTGTGGCCTTTTGCCTGCTCATTCGATGGCACTGGCCATGCGTTATCCCCAGCTGCTTTTCCTCCAGAGGTGAGGGCTTCTGTCGTGTGTTGTATTTTCTCCCCTGTGCAGCTGTGATTTATCTGGATTCAAGCTAGCTGATGATCCTTTGCCATATGTGGATGAACAGACACTACTCTTACCATGATCACTTGGTTCTTGCTCCCAAGGTGTCCAGGGTAGTGTCCTTGTGTGGCAATGTATGTAGAACCCAAGCATTTGCTATTTTATGCTGGCAAATGAGTCCTGTTCAACCTTTTTATTAATGACCTGGATAAAGAGACCTAGTGTACCCTCAGCAATTTTGCAAACAATACCAGTCTCAGAGGAAGGGTTGATAAAGCAGAAGGCTGTGCTGCCATTCAAGGAGACCTGGACAGGCTGGAGGACTGGGCAGAGAAGAACCTAATGAAGTTCAACAAGGGCAAGTGTAGGGTCCTGCACCTAGGGAGGGATAACCCCAGGCACCAGTACAGGTTGGGGGCAGACATGCTGGAAAGCTGCACTGCAGAGAAGGACCTGGGAGTTCTGGCTGACAACAAGTTGAGCATGAGTCAACAATGTGCCCGTGTGGCCAAGAAGGCCAGCAGTATCCTGGGATGCATTAGGAAGAGTATGTCCAGCAGGTTGAGGGAGGTTGTCCTCCCCCTCTACTCTTCCCTGGTGAGTCTGCATCTGGAGTACTGTGTCCAGTTCTGGGCTCCCCAGTTTAAGAAGGACAAGGAATTACTGGACAGAGTCTAGCAGTGGGCTACGAAGATGGTGAGGGGTCTGGAGCATCTTTCTTATGAGAGAAGACAGAGAGAGCTGGTTCTGTTCAGCCTGGAGAAGAGAAGACTGAGAGGGGATCTCATAAATGTTTATAAATATCTGAAGGGTGAGTGTCAAGAGGACGGGACCAGAACCTTTTCAGTGGTGCTCAGCGATAGGATGAGGGGGCAACAGGAACAGATTGAAGCACAGAAGGTTCCATCTAAGCATGAAGAGAAACTTCTTTACTTTGAGGGTGCCAGAGCACTGGAACAGGCTGCCCAGAGAGGCTGTGGAGTCTCCTTCTCTGGACACATTCAAAACCTGCCTGGACACGTTTCTGTGTGATCTGCTCTGGGTGAACCTGCTTTAGCAGGTGGGTTGGACTAGATGATCTCCAGAGGTCCCTTCCAACTCCAACTGGTCTGAGATTCTGTAATGGATCATTTTGCTGCTTAAGACATCTGTACCCCAATGCCTCAAGCTGCTGCACTGCTTCATCCAACATATACTAGCATAAACCAACCACTGAGAGAGGCAGTTTTCATCTGGGTACAGTGGGCTGTGAACTTCAGTGGTAGAGGAACAGGCACACATTTTTTTATCAGCTGCTGCGGAGGCAGTGATCTCAGACAGAAAAGTAGAGCAGAAGGCTGTGGATGGGGTATATCCTAAATTATCACAAACCCATGTAGCAGAGTCAGAGTCCAGAGTTTTTAGTGATGCACTCCTCAGGTACATGTAGGCATGGGTGAGGTGGGCTGGCAGAGCAGGGTACAGCACTGTTGGCCAGCTACTCATTTCTATACTAAAATTAGCGTCCTGAGAGGGAAAAGCTTGCAGTTTTAGTAAGTACTTGGCTTATTTATTAACCAGAGAAGGAAGTGTGACTAATGACTAGTATGTATCATTGAGGGTGGATCATCATAAATTTCCATTTTATCATGAAAAATAATGATAGTAATTCAGTACTCCTAAATGCCTTAGGTGATTTAAAAATGCAATGTCATGATTTGCGATATTCCCTACAATGTGGGCTTAGTGGAGTCCTATGGATAGTGTAATTACTGGGAAAGCACTCTTTCTTGTTTTCTGAATCTGTTGAAAAGTGTCATCGATAGTGCACTGCACTGTTTGAAATGGAAAGCAAACAGAACATTTAAAGGAGCGCTGTGGTGACAAAGCTCTGATGGAACCAAAGAAGTGATGCAGAGTCATCGTGTGCATCCGCAGTGCTGTCCACCAGGCCTGGCCAGTGTCCCTCAGCAGCGCTCTGCACGTGGGCTCAGTTGTACCTTTTCCTAAAGATCTTTGCTATTCCTCAAAAACCTGAAGGCAGTGATCAGGCAGTGGAAGGAGAGATGGTTGGGCCTCCAAGCTTGGGCAACATGCTGGGAGTCGGCCAACACAGAGGCAGCGGAGCCAGGCAGTGTCCCGTTAGCTTCCCAGAGCATTGTGCTGGAGTGAAGTCGTGAAGAGGATGTAGCTGGAAGTGGTGGCTGGAGGTAAGAGCAGAGCAGAAAATGTAGTGAGAAGAAGACACTGACTTCAAGGGCAGCCTCTAAAATGTCTGTAAGTTCATAAGGAAACAGTCTTTGGGGCTGCTGTTTGCCTTAAACCTGGAAAGGGATCAAAGTCAATGGGTTTTAGACCACTCTGTTTAGAAAGGAGGACAATGAAGGCAACAGGACCTGTTGGACCACAGTATTTATTTTCTGGGATGTCCGAATACAGACTTAGTAACTTTTCACCTGCCGGCTGGAGACTCTTGTCCTATCCTCTTCACATTTTAGGTGCAGCCAATAAACAATTGTGTAGCTCATGTAGTTCTACAACAAACAGATCAATACATTTGAGAACTTGGAATTTTATCCTTATACTAACTTTAGTGTTGATATAATACTTACTGCAATGATATTGACTGCAGCCAGGTGGTGAAAGGACAGTATAATACAGGATTATTGCCTTGCCTTTTACTGTAAAAGATTTTTCTGCATTATAGGGCTCTGAGAAAAGGTTAATACCTAATAATAAAAAGTTATGCTTACTGTTTTAAGCATTTGTCCTTCCAGTCTTTGTAACACACACAAGCATACGCACATGCCTGCACATACAAAATTACGGCAATTTTGTATCTCGGCTAGTAACACCATGGAGTCAAACAAGCGGTTTTCTTAGAGACTTGATAATCCAGGAGGGCCGAACCCTCCAGTTTATTACATTTTTGAATAACTTCGTTCACATGGAATTTGGTGACACTGATAATGGAAGTCAGACTGTTCTAGGTACATTTACAAGATCCGACCATGTTGGGTCCTTGTCTACATCTCATTTTAAGTGGGAAAAACAGTGCTGTTTTCATGTGCCTGACACAATCCTGTTTCTTTTTGAAATAGATAGCAAATATTCGTTCACTATGAATTGTTGGTACCCTGCTCCTTTTGGGGTTTACGATATTACTGAGTTACTTGAAGATGTCATTATTTTTCTTCAGTGTCCTTGTACCTGTGGATATGAAAGCAGACACTTGCCCAAATGGAGTGGTCTTGCTTAGGCTCAGGAGTCACATCTTCTGATTGAATAATTCAATATCCTGAAGCTGGGAGTTCAGTGAGTTTTGGATTAGTCCCTGCAAGCTTTTGTCTTAAGTAGGTGGCTGAAATATAGCAGTGGTAAATATAGAGGTAGACAGGGGTAAGATGAGAATAGAGAGGTCTGCTGCAGGATTATATCTTTATTTACACTAACACATATCAGGTTGTTGACTGAGGAGTGTCTCCAGCGTTTGCAGCTGTGACATTTGTATAACAGAGGAGACATTTACATTTAATTAATTAGTGTTTTATCAAAAGCTCTTCTGTGATGGATTTATTGTGCAAGTTTGATTTTTTTTTTGTAATTTTTTATTTTTTATTTGATGTATGGGATATTAATTCATTTGTCAAGTTTATTCCTCTAACAAGTTGGATAATCATTTGTGAGTCAGAGTTTTATTCACTGGGGGGTTATTAATTTAAAACTTAGGCTGTATTCCTTATCAGATATTTATTGACTGGTTTGCGCTGTACAGAACAGGATTTGAGTAAATCAACGTGCTGTAAATTTCCCTTTTTAACATGTTTATTGCTTTAGCAGGTATTCACTTAGGATTTCACTGCTCCATCATAAAACATTCCCCAGCATGGAATACATTTTTGAGTGAGATAATATACTGTAGAGACGAAGGTGTACACATCAGCTGTCATATACATATATGCAAAATAAAAAAAGATGTTTTCTCCTGCAGACCCCCATAATCTTGTGCAAAAGTACTTATTTCAACTGCAATGCATTAATGGAAGGCAGAAGTAAGATATTGCATGACCCAGAGGGTGTGAAAGAAGGGCATTTTCTTTTCTTCAAAGGGGTAAACATCTCAGCAGAGGCAAGGTCTGACACCCAATGACTCCAGGGAAATTTCATCAAAACTGAAAAATTAATAATCTGCTTGTTTTCTTTTTCTTCATGCTTTTGCAAATAACAAGTAACACTTGTTCTGAACACAAGATGAGGTCTCTGTGTCTGCAGCACAGTTGCCCCTTTATGTTCAAGTTTATGTTTATGTTGTGGTACTTGTGAAATTAATAATTATATTCTTGTTGTTTTTGTTTTAGATGTTTGGATATCTATAAAAACCACTAGGAAGTGAACCTGTTAAGCCAAAATGTGTTTCTTCTTGTAACCTTTTAATAAGAATGTGTCTATTAATAAGACCTTTTAATTGTGAAATTGGACAGTACAAATAATAAATATATCGTGTTATATAAGAATGATAGAAAATACATATAGATTTTATACATGAATGTGATAAGAAGTTTTGAATCTGTAGAAAGTCTGAAAAATGCAATTCTGCCTAGTGAATAATAGTGTTAAAATATTCTCTTCCTTTTAAAGAGCTCTGATCCAAAAGTGTATTCAGGCTCATAAATGCTGATTTTAGCACACAAAATATGTTTTTTCTTCCGAATAAATGAATCAAAGTGGTTATGAGGAGATCTTTAAAAGACATTTTCTAGCCTAAAATCTTGCATCTCAGTTGTTTACAAGGTCAGTTTGCACTTCAAAAAGCATTTCAGAAAGCATCTAAAGTGTGTGCTGTGTGTGTTGCCCAAGTTCAAAACAGTTGTAGGCATATCTGCCAAGACCAGCCACTTACAAAGGTATGGTTTTTTTTATTTTTTAGCCACTCAGCAGATATCCACCTTTGATCAATGACATCTCCTTTTGGCTGCCTTCTGAGACATACTCTAAGAATGATTTCTATGATTTGGCTCGAACCGTTGGTGGAGACCTGATAGAAAAGGTTGTCCTACTGGATGAATTTACCCATCCGAAGTAAGTAAAACTTTTAGAAATTATTGATTCTTACAGTGTTTGCACATTTCATATTTTAGCTCCAAAACTTTTTTGCAACACTTTCAAGAATAAATCTTTTTACTTAAAACCATTCTCTTATATTTCAGTTTTGTACTAGTATTGAGCTTCTGGTATTCAGACTGCAACCCCGGTGTGTTGTGCTCAGTTAATCACAGCAGCAGTGAACAACTGCCTTCCGCAACACAACTGCCAGTGCGTGACATTCTATCCATAACACGTCTGATATTGTACCCCTGCTTTTCGCTGAGTGACTGGTGTTTGTCTCCTTGTTATCTTCCTTTATTTTTCTAGTCCTGATTCACTAGCAGACCTTGACTATAAAATCAGGAATAATGATTTTTTGTTAATGTTCAACAGGCATGAAAAAAAATAGACTTTGTTCCTTTCTTTCTAACATCTATTTACGCTGTTGAACAATCTCTCAGGCTTATGGATACCTTCTTATGGATATAACAGCACTGACACGACCACTGGGTGCACAGGTTACTTGTCCAGCTGATACTATTAGTTGTCTCAAAACCTGAGAAGTGTCAGCTGCTACATATGCTCTGTTTTTCCATTTTCTGTTTCCAAATCAAGAAGTAAATATGCTGCTGGCTACCCAACTTTGTACAACTGGCTTTTAAAATAATTTCTCTTCTTTGAGACTTTTTTTGGTGCTATAGAAAGGCAGGTAATAAACATACCTGTACAGTTTTTAGGAGACAATAGGAAGATGTTTCATGTTGTGCTCCAACACCTATGGAAGTTTTTTTTCTTTCTATATTCAGGTATTCAACCCTGTTGTTCTTTTGAATTTAATGTGTGTTGCAGACTGGATGGATGTATTATTCTATGGCCTAATTTTCATGGTGGTTCAGTGGATTATTATTTATCCGTTTATTTTGTTGTTTGTTTGCTTATTTTTCTTTTTACTCTTTTTGTGTGGTGTTATGAGACTGTTTCTGCTGTGTGAAGAAACAGAAATGCCGATGGAATTTATGTGGGTATCTGAAAGCTTTGAGTCATTAATTGCTGAGTGGTCCTCACATGCAAGTAATGCAGAAGGATCTTAACCTTGTACTCAAAATGGTGTGTCCAGGAGAGGAATATAGGCTAGGGTAAGATAATGAGTACTATTCATTGTAAAGAACAAAAAGAGTGTATCTTATGGAGAAATTCAAAAGCAAGTTTGTTGCTTGTATGAATAACTTCTTATTCTTACTTGGACTGCACCGCAGTATCAGCACAACTGTATGAACATTGAAGGCTGCTCACACAGATCCTGCTGAAAACATATTTCATTTTCTCCTACCATGATGGTTCTGATACAGTACAATCAACATTTTTTGTAAAAATGGGGACATTTGACCCATTTTTTGAACTGGTCCTTTCACTTCATTCGTGCTGAGTGTTTATTGTATGTATAACACCTCTGTGTTCATTGCCACTTTCTGTCTACGTTCTTCCTGGTGATACCAAACATGATCATCTTTGTTTTTACGTCTTCTCTTGGGAGAAAAACCTGTGTGTAGTGTAAGGAGCTCTGCCAAGGCTGCAGGTTTGGGGAAATGCTGTTCCCTGCTCCCTCAAACAGAGGCAGTACTATTCTGTGACTACTCTTGAATCTCAACTGCACCAGTCACAGCTCAACCCAAGAGTCGTGCTTCTCTTCTTTACCGAGAATGTTATCTTACATGTTAGTGAAGTGCTGAGGTAGGGACAGGATTCACTACTCTGGATTTCTACTGTATGTGTTTTCTCCTTTGGTATTTTTTTACACATCCTGAATATACACCAGGGGTGACAGTTGTTTGGTACAAGATCTTTTCTTCCTCTGTAAGGAGTATGTCTCTGGTTCCCTGTGTGACTTCTGCAAATAGGTGGGATGGCTACGCGCTGAGAATTGCCACACAGATTTAGCACTTTCCTAGTATTGTCCTCTAAAGCCATTAAGCCCTCACTCAGCAGACATCCAAATATGTTTTGAGACTACAAAGAAGAAACATTTCTCACCTTCATGTCTGAAGGATTTGGGTGGTAACTCTAGTAGATTGTTGTAGTCCTCTTAGTTTGTTCAACTGCAGCAACAATAAAATAAATATTTTAAAATGCTCCATTAAAACCAGTAATTCCAAGGAGATTATCTATGTCATTAAAAAAAAATATATATAAAGACTATAAAATACTAAGAATTGTTACTTTGCCCTTTCTTCTTAGAAAAGGGTAGGTGCAGAAATTAACTTTTGCCGACCAATGATGTAAGCCATAGAAGTAATTTTGTTTGTTCTCCGAAGCTTTTGGAAGACTATTTGAAAGGAGTGTTCTGCTTAGTCTTAATTCCAAGATAATTGTCTCGTTACAGGAATGATACAGTGGCTTCTTTAATTCAGTGTTGCAGAAAAGCCTCTGGGCACAGAAATTAACATAAGAGATCCTCAGTGTTGCTATGGATCTGTGTGTTACAGATCTAGATGCTTGTAATCATTATCTCGAATTGATAGTGGTTCTGGTGTGGAGGATGGGAGGAAAGTATATAGGATAGGGAAGCCTGCAGTGCTGCTGTCTTGAATGTTAGTTACTTAGAAGCAGCTTAATAAGTTCATGCTTGTAATTAATCACTTCTAGAATTTAAAATTCAGACTTTTTCGTCCTTTAAAGATACCATTTTCTTGAGGAATTAGGACATTTGGCAGTCTTATTTTCCTTCTTAAACTACCTTTCTTAGTTATAGGACTATAAAGATTGCAAACAGAAGTGCTATGCTGATAAACCTAATTTAGAACACAGAAAGAGGTCTTTTAATTAAGATCCTTTATAGAAGCTGTCTGTGTCATACTGTGTAGTTACCTTACAGACTTTTCCGTGGTTCAGAAACCTTTCAAGGTTGCACTGGGCTTTGGACTGATAACCATGCTCCAGTACATTGCAATTACGGTGTGTATTAGCAGTGAAAATGTATTCCTGTGCAAGGAAAAGGGATGAAAAAAAAAAAGCATGAGACAAGCAATTGTTTAAACAAAGAAGAGATGTCTGGAAAAAATGGAAATCTTGATTATCTGCTTCACAAGGTGATAATGTTGAGACATCTTCCAGGAAAGCACAGGCAACTGCAAGATACAGCAGGAAGGAGTCTAATTGCTGAAAAGCACAAATTCAGGAGAATGCCAAGTTACTGTGCTCGGGTAATTAAGAACTGTTCCAGACTAAATGCATCTTAAGTACACTTAACTAAACAAGACACACCACTGAGGTAAACTGAGTAATGTGTGATGTGTGAAGAAGGCTTTCCAGAAAATAAACTTTTTGGTTCAGTTTAGTCTGCAAAAATTATATTTTATTTTCCTTACAGCTGAAACTAATTGTAATGGATGCCAGCCTAGTGGGGCTAGATCAATTGTAAAATGTTTCAAGCAGAAAGTTATTTCATACTGCAGGTGCAGTGGAAAAGTAAGTGTTCCTTACTAGAAAATAATGTATTATCAGTAGTTAGTTACCTCTCTTGAATTTTGTCGTTCTTCCAAATTCCTGTTCACAAGTGCAACATGTAGACCTCACAAAGCAAAGAAATCCATGTGCTCTGTTCCAAGCAGAGAACCGAGTCTTAGCAACTAAATTGAGGTAGGTGGCTTTTGTGTAAAGTGATTCTGGAAGCCAGGTTACCTGTAGGGATGCTCAGCAAGAGTCCTCTGATCCAGAAGAACTTCCTCACTTTGCTTTCATTCCAGCAATTTCAAAGAGGTCCACCTGCCCCAAATGCTCCTTTTGAGTCAAAAGTGTCAAACTAAAATGAGAACATGGATTTTTCAAGTGTCTGCAATCCCCACACACCCCTCCACATTACAAATGTGTGTCTGCACAAGGGATCATATGAGAGGAGACAGTCTGTGGATCACAGCTACCAAACAGCATGTGGGACCCCAGGCAGCTGCTCAGGGGCTTTAGATCCTCAGTTAGACTGGGAAATCTGGAAACAGGGCATCCTTGAACAAGAAAGAAGCATTGTCCTTGTGAGAAATGGCTCTTGCATTCAGAACCTGCATCTCAGGGAGGGAGCAAATAGCACACGAGACTGAATAGGTCAGAGGATAATCCTCTCACCTGTTGATACCTTCCCATCACCCGTAGCGTAAAAGGCTATCACAGACCTGTACAAACAAATGTGGATGAGAAGGTAAGGCCCAATGTCACCTGATTTTTAGGATGTTCTTGGAATCTAAATGTTGTATCAGGCTTGTCCTGTAACACAGTCAAGGTGTAACTTCATCCAAGACAAATAACACAAAATGTGGCTGTAACACACCAATTATTGGGCATATAAAGAATAAATCAGCAGATAGGAAGAAAAAGTTGTGGCTTTACTGAAATGCCAAGGAAACTGAGTGAAACTTTTGCAGTTATGGCAGGAACAGGAGAGGGGCATCTGTAAGACAAGCAGAATAGATAAGAAACATCCCTGTGCAGTGCGTGAAATGTTTTCCACAGTCCATCTTGTGGATTTAAGATCTCTTTGCTTGATGCATTAGCTGCAAATATATAGGTTTTCGTACATTTGGTTTGTGGAACACATGTTTTCTGTGCACGGTCTGTAAAATCAGTTCACAGTGACTAGACTTGAGCTGTCACATGCTGCATGAGCCATGCAAACAGCCACTGGAAAGCAGTGACACTGTTTCTGCTACCTGACTGGATTATTTCTTTCAAATCCTTTGAGATCTTTAAGGACCTTTAAGAATTATTGTGCAAATACATTATGAGTGAGGATTTGTGGCTGACATTTTTCACTTTGGAACATTCTAGTGAACAGACATTTGCAAAAACAAGGAATAATTTGGACTATATTGATACTGAAAGTAGAAAAGAAAGTCAGGGTTTTTTTCCTTTTTGCAATGGACGTTGTAGCCTTCATATCTTTAAGTTCAGGCGTTCTACTACTCAACTTACCTAAGCTGTCCAATCAATATGAATGACTTTCAGGAGTTAAATCATAAAGTAATCTCCTCCTCAGTGGTGAAAACTACTCCAGTTTCAGAAAGGAAACAATTTTCATAGGGAAAAAGAAAGGCTGGTTGAATGGCAGTCAAAAGGTAGAAAGGTCTCTGCCCACTAGAAATAAGCAAATCAAAACCCAGTAAAACCAAGGCTTTGTATTTCTGAGGTGTTCAGGTAAGTATTGCAACTGCACATGCATGGAATTCCAGGAATGGTAATGAAAGCATTCCTTTCCAAAGCAATAGAGGAAATACTGGCTAATCACAAATGATAGGACATATGATGGAAGTGGCAGAATACCTTTTTGACCCGAGTTGTCCCCAGTGAAGAGGAAGGCCACAGAGAACAATCTTGGCGTGAGTACCTGTCCCCTACAATGCAGCACCATAAAGAGAATCCAGAAGTCCTGAGGCTGCTTATGTTTGCTTTGTGTGAGCCCAGTAAATGTTTCTTTTTAAGCTTAGCATACTGTGTCTCTTCTCCTAGGTACCTTGCATAATCCTGTCAGGTGTGATGGCTCCACATCCTCGCTCTGAAAAAGTTATTTTCTGCGTTTTGCGGAGAAGTTGTTTTCCTACTAGTCTGGGACCTGAAGTTTGGTACTAAAATTCTGTTAGAAAGAGAAGGGAAAGAAGGATGTGCTTCCACATCCTCCTTTGTAAGGAAGATACATAGGTAGGCTGAAAAAAGTATACAAAACTGTAATCAAGAAATGCACTGTGTCCTCAGTGGTACTTAAGAGGTAAATTTTTAATCAGAACAACCGAAAATACCCTGAAAAGGCAGTGTGGAGACAGTAAGGGGGCAGGGGGGAATTGATTTGCTGCATTTTGACGGCTATGCTGTTAAAAGTATAAGTGGGGAATATGTAAGAAAGGATTTATTCTTGCCTTTGAGTGAATTACTTGCATGCTCCTCAAGTGATAGCTGCCTGTTAAATGAAGTGAGAGGAAATGTATTGGCTGCTGTGAAGCAGGATGTGGCACCATCTTTAGAGGCTCTGGGAGTACTCAGATGACCCATGTCCCTTATTTTCAAATAGTAAAAGGAACAGATCTGACAGCGAAGAGTCAGATCCTATTGATTGCAGTGTTGTGTCAATGCACACCCTCAGCTTCTTGTTAGTATATAGAGAAAGCAATGTAGTAACATAATTTTCCTTTTTGTTGCCAGATTTGTTGCACTTTTTCTTATTGAGATGGAGATCAAATAAAATACTTTTAGGTCTGGTTATTTACTGAAACTGGCTTCGTTTTGTCTTACTTTTGGAACAGGTGAATTAAGCAGAATAATTCTGAAAGGCTTCTTGCTGCTAGCATTACGCAAATTAAAACAATCAGTTCAGTCCCTGAACACCTTGTTGTTCTCCAGCCTGAGCACTTTACAATTTGCTGAGGGATTCTTTGAGATTACCTTTAACTGTGAACTGGCAAAGTCCCAGCAGCAGCTTCTCTGCAGATAAAACAACCCAGAAGCTGCTTTTGACAGTAGCTGGCAGAGGATCAGTTTCCTATGAATGAACTGTGTTTTCCAGCTCTGTATTTTTTTTTTTCCCTCTCATTTGGTCAAATAAGTGTAAGACTAATATTTTTGCAATAGGTTACCTGTTTGTGGGAGGCTCTGTCAGTGGGTACTGGTTGACTTCTGAGCCCTTCTTCAGCTGCCGCAGTAGAGCATGACTGTATGGTGGCTGGTTAAAACATAGCAGTAGTACCCCCATCCCTCTTCCCTTTATCCTCTCTTGTCTCACCAAAGAGCGGTGCCACCTGTTTTCTCTTATGAATGAGAACCTCTTCTGTTTCTTTTGCCTTTTGGGCTTCAGCTTTGAAAACATACCTGTAATGGAGGTTGTGTGCTTTTGAGTGCATTTCATTCCTGGGGGGTGTTTGTGTGTGTCAGGCATTCTCTCGTGCCCCAGACAACCCAATGGTGTTTGCCTGATTCACAGTCCAAGTGGCCTCAACTACTCTTCAGTTTCTTCCTCTTCCCTGCCTTTTGTCCTTTGAAAAGCAGGTGTGTAGAACTAGAAGCTCTGTTCTCACAGCAGCTGCTGCTTACAGGCAGTCAGGGACTTTCTGACTAAATTCATTTGGAGTGTAGACTGGGCTGCCCAGAGGGAGATGCTTTATGAAGACATGTGGGTTCTGGTCGTGTGCTGCCAGACTCTGGACAGTCTGCCACCTGAGGACTGAGACAGTGAGGTTTTCATCTCAGCTGCCTAGAGGTTTAAAAGGGCCTGAATTTGGGCTCCATGCCTGTAACTACAAGGTAACACTGTAGTGTTACCAGGGTGTCGTGCACTTCTCACTTTCTAGCAATCTTGATGCCCTGCTCTCTCCCACCAGGACTGAGACTGTCAGAGTTTAGCTTTCCCAGATACCCTGTGTAGTAGCAGGGGCTTGCGCAGAGCACAGGGCAGCTGTCTGCCAGCTTCTGTTTTTGAGGAAACTGAACTGAAAAGCTTTTAATTCCTCCTTTTCCTCCTCAGCAAAAACATTCCAGATTGAAATGAGTGTAGACAATTAATTAAGCATGCACATATTTTTGTTTAAGAAAGACTTTTTCAGTTATTTTAGAAACTCTGCATTTCAAGCAGCTCTATTCCTACTTCTTTATAGTACCTACTGGGTGAAGTCAGAAATAGCAAAAATGAGCATGCACTTTTATAGCACAAGCGAGAAAGTATTGTTTGATGTGGAAGTAGACCTTTTCAGTGCTATATTATGCATACATGTGTAGACTTGGAATCTGTCTGCATATTTGTGTTAAGCATCCTCTTCGAAAGTTTTTGAATGCTTGGTCTAGAGTTTTTGAAGTCCAGTATGGATTCAGATACCTAATTCCCTTGGGTCCCCAAATCTAAGAATGTCACAAAGAACTATGAGAGGGCCGGAGAAGTGTATCCTATAGAAGAAGTATGCCCTTGAACTGTTTGATGTCTGCTTATGCTGGGCACTTCTTGCTTCATCTGCCAGAAAGATGAACTTGAAAAATAGTAGTAAATGCCTTGACTCTGTTTTAAAAAAAAAAAAAAAAAAAATAAAAAAATTCCTTGCTTTATACAATAAAGTGAGAGTTTGGTGACTTAACTTTTTGTGCAGCTTGTGACTGCCAGTTCAGACCTGTGATGCCAGTGTTTACTTGAAAACCATCCGGTGGGGGGAGAAAAAAATTAAAGAGCAATCAACTGATCAGGAAAGACAGACTCTACCTTGCCACCTCTCCTCCGTGTTCAGACAGGCACCATACAAATAGCTGTTCTTAATAGCTCACTATTGAAGTCTGAGGTTTCGTTCAAACCACTGTATTCAAATCAATTGTGGGGCAGACAGTGTTCTCCTGTACCATCCCTGGCTCTTCAGAGACTTCACCAAGAAAATCGTCTTCACTAACTGAAAATAATTTACTATTAATGAGCTTCAGTAGGAGTCCCATTATTCTTCTTTGGTGGGAGGCTGGTGGCTAACACGGAGGCTTGTGGGAGGATTGGTATTAAAGGAAGGAAGAAGATGAAGTAACCACAGGTTCCCATTAGAGGGGGAGGGGGAACACAGCTCTGAAACATGATGTATCACCAGTGATATTCTGTAGGAAATGTAATCACCCTTCACGGGTAATGAGAAGAGGGGAAAACTTAAGTACATGAGCCACACAGAAGACAAATGTCAACTCTCTTATGTATTCAGGCAGACGTAGGGGATAGCCTTGCTGTATAGAGAAGGGATAGCTGGAGTCACAATGAATCTTTCTAAGAGGCTTCTCGGCTGAAGAGCTTAACCTTTCTTCATCATGTCAACCTGGAGTCAGCCGTTCACCACCAGTTCTCAGACGCAGCCCAGAAATCTTCGCCACAATTCCCAGAGCACTTCACAGGAGGCATCACAGGAATTAGCACAGTGATTTATTGACAAGCAGTGGGCCAGTGAAAAATGGCTAAAGGAGTCAGCTGCCACAGGAGGCACGGGGGATAGCAATGGGCTTGTGACTGCATCTGAGTTCAGAGAAATCCTAGTGAATCGCTGTCGCAACCAGAGGTTGAGACTGCTTCTGTGCAAAACTGTTTTTTTGTAGATATGTGATTGTTAAGCATATTGGAGTTTGAGAAGCATTGCAATGGCTCTGAATATGTCAGAGATAGAGTGAAAACTTTTGTAATCGCATTTGTTAGATATTAAGTACTGAGTTCTCTGAAGAGCTTGAGATCAGTGCAGTCTTGCAGTACCTCTTGAAAGTGCTCTACTCAGCAGCTAGGATGGGGAAAGAATTCACTACATCTAGGATGCAAAGAGTCCTGCTTTTGCCTGGTACCTTGTACATCTCATTCCACTTCACATGGAAATGGTTTTATCTGTCTTTTCCATTTCCCTGTCTCTGCCTTTGCCATTTCCCTGTATCTGCCTGGGACACTCATCACTCTGCTCTCTGCATGAGGGTGGGATGCAATACCTCTCCCCTCTTTTCCTGGTCTCTACCCTTGCCCCATCCATTCTACTGCAGTAACACCGTAGCTGGCCATCCTACCCCCAGCAGGCTATGGAGTCAAGGTGAACCAGTCCTGTCAAAGCCACCAGTGATGGACACCCATGCTGCAGGCTGGGAATGCCTGCAAGAGAATATTGGTGGGGGAGGGAAATGTGTTTTGGCTGGGTCAAAACAGTAGACACAACTTTTGCATAATTTGTCCCACTCCTCGTTAATCAGCTTTTAAATGAACTGTAGCGTGAAAGTATCGTATGTTTGTTTTCTGTAGTGTCCTAGAAAGTGTTAAGAAGCACCATATCTGTAGCTGATCCTGAGTTTCTCTCAAATTCTCTTGTGTTCTTGAATGGATGTCTGCATGGGAAGGTAGAGATGGTATCATTTGCTTACTTCTTAGAAGAATCTTTTGAGCCACAGAAAGTGGCCACACAACTGACAGAGCCATACCAAGCATTTCTTAGGATGATGGAGGACATTGCTGTCCTCTTGTGTGTAGACAATTGCACGTGTGCAGTGTCTGCACATCTTTGCACTCATCTCTTGGCAAGACCTTCAGAGAAATGTGTTGAGGCTGGTGATAACAGTGAATAGGCTCCTAATTCTTAGGCTAGATTGAACCAAACCTACATCCTGTAAAGCTGCCAAGATGGGAGAGGAAAAAGTCTTTATATGCCCCTTTTCACCTCCTAGTGTTACTGCACGGAAGAGAGATGGATTTAGCACTAAATAATTAATCCCGTTCTTTATATTTTATGGTTTCAGAACACATTTTTGTAGGGGAAAAACCCTATAGCTTGGAAGGATTTCTTCAAGCTGAGACAAAGCATTAAGCAACTCAAAAGTTATTTATCTCTGTGCTGGAAAATGTCAACATTTAGGCTGCAGAAACAAGATTTTCTTTAATTTTAGAACAAACAAATGTCAGCATTCCCGAAACACACCACAGTATCTTTCATTGTTTGTTTTGTGCTTGATGGATATTTTATTTTAACCTGCCAGTTAACTTTAAATGATTCACAGAATCATAGAATGTCCTGAGTTGGAAGGGACCCACAAGGATCATCGAGTCCAACTCCTGTCCCTGCACAAGACAACCCCACAGTTCACACCATGTGTTTGAGGGCCTTGTCCAGTCTCTTCTTGAACACTGTCAGGCTTGGGGCCGTGACACCTCCCTGGGGAGCCTGTTCCAGTGCTTCACCACCCTCTGGGGGAGGAACCTTTTCCTCACGTCCAACCTAAGCCTCCCCGGGCACATCTTCCTGCCATTCCCTCGGGTTCTGTCGTTGGTCACCAGAGAGAAGAGATCAGCACCTGCCCCTCCTCCTCCCTTTGTGAGGAAGCTGTAGACCCATTAGTTCTCCCCTCAGTCTCCTCTTCTCCAGGCTGAACAAACCCAGTGAGTTCAGCTGCTCCTCATACAGCTTCCCCTCCAAACCCTTCACCAACTTTGTAGCCTCTTCTGGACACTCTCCAGTAGCTTTATATCTCTTTTATCCTGTGTTGCCCAGAACTGCACCCAGTGCTCCAGGTGAGGCTGCACCAATGCAGAGCAGAGAGGGACAATCACCTCCCTCGCCCGGCTGGCAATGCTGTGCTGGATGCACCCAGGACACGGGTGGCCTCTTGGCTGCCACGGACACTGTTGGCTCATGTTCAGCTTGTTGACCAGAACCCCCAGATCCCTCTCTGCAGAGCTGCTCTTCAGCATCTCATCCCCCAGTCTGTATGTACAGACAGGGTTGTGTCTCTGGGTAGACTGAACAGAAATTCATGGGACTGTGCACCCCATAAAATCTGTATACTCTAGAGATGAACCTGAGCTGCAAAACATACATCTGGGTGGTGAATGCCGCAGTTCCAAATTCCTCTGGAATTTAGGTTTCTGTCCTGCTTCTATTGAACGCTGTCTGGTGGCATTAATATTAACACTAACACCATGCAACTGATCTATAATTTATCAGGCATCACACTAGAAATGCAAGGGAAAGGTGCCTTTTAAAAATTATTCTGAGGATGAAGAAGAAAATATTTAGGTTTAGTATCTTCATGCCTATTAGTACACATGTGGGTGAGATATATAGTAAGGAAATGAATGACTGTTCGTACTTGTAATATTTAAATAGTTTGTGTTCATACTTTGTGAATGAACATCAGAAAGGAGGCAGATGAAGACTGATTTAATGTAGTTATTGTGGGAGTTCTTATTACCTTTATATATGAAGGCCTCTTGGTTCTCAGCTGTGATATTGCCACCCACATTCTGTGGACCAATGAAACAGAAGAGGCTGAAGTATTAAGTGACGTGTCTGACAAGCTACAATGGAAATTTAACAGTTTAGGTTAGAACATTACCTTCAGTTGTGTTGGGCAGTTGTGATGTGTAATGAACAAGTGAAAATCAACTAGGATGGTGCAGCGGATTCGAGTTTTTCTTAAAGTAAGTAGCTAGGCTCAATTACGCAAAGTCAAGTGTTGAACTGTGGGTTGTGTCACTTGGGCAGACATTTTTGTTAGTGTGTGCTAATGCAAATATTCCTGGGTTTGGCTTTGTAAAGCAGCTTTTGAGTGGTAGCAACTCCCACTGAAATCACTGCGTACTGTGGGAACTCTCAGCCTGTCAAAACCACACTCTTGCTGTCATTCATAGAGTATCAAAAAAAAACCCAAAATGCCCACAATTTAATGGGGCACTAGAAAGTCAACCTTCACGTCTATTGTGCTTTCTTAGCTATTTTTGATCATAATGTTAGTTCTTCTGTTCAAAGTGTTTTAAGAGTGAAGATATGTGAGTATTTTAATACGCAGCTTTTGGAGGAAGATGTGAGGAGAGGAAAGGTCATTGAACATAATATAATGTCATTTGAAAAAGGGGAAGAGAATACAGAAGTGTTTAAAAAAAATGAAGGTGATGAAAGAAACCAGTAGGACCATCTTTCTCCATTGTATTAGCACAAGTGGAAACATTCAAAAAGCCCAAATCTGCGGCATCGTGCGTAATAAGTCTGCAGCACTGGTTATCTTTCAGGCAGATAAACCTTGATGCTTACCTCAAAATCGCAAAGGTTGTCATTTCTTGTGCCTCAGAACATGAGTGACATCTGCCTGGGGTCGTGTTGAAATCCCAGTGTGAATTATGGACCTGCAGTATTTATAAAATCGCTATTGTATTTTATACAACTCTGAAACATCAGTTATTAGATAATTCTATCAGCAGGATATTAGATTAAATGGTATCTTCTTAGACCTTAGTATGGCAATATCTATTTCCTATATGTTTAAATACATAGAATATCTATAGGATCTCAAACTTCCCTTTTTATACAGCAGTTTCCTCAGTAAACTTCAGTGGGTCCTTTTGGGCTTTTACAGTCCATTTTCTAAATAGGAATTACAGTTATATACCACTTGTGAAACTGAATATTAACCTAGTAGATCATCATAATAGCCATTATGGGCCACCAAGCTCAATGTGTGTTTTTGCAGTTCTAAAGTGGTAGATGTTTAACATTACAAATTCAAGATCTACTCTCCTGGTTACTAACCCAGTTCCTTGTGTTGACTTTGAAGTAAATCTGCTTTCAGCTCAGAGGAGAATATTTTAGGGATAAGTTTCTAAGCTGCTTTGGTACAAGTAAATTGACATGCTTCAGTAGTCTATAATTGTGCCAGCTGGATTTGAAATCTGCTTGGAACCCAGGCTTATTGTCTCTGTAGTCTTCCCTCTGTCACATGAGGTCAATTCCTTCATATACAGTGTATTGTCTCTCTGGAGAAAAGAACATTTCTAGGTACTAGAGGGTGACACCTGTCAACTTGGGCAAATACAGAATGGAAAATCTATGTATAACATGGATTCAGTACCTGCTTGAAAGTTATTTTTTAATTAATAGAATTATTAATAGAATTGGTAATTAATTATTCAGTTAATAGCATTATCTAATAATTAATATAAATTAATATTTCTTCCCCCCCCCCCTCTTTTTTCTTTTTACATCCAGTTTCAATAGCAATTTTCTTCCTGTTGCTTTCCTCATTTGCAATCCTTGTAGCAGCACAGGGAGTAAGATGGTTGATTGCAACAATGTTAAAATAAAGCAGTTCTCCTGTTTCTAATGGTGTTTATTTTTTAAAGTAAAAACCCCGAATGATCCCATCCACTAACACAAGCTAGCTGAAGCCTCAGGATGATTCAGGGATTCAGAGTGGTTCTTCACTGCCTTTCAACTTGCAATTTTGTTTTTGAGTATGGCAGTGTGTTCACAGGGTGAAATGTCTTGCCTTAGAAGTAGTATTTCTGCCACTACTGAGTTCTGCTTGGGCCATTGGGCAAGACAAGCATGAAAGCTGAAGGAAAACAGAAGTGGAAAAAGAACAAAAAAAAAGAAAGTGGGAGAAAATACTGTAACTAAAAAGACCAATATCTTCAAATATGACTGATGGCTTTTCTGGATAACTTAATTAAGCAGCTTTAAAGGTCTGTGATTCTCGGAAGTGGAGGTTTAGCAGCTCTGAACAAGAAACCAAAGAAGAATTCACCATACACCCATGTATTTTTGAAATCTTGGCTGAGAGTTAAAAAAAAACGTGCATATGACAAATAACTGCAAACACAATTCATGCACGTTGTTTTTGCTAGATAACTAAACTTCAGAACATGTTCAGGTGCCACCTCCGTCCCCGCAGAGCTGCTGCCCATCCAGGTGTTCCCTGTTCTGTGCTTCATTCCTCTCTTCAGTGGAGCAACTTGCCATGGGTCAGCAGTGTTGTCAGGTGGCGCGCTACACACCAGGAATGTGATCTAGCTCAGAGGAGATTAATCTTGGTCCTTAAATCAGGAATTCTGCTATGGATTGCAGTCTGACAATACTCAAGAAACCTGGGGCTGGAGACTATAGCAGTTTGAAGTTAACGTGTGCTAGTCTCTGACTCTCTTATTCTTTTATGTGTTCATTATTTTTGCCAGGAATCGTATTTATAAAATAGATCTGCTTTGACTTGTAAATTCAAACTAATTGGACTTATTCTTTAATCCTGTTATGGAGAATATCTACTGTTTGCTTGTCATTTTCATTGGAATTAAGAATAAAAAGGATCGTCCGCAGGAAAATAATATGTATGCACATATTCTGTGATAACCAAATAGCCAAAGCTGTTGCAAGTTTGATGGTCAACAGCTAAATCTGTCACTGGTCAGACTATCAAATGGAGGAAATGCTGTGACACAGTTTTGAAGAACACTTGTTTGTTGGCCCCAGCTGTGCTTGCATAGTGTACTGCTAACAGAGTGCAGCAGCACCATAGAGAGATGCTGCAGTCATGACTATTCGTTTTAATTGAAGAATGGTGTCCTTAACTCAAAGCTTACATGTAATTTATTAGGGTCATTAGAGAACTTACTTGATGAGTAGGTCGGGCATACACTGAAGTAATGGCTTGCACAGCACAACAGGAGAAAGAAAAATACCATAGAGTCAAGGAAAAGCTGTGTCTTTTAAAGTGCATATTATAAATTGTAAATTAAAAAGTCCCATGTAATGTGTCATCTGTGGTTACTGTCCCACTGTATTAGTTTGTTCCAACACATTCCACCAGGTCCATATGAACTGGTCATTCTGGTGCTGGGAAACATGGTTACTAAAATAAGTAGACTTGAAAATAAAGTATGCTATCGGGAGGGCACCTGTGAGAGTGGAAAAGATTATAATACATTTGGAGCACTTAAATGCACTGTCTTCACAATCAGGGCTGGCACAAGATGAGCCCACTGAGTGTCATCCCAATGGGTTATTTTTTTAAAAAATGCAATCTGAAATCCTCAGCAATCAATTTTATTTTTTCCTACTTATAATGGGGCATTTTCTGTGTTGGAGAAAATGGTAGTATTAGTTGTTGAAGAACCGTTCTTCTCTGAGAGACACTGAAACTCCCTGCTGTTTTCAGTGAAGCTGGGAGTGTGGAAATACACAATCAGGATCTCAGAGCTCCATCCAAAGCCCACTGAAGTCAGTAGAAACCGTCCCATTGAGTAAAGGGCGGTTAGGATCAGGCCCTTTATATTTCTCTTGCTCATTAAAACCCAATCTGTCTACAGAGAGCACAGAGTCAGTTCTCTTCTGGGAACCTGGACTTTATTGCCAGTGAATTCAGTTCTCCATTAAGAAATACGATGACTGCTCTTAGAAATATTCATGTTATTCAGGAGGGACATGCTGATATTTGCTCAGTAGTGTAAAGTGGTAGTTAATGAGATTTGCATTACAGTTGCATTCAGAAGTCCTTCCAGTTTTCTGGTATTTTGGAACTACAGATGGCAGCTAGATGTTTTAGCAATACACTTGCACTCTGCTTAACCATGTTTTTATGTGTTGTGAAAACTGCTTGCCTCTGAAAAATTAATCATCCCCAACTTTATCAAGGGCAAATAAAAACACAGGTTCATTATCAAATTTTCTCGTATTGTAGCACCAGACCAACTACATATAGAACATGAAAGAGCAACTAACGCTGTAACTAAGGAAGGGAGGAGGTAACTACCTGTTGCTGACTTGGACTTTGCCAAGCTGAACTTTCACTTTGTATTGCAATCATGCCTGTTTTTTTCTGGCTAGGAAAAAGGTTCCTTCATCATGCTGTTTTGTTTATTGTTTGCCATTGACAGGCATTTAGAGGTGCTGACAGTGTTATCAGCATTTCCATTACAAAAGGATACCCTCTTTATAAAGAATCTTACTTACCTTTAGGAGAGCCTGTCTTAAAAAGGAATATATTTGCTTTGGAATAGACTCCATGAGTTTGCCTATGTGGTTTCACAAAGGTGTGATCAAGATGTACTGTTTGTTATTTTGTTCTTATTATAGTCTGTTCCCGGCCCTCAAAAAATAACAAGATTGATAACTTTTACATGAAATTAAAAGATGTGATGACAGAATGGAAAACAAACTTTTAAAAGTCTAAAGAGTGAGGACTAGGTTACTTAAGCATTAGGAAGGGACCGTGAGATTGCAAAAAGTTTATCTTAACTGCAGAAGTTTGACTTTTCTAGTCAAGGCTGCTTGAATACAGCCCAAACGTGCCTCAAATGATATGCACATCCTTTCAGATGTAAAATCTAGTACCTATTGCCCTGGAACAGTTCTGGAAGCAGAACAGCTCTGGAAACACAGGGAGTGCTGGAGCAGTCTCAGGAGTATCCCTCTAGCTGGGTGTCTTGTAGCCAGCAGTAGCAGGTCTAGGATACTACAGAAGGCAAGGTACAAAATCCTTCCCCAAACTATTAGGAAATGGTATCTCCATTACAGAATGTCTCCCCAGTCTCTGTCTGTTCACAATTGCTTATAGTGGAATTGTAGGGATGACTTCTATGTGTATCCAGTTACTGTTTGATACTCTTGATTCTTGGCATTGCTAGCATTTTGCAGCAATGAGTTCCACAGGTTATCCATCTGTTGCTTTTAAAACAAAGTATCAATTCTGTTTGCCTTCGTATTAGGAAGGCAATTAAAAATTGCCTTTCACTATAGTGTGTATATTTATCCAGTCCTGATGTGATCTTTCACATAAGCAGGCCCAATCTTGTCATTCATTCCTAATTCAGTTGTCTTTCTTTGACTAATAACTTTCACTGCCTGACTCCAGGACCCTTTATTACCTCCATATATTTTTTAGATGTGGAGATCAGAGTGAGCTTGTATCCAAGGTGAGCACATGACATTGACTTTTATGCTGGCATGATAATATTTTAAGTGTTTTGTTTTTCTTGGTCCTTTGGGAAGATTCTAGCTTTTGTTTACCATGTTTATGCTGTGCAAATTTCTTGATCTTTTGGAGGATGATGTGATGGGGTTTCCTGCAATAAACTATTATGTTGCTAGAATTTATTTCTACCTATTTTCTCAGCAGTGAATTTTGTAATCTGGTTGTTTACCCTATCTTTCTTACTGTGTACACTTCTTGCGTACACTTAGTCAAAGGCTGGACTAGATATTAGGATTAAGAGATGGGAAGATAAAGCCACCATTCATCTTGGGTAGTGTTGCCTCAAGTGGTTTTTGTTTTGGTTTGGTTTGTTTTTTTCTTATTTGTTGTCAGCAAAAAGTTTGGACTATACTTTGAGTACTCAGTTGTGGGTATTTTTTTTCTTTCACGCTTTGTTTCTGTTTACAAAGAAGCGAGCACATGTTTTTGTCCTTTGGTCATTTCACTGGTCTGTGGGCAACAGGCTGAGAAGCACTGTCTAAATCATATATGTAACTAGTAGCAAAGCCATAATAAAATATATTTACCTGACACTTTTAAAGAGAAATTCCTACCACCTCCTTAAGGCAACCTAAAACCTTTCATTCCAGCGCTCCCTGAGCTCAACCTGGCTCTTCAGTTGCAGTGTTGCCTTTTCAGGTGCCCATTCCCTGAAATTCTATTGAACTTCTGCTGAGGCACAATGTTTTAATGCCACAAAAGAGCAACTAATGGTAACAGCTCAGTGTAAAAATGCCCTTAAGTTGCCAAAGCAGTTATCCTACTGGTCTGGGAGTACTGAAGAGAGCTTGATTCATTGTGTGACCAGCTCAGATCAGCCCTTGGCCCCAGTGTTAGCCTGAGGAGTCTGTCTGTCCGTCTTTTCCAGCAGTGGGTGCTCCACCGCTGCTCAGGCTGCAGAACCCATCTGTGGCTACAGAACCCATCAAGGACCAGTCTCCAGCAAACGTTTGTTTTGTTAGCTTTGACTGCAGTATCCACAGAGCAGCTGCTTTCAAAGTAAATAAACACAGTAAATTGTCTGCAAAGCCTGACCTGTTCCAGTTTCATTTGCTGCTTTATGGGTGTGGATCACATGAGTCCGAAGTCTCTCTGAAATTACAGCTCTGTGGCCTTCCCCAATGAGTGGCAGAGACACCTGAGAAGCCAAAGTTGCAAAGGTGACTAAATAGATCCAATTTTTAAGCAATTAGCTCTGTCAGCTAAAAGCTGTTCTCTTAATAAGAATCAGACAATATGCTATTAATTCAGCTCCTGTTTTCTAGAGGGCCTCCGTTTCAGCCACACTGATGGTTGAGCTCCTACCTTCTGAAAATGTGTGGCCACTTTCTAATCCTGTGAAGTAGCCCATGTGAGCTGCAGCTGAATCTAGAATCTTCTGCTGGCTCTCACAGTTCCTAGGAGTGCTGGAACAAGCCCATTTTGGGATGCTTCTTTGTGCTGTGTTTTCAACAGGGGTTATACTCCCTCCTTGCTGAGAATATTTTTATGTTTTTTAGGGTTTTGTTCCTCAGTGCTGGCATTCTCCTGTTTGTCTGTCTAGACCCTTTCCCTCCCTCTGCCCCCCAGTTTTCATTTTCAGTCATTTTTGTTTATGTTGAACTTCTGCCTGCTCAGCTGCAGCAGAGCTCGGCGTTGGCAGCCCGCCTTGTGTTGTGCCAGTCTACAACTTCTGCCGCTTAGCAGCATGTTGGAAATTGCTTTGAAATCAATCCACATTGGACTGAAAGCAGCATCTTTGTTGTTACCCCCTCAGAATAATTTGGTGCTGTAATTGGATTCTCATTTGAAATAAATAAACTTGAATTCTGATCTATAGACAGATCTGGATGCATAGTCAGTGAGAGAGTGAAGCGTACCTGGAACAGATCCCTGCTGGGCCACCTTGACACCTGTCAAAGGAATTGTTTAACTCTGTGCTGCTCTTGACATGAATGTGCCATAAGCCGTGTGTTATTTCCACTCTCATCTTTGGAAAGCTTATACCCAGTGGCAAGATTGGGAATCTGGGGCTCCACCATGCTACTGCCACCTCAGCAGTCCTTGAGATGAGCCTGTGGGCTTTCAGACTCCTTTTCATGTGGAGGCTGAATGCTGTGCACAGTCTAGGAGTTCCATTTCAACAAGGATATGTAGGATGTTCAGAGAAAATTGGCAGGGGTAATTGGAGCACGGGAATGATCGAGAAAACCATTTCTGGTAGAGATTGTTTGGTGGATTAATATGATCAAGATCTAGAAAATCGTGGGTGGATTGGAGAGGATGGGTAGATAAGGATGGCTTCATGCCATCTTCTGGTACAGGGGGCAGCATGTTTCAAATGAAACTACAAGGAACCAGCTTTGCAGCAAGCAGGATGAGATCCACGCCCTGCTGGAACTCGTTGCAGGAGGGTGACATAGATGACAAAAGTTCATGTGGGGAGATCAGATGAGTAAGTGCAAAGGAATATACTGAGACACAATATGTAGAAGTGACATGCATCTCAGGAATGCTTTGTGTTGAAAACAGGTTGGAGCCCAGGAGAGTATTAGAGGCTTCTGCTAACACATGTGCACATTGGCTTGGTTTTTAACTTAAGATATTCACTTATCAAGACTGTCTGAGTTTGTGTTGAGATGGAGGGGGGATATTTTTTGTTGCAGACAGGGCAGGGCTGTATAGACCTTTGGTCTGGCCCAAAACAGTTGTTCATGTATTCTTGTATTGTGTCATTCAGTAACTTGAGATATTTTTTTCCAGCCTTTGAAATCTGGGCATTTTTGCTGCAGGCTATTGCCCTTTTTCCCCTGAATCCCCATCTTTGCAATCAGTTGCTTTATTTTTAAAAATGACAAACAGATCTCCTGAAACCTGATAGCATTAAAATCTGATGCTCTAAAGGGAGTGTTTGAATCTACTTTTTTCTTCTTTAATTCAGAAACGCCTAGGACACAGAGACTTGAAATTGCTTTTTCGAGCCAAGAACATGGTTGCTGTGTGTCTGTCACACCAGTAATGGTTCCAAGCATTTTTGCGAATTCAGTCAAGACACAGACTAGTGCAGCCAGAAAAGCAAGGGGCGAGAAGGTACTGATAAAAGTGAGGTAGGGAAGACATGCAGCACGGCTAATTTGCAATTAACATCCTTCCCACTACCCTGTTGTCTGCCTGTCTCTAATTCCAAAGGAGATAGAAAGAATTTGGTTTGAAAGGGTGCTAAGGATGGCTGTAGAAAGATGTCAGGGCTGCAAAGAGACAGAGGCACGTCTGCGGTGCTGGCAGAGGAGGAGCAGGTCATGCCCTGCAAGCTTCTGCGGAAAGAGTCATTTAGCACAGCTTGATGGGAATTGGGTAATTGCAGTATGTTTGGAGATTAGATTGAGGAGTAAATGATGGATGAACTGCATAGCCCAAAAAATACTGTACACAGCTGTCATGCCTGTGTTCTCAAGATCAATAGCTGTCATAACAGTAGAGAAGTTGTCCCTATGCTGTCCCCTTTTCCTCCTTGCCACTTAACTCCCTATTGCACTTCTGTTGCTCAGTGATGCAGTAGCACCTATGAAAAAAAGATGAAATGGCATAGATTGTATTTTAAACATGACTGGAAATCCATATTTGGGTTTTTTTAAAGGCTCAATTTCCATTGCAGTTTCTTCTAAACATCCAAATGGGTATGTGCTTTTCTTGAATATAATATAATGAGTGAACCAGTGGGGGTTTTTTTTGTTCTGATTTATCTAACAAAATCCTTTTTCTCAACTAAATTATTAATTATTCATATCCTATTATTCTGAGGAACTGGGGGTATTGGTACTGGCACGGGGGAAAAGTGAGTTCCAGGAAGACCTTACAAGCTTCTTCAAGCCCTGAGTTAACCTACAGCTATTAGAATTTATAAGATAAACTTTTTAGAATTGTGTCTTTTTTTTGTATTGCCTCTTTTTGGACTAGAAGAGGACTACTTTGGGGACCTTGCTGAGTCACTTCTCCTAGAAAGATGCTCCAGGATCTGTGCCAGACCTTTCTTCCTGCGGCAGTCTGTTTCTGCGAAAGCAGTAGGGACAGAGAGAAGCAGTTTCTTTGCTTTTCTTTCTGGATCTGTCTTCCCAGTGGGAACCGTGTTCCCCTGACTGGAGTCCATGTGGTCTGTCAACTCCATGTTCACTATGGTTTCTCAGAAGCTACTGTTTTTCTGATTTGTTTTTTTCCTTATGCAGGATTCAAAGAGCTGCAACCACTTCATCGCACTAGAATCAACCCAAACTAAGGAAGCACCTTAGTCTATGGCTTGACTTCTCTTTGTGCCTCACTTTGTGCAGTATCCTCTTACTGTTTTAACCACCACTTCACAGATAAGAGTTCTACTGCTTGATGCTTTTTATCTGAAAGAAATCTGTTTATGATGCCATCACCTTAACCACAGTCTGTGTATGATGATGCTTATTAATACCTTCCAGTGTAGCCCTGTTGCACAGAAAACCAAAAAGCCACCTCTGTGCCTGGAAAACTTGGTGGGTATGTTTTTGAAATGGACACTGTTGTTTGAGTACAAATTAGCCAGTCACAGACTTCAGAGAAAACATGGCTGAAGGAGATTTTTTTGTACAATTCTTATAAAATTATGCAGAGAAAATAGCCTTTCTAGGTAGAACTTACACAGCAAAAAAACAGGCTTAAATATGAGAACTTTAAATTGTATAGTAAACTTTTGTACTACATTTTTATATTAAATCGCGGGCTCTTTAAAGTGATTATCTTTGAACACTGATACATTTCTATAACTTCATTATTTTTGTACCTAATAACATTCTAAAGAAATTTAGATTGTTTCTTAGTGCTTAGAATTTCATTACTTAGTATTGTCTTTAAAATAAGTTGTTTAAACTATTCAAGCTGTTTATGCAGGGTGCCTCTCTTTGTACTCCTTCAAACCTAGATAAAATCCCTGTTTCCACAAGTTATGTTGCTACAAGAGGCATGTGCTCCTGCCCCTGCCTAGCTCATTTTCCAGCCTTTCCCATGCCCTGAAGCTACAAATCTATTCCTGATTTTGGTTCTGTCATCCAACCTTCTGCTAAAAGCACGGTCAACGTTGACTTCAGAGTGGGTTACTCAGGGTTTTATCCAGTCTGCTCATGGAAACCTCCAAGGATGGAGACCACATAGCTTCTGTGGGCAGTCTGCTCCACTGCTTGGCTGTTCTCGTGGTGAAAAAGTCTTTCCAAATATCTGATCTGAACCTCACTTCATCTTGATTTACTGTTGTCACTCATCCTCCTGCTGTCCACTGCTGTAAAGAGGCTGACTGTCTTTTCCATAACCTCATTATAGGTACTGGAAGGTAGCTATTGGGTGTTCCCAGGCTGTGTCCCCCTCCAGCAAGGCTCCACAGCTCATGCTCCAGCCTCCATCTTCCTTGTGTTCTCCATCACTACCCAGTTTATCTTCAATTCTATATAGTTTTTGCATTTGGTGTGTCCAACTATCTGAGGATTTTTCTCTACAGTCAACGTTTTTGATCAGTTAGATCCACCCATTATTACAGAGAGCATGATCTGGAACTTTTATGGCTAAACACAACATTTCTGTGGTGTTTCAAACCTGTGGCACCAGGTGTGGGACAGCCTTGACACTGCTGGCTAAATCGGTAAGCTGAACTGGACCATTAGCATTACAAGCACAGTACAGCACCTTAAAAACTGTGGAGAACTTAATGGGAACCAAAATACCTGTTAGTTTAATGAGATGCAAATAACATACTTGACCAGAAGACAGTCCTGATTTTAGAAGAGTTTGTTTCATTTGGGAACGGCGTCATCTGTGTCCTGGTTTGATCATAGGCAGAGGAGGGGATCGTGATTAAAATGGAACAGGAGCCCAACTGGCTTAAAACTGAGGGACTGAACCATTGTATGAGAGCTAAAGGCATTCATGAAGTGCCTTCACATACATGAAGGCATGTGTATAATTGCTTCTCTGTAAGGCTGCAGTTTTATTCCAGGGCTAGAAGGATGCAGATGGATCGGGAAATCCATTGCACAAATTGTCTACCAGACTGAACAGGGTTACAACATCAGTTTAGTCCTGTGGAGAAAATGGCTTAGCATTTCAAATAATTTAGTTTTCTTTAATTGTGAAATCGAAGTACATCAATCAAGTGTGAAAAAGGGCTGAATAAATTTAATCATGAAACACTAAATTATGGCTAGATGGTAGGTTTAATTTTGTCTTCTATTTCTTTCGATGACACAGAAGAGTCTATTGGTTATGATACTCAGGTAATTTCCTATCACAGTGACAGTTTTAATGGCACTTAGTTTCTTTTGTTTTCTACTTCAAAAATGTTATGTGTAAGGAAAAAAATAACTTTTGCAATTTTGTACATTTTCATTAGCAGGCAGATGTATTTTTGAATTCAGTTGGGAGACAGTCTTGTAAAAATGGCTTCTTTTTATTATATAGGGTTACATTTCTTGGTCATTTTAGGCATAGTTGAGAATGTATCAGAAACACCATTGTCTCTGCTGTCATTTTGTTTTAGCTTTTCTAAGTATCTCTGAATAGAAGTGTTTTAATGGGAGAACTTGCTTGTGATGTTTTGTTGTCAAATTTTCTTCCTCTAGGGAAGCCTGTTAGTCTTTTAAAATGACATTACAACTTGCTCAATAACCAGCTTGGGAGTTGGAAGAAATCTTAGAGGAACATTCGAAGGAAAGAGACCTTTTGAGTAGCAATTTACTAGCTGTATGTGGAATGCTGAGTTAATGTAAAACTGTATTACTATTCTACCAGCGCTAATACTGCATAACATTATTCTTCTGTCTTGCATTTTTGAAATAATATATGGGTAAAAATCAGTCTTAACAACATCCAGTGAGAGATAACTATCAGCATTATTCTAATCCTCTCAGTGTATTAAATTAGAATAATGACTGTTTCAAATGGAGAGCTCAACAAGAGATAGAAATAGCATGTTTCTAACTCAAAGTCCTGTAGTAAGTTGCATTGATCATCCCATACATCTTTCTCAGACCAATTATTACACTTTGCCTTTGCAAAAACAACTCTTGCCATTCTAATTTTTCAAATTTTCTATTTTGCTGAAAAACATAGAGCAGCCCAGATTGGAAAGGACCTTGAAAGATCATCTTATCCTATTTTCTGTGGGAAAGGAAGCCTAGGTGAGGCTATCTAGCACCCCGTCTGATTACATCTTGAAAACCTACAGTGATGTGTACTCCACAACATCCCTGGGAAAGTCATTCCAGTAAATGGTTGTTCTCAATGTAAAAAAAAAAAATCTTCCTTATATCAAGATTAATAATCTTGATGTAAGATCAAAGTGTACTTCAGAATAACCCTTAAATGATTATAGAGTAGATTGCTACTTAAAAGGAACATGTGTGTGTTTGAATCCATCTGTCTTCCCATGTGAGGAAGGGAGGAAGAAACCATTGTGCTCTCTAGACCAGAAGTCTCCAGACTTCCTGGGTTGCAGTTTGGATTTTGGTTGAGTTCTCTCCTTTCAGGCTCCTGACCATACCCACCCCTTGTACTCACCCCGGTCTCAAACCTAGGAGAAGCTGTTGTATTTTTGTCAAGTTCTCAACTTTATTTAGCACCCAGCCACATGATTGAATTGAGGTTTGGTTATGCAGGCAGTGTAGGTAGCGGAAAATGAAAATATACGTACTGTTCTATGAAGAAGAATGATTATTAAGTTCATACTGATATAGATACACTTTGTTGGTAAAGGCCCTGATCTTGCAAGAAATTCAGCTGAACTGCTGCAGGAGTACTGTGCAAAATCTTTTAGTGGCATGTGGAAGGAGGAGGCTTTAAGCACCTTAAAAGTGACATCATGTTAATTGGTGGCTCATTCACAATACTGAGGTTTCTCTGGTGCGTTTGCCTAGTCATATGTTCCTTTCTGTGAACCATGTAAACTCCAGTATTTCATGCATAAAATCCTTGAAAGTACTCAAATAATTGATGTATTGTCCATGCAACAAACTATCGGACTATTGAAATACAATCTTTTCCTTTATATATTGTCCTTTTTTAATTAGTTTCTAACAAATACACGTAACTTGTAACTTATACATTTTTCCCACTGTCTTGCTGACCCAGTGTGCTGCTACTCAACTACCAGTTCACACTTTTCTTTCTCCTATTGGCTTCCCCTTCCTCGCTCCTACAGTGGGTTTGTTTACTCAGGCTCTTCAGCTATCAAAAATCCTGACTTAGGGCTTTTTTTCCCCTCACAGCCTTTGAATAACACTTTATCTCCAGATCTTACTTTAAAGCTCTTTTTCTCTTCAGTAGCAATGGTGCTTTTAATTGTAAATGGTGGTATTTTATAAAGATTACTGCTAAATTAAAAAAATAACAATTTTATTTATGAATTTGGGGCAAATTATACTCCCAGGTGTGATTCTGTGATTACTGTTATAACTTTTAGTGGGACTTTGGTTCTGCCTTTAATTTTTTTAAGAAACCTTCTCCTCTTCTCATTTAGATACCTTTAATAGTTAAACAGTACCACAATGAGTGATTTTAATTTTAATCCATTACAGCTCTGTCCAAATCAGATTACAAATTTGGAAGCCATTTTACTGCAGGACATGCACTACTGGTGACAATCTGTAGTGCAGACTTCCAGGATGGGGCTGCTACTTCTGTGTTTTACCTGCAAAACCTCCCTTTTGCGGGGAGATGTTCAACGTGGCAGTAGCTTTATTCCCCATGTTTCCTGTGAAGTTAATCTTGTTACAAGGAAAAACAAAAAAGGTCTGTACACCTATTGGTCTTCTGCGTTGGTTATTGCCCCTAGGACTTCTTTTGATAGTGTGGCTGGTGTCAGTGTCTGTTTCCTGTATTTTTTTGGACAGCTATTTCCCAGATCTTGGCCTAAGAGAGACCATAGTTACTCAGACAGAAAGACTCAGTCCTGACAACCCGTTTGAAAATCATACAGTACTGTGGTTTTAAAACTGTCTTGCTTTGCCTCAGTTGCAGATTTCATGTACAGTTAACTAAAAAATAATAAGAAGAGCAGAAGTCAGAAGGCTTGGTGCCCCTTGCTGTTCTTTCCACTTGTACAACTATGTGCTAAAACAAGCTTTTGCTCCCAGCTGTGCATTTGTGAGGCACTGGAGAGATTTCAACCTCACCATTTTGCTTTCCTTTGTTCTGTAGACAATGGTAGGTCTTAGACTAAAACAAGTTGTGTTCAGATAAGGTTGTTTCTTTATTCTGAAGGTTTTATTTCCATTTTTATAGTAGATTTTCTACATGGTATAATTTGCCAGCCAGTTTTATCAGCAGATTCTTTTTTCCCCAGAGCTCTTTTACTATGGCCATTCAAACTTAGCATGGGTTTTTTTGAGAGTCTTGCCAACTTTAGAATTCCAAGTGTGAAAATACAGAATCAATTTTCTAGAATCTTGGCTCACTGTTTGTCTGATTTGTGTTCCATAAAAATAACTGAATATGAAGTTTCTAAGCTCAGATTATTTTTTTTTTTCCCTTGAGGTGTTAGACTGCAAACATTTTCATCAGGATTTAGGGAGAATCTTTGTTGAGAAAGATACAATCAAAATTTGCCGCATCCTGTCACACTCTCACCAATTCTGTAAAAGGAAAGATTATTATTCTGCAGCTGCTTAACTTCCTTCAGCGTGTGTTAAATGTACTCCTTTCTTTGTTATCTTAAACCTCGCAACTCTTTCACTATGGCAAATTTAAACCTCCATTTACAAATTATCCCAATTGTTTTCAGGAGTTTCTTAATAAAAATTGCAGTAGATGATCTAGTAAGAATTATGTGCGCCTTCATTTGACAAACAGTATACAATATACTTTTCAGTTTATATCTGCTTCTGATTTGGAAATGCCTTCTCAGATAATTATAGTCTGTTATCTTTACTGAATCACCTATTAAAAATTTGCAATAACTGTTATGTTTCAGTCTTGCCTAGACCGACTTTCCTACTCCTGAGCTAGCTGAGATTTATACATGCAGCACTGGCGTGGCAGGTGGTGTCTGAAGGACTCTGAAGGGAGCTGCAGTGATGCCTTTGCCTGGGGCTGCTGAGCCTCCTTCTCAGCTGCCAAGTCTGGGTCCCAGGAGAGTGAGGAGCGATGTCCGAGTGAAATGGAGCTCTGCTAGTATAAAACTTGATATATGCAGAAAGCATTAGGCTCACCCAGTACAAATACACACTGTGGCTCTGACCTCCAGATTTCTGCACATGGTGCCTTTAGTGGTCCTTGGGGGTACTCACAGGCTTTCTGTTAAGCAGATCTAAGTGTCTATGCACAGTTGTCACTTTTGTGTCCACTTATAATACAGAAATCATGCATATGAGGTGGCATTTCATGTGTAGTTTCACAGAGTCCAACGTTCTTAAGTTCGACTGATTTCAGAAATCGATAAATTAAGCAGCTCAAAGGTATGTAGCTAGTGAATATTGGGGTACCTGCATAGGCCTGTGTGGCAGAATGACCTGTATGTTATAAACCTTATTACCATGCATGAGGTGATTTATTGCATGGTTTTACAGGAGACATTTTAGGACATACAGAAATATTCTGGCTGAAACTTCACTTCTGAATATAAAAATCTGATTTTGCTAAATAGTCTGTCGAATTCTTTAGAAGCACTTTATCTGATTTAGTCTGTACATTTAGTCTCCAGTACAAGGGAAGCTCTTATTAACCCAAAGATCCCATTAAAATTCCATACTCCAGCTGACCTGGGTGATTGAGTCTTCGGATACTGACATTGGTATATCCTGTATTCTGGTTTGCAGGTATCCGAATACAGTCTAAATGTTAATGCTGATCATTCACCTTAGGTAGACATTTGCTTGTCTGGAATCCCAAATCATATTAGTTGTTCACGTGAAACCCAAGTGGTCTGTACTAAAGAGCTAAATTTTCTGTCTTGAACATGCATTACAGGCTTCTGATGTTAAATTCTGTAACATGAAAAATAAGCAGAGGATACATGTAGATGCATGTGGACTTGTATTCAGAAGAATACCAAACTAAATTGTATCCACCTGCTGTGTAATGGGCATTGCCTGCAACTATATCACATCAGACGTCTAAGGTGACCTTTCCTGTCTCTAGAGAGAACAGAGGGAAGGGAATGGTTCCTTTGAGGCATGGAGATCAGGTCCACTCTTCAATTTTATGCCAGCTGCTAGAGTTGCGTAGTGTGCTCTTGGTTGCTGGTCCCTTGAGATCCAATCTGTGGCCAACCTATTTTGGGTGTTGGATCGATGTTGCTTCTAAAGGAGAGCAAGGACTAAAGTGACAATGTGTATAATGGAGCTTGTGTGGTGATACGAGGCCAGGTGCCTGACTAGGATGAATCAAGGTAATGTGCACTAGAAGGTCCACTGAGGGTAATGAAGAAGGGAGATGATGTTGTTTTCTAACTGCCTGTGTTACAGCTGCCTTCAGAAGAATTTAAATAATCCATTGGTGGCACATGAAGTCACCACACTGAGCTAATGGCCAGGCATCTTTGCTAGAGCAGATCTGGGAAAAATCATCTTCTTTCCCACTATCCTCATCCTTTGCAAGAGAACCAGCAGGATTCTGTAGAAAACAAGTCACTCCAACTGTGATTTCATGGACATGTCATTGTGAATGGCAGATTTGCCAACCAGGCTGCAGAAGTCTGGTAGCTTGAGGAGGCACATTAGAAGGAAAGAGTCTCCCAGAAATTAAGCAGGGTAGTTTGCACCCTGTCGACATGCTGTATACAGTGCACAGAGTATTGCAAAATGGTTGACCTGCTGTGCAGCTGGGTACATCTTTAACTGATAAAGCCTTGGTTATGTATTGTCTAAGTGAAAAATCCCTTTTTTCTTCTAGAAGAGAAACTAGGGTACTTAGTGTGATACTAAAATATGGAAAGGGTTGTGGCTTAGGATTAGAACTGAAGATTCAGGGAGGGCACTGAGATATGTCTAAGCAGGGGTAGACTGTGCATGATATTGTAATTATAGGTCTGTCCTAGTCTCAAGAGAGATTATACATTGATACATTTCAGATTAGCACTTCTGTGTCCACGCCTCTCTTTCCAGACAGGATCAGACTAGATTACGTTCCTTCTTATCAGCCTACTACCCTTGTATAACACCAGTTTTCTAAACATCAAGTGAGCCTGTCTTTATACCGCTCAGACTCTTTTGAGGTGTTTGAATAGCAATTCTCTTAAAATTTTGGGAGTCTCTCTATACCTGATATTTTTCAAAGTTTGTCATTAAGTGGGAGTGAGGGGAGCAGCTGATCAGTGCTGCAGGGAATGACACCAATCAGCTAGTGAACTGGCACGAAAGTGTTCATTTTGAGATTACCAGTCCAGCTCCAGTGATGGCTGAGAGTGCCATGGGGATGGGGAGGTGTAATTTTCTTTATCAGTAAGGAAGCAGTCAAATTTTTAAAGCATTTACCTGTTTTGAACCTGCACCATTAAAAAGTCAGTGCTCAAAATGGAAATTTGTGTTGCTTCATCACATGGACCTTGGAATGCAATGATGTGATCATCAGTTGAAGTATTAGGGGCAACTGAAGGTCAGACACTGATGCCTTAACTTTCCCCACTGAATGAATACACTAGGTCACTGATGGCTAAAGAGTTATTCTGCGTGAGTAAGGGCATCAGAACACATCTCTAGAATGGCCTAGTTTTGAGAATAGGTTCAGATAGTCCAGAAATATTAGTAAAATGGGTAATCTAGAAAAAGTTTGCAGTGCTTCAAGGAAATGATACATAAGTTTCCAAGGAGAAGAGAATTCCAAATACACACACTTGATCTGAAAGATCATACAGTATAAAGAGAATTGCGGTGTTGTCCAATGAAAGTGAGTCAGGAAATAGTGGCTGTAAAAATGACATTGTAAGGTTCTCCCTTAATGACTTGCATATCAAATTTGCACAGTTTATACTTTAAAGGGAGAGACTATTTCTAACTCCCTATGCTGCACAGTCAACCTGTGATCTAAAATCAACGTATGTGCTTTCTTCTTCTTTTTAAGCATCACTGTCAGCAAATTTTTTTACTCAGAACTTTGCAAACAGTTTTTTGACTGATGCATAAAAGCAGATGAAAATACAACTGTAATGCTATATTGCTGATTTAGTGCTGCATTTGTAGCAGAAGTAACTTAGCTTTCTTGACCTAGTAAATAGATATTGTCAGCAGTTTTATATTACATGGCAAGATACTGCTTCGTATTGGGCAAGGCCATACTTCTCTGACAGTAAAGAAATTATAAACAAGAGAGATTGGAGGCTTAAACTGTTTAGTATTTTAAGTGTGCCACTAGGGATCTACAAGAATCAAATAACAAATATGTTATGGCATTGTCAGCTCCTAGGAGGTTGCTCCATTACGTTACCCGTATGCAACTTCCCTGATTGTGCAGAGCCTTTGTCATCGTGTCTGGGACACTTTTCTCTTTGCGTGGCCTGTGTTAACAGGATGAATAAGAGGAATCATAGAATGATTTTGGTTGGAAGAGACCCTCAAGATCATCGAGTCCAACTGTTAGATACATTAGACACAAGGGGTTTTTTTAAAGAGCAAAGCTTAGGTTTCCCCAGTTCTGGTGATTCCTGCCGGCTGGCGCAAGTCAGAGCAGTATCCGTGGCACTCTGACATATGTTGGGAGACTGGATCCAGGCACAGTTAGGCCATGACTGGATGGGTGCCCAGGTGGCCGAGAGCCAGCATTGGTCCCTCATCCCTCAACAGAGTGACTCTGAGCCACTTGGCAGTAATTACAGCAGAGGACCTATAGCTGTGGTACTGGAGTCCAGGTGGTCGTGTTGATACTTCTGTAAAACTGAGTGTGCACAGACCTCAGCTGGATGCTGATGTGATTAATAAGCGTTATGGCTTCTCTCCAAGTAGTTAGGTCCTGAAATACTTTACCTCTTTAAATTGCTGCATGGGAAGGTAGAGCTGAGGATTGTGAAAATCTAGAAAAGTGAAGAAAGGCAACAGTTCCCAGTAGTGGCAGAGGATTTTGCACACTTGTATCCGTGTGTATTAATTGTCTGCTTGTACATACACAAACGTGAGTGAAGTGATGCGTGTTAAAACATCCTCCTGTCAGCCACAATTTGATGGCAAGTAATGCCTTTGTTATGAGTGAGGTGAATTTTGAGCCTAACAGTACAAGATGGATATGAAGTCCAATACGTTACCCCAGAATAAAGGGAAAAGAGGACACACTGTATACAAATCAGATGGTTAACACAATTCAAAATAAACACAAAATTCGTGTCTTCATTTTGGGCATGAAAAAATATTACTGAAGTGGAAAGTGCGTAATCAGAAATTAAATGGCTCAATTATATAGGAAGAAAGAGATTGCCCGTTTCATTTCACTGGAGGGGGAATAACATTGGAGGGGTGTATAGTTTGGTCTAGTCCTAGAAATTAACATCTGCCTGCCCACTGTGAGGTTTTCGTGTTAAAGGAAACAACTCTTGTTTTTTGCTGGAACTGATGCTTCTGTAAAGAAACTTGTCTTGGTGCTGGCCTGAGTCACAAATATGTCTTAAAACATCGTTATTCTTAGTTCTCTCTTTACTGGCCTTGAAGCTTGGTTGGAACTCTTGCAGGAGGCCCGACACCTCCATAAAAATGTGCTACAGGACAGCTGTAATAATAAAATAGTAACAGTAATTTTGTATTTTCAATCACTGTTATATGAAAATCAAGTAGACGCAAGCTGGTAGTAGCACTTAAAATCTAGTGCAGAAATCTGCTCTGCTCTAAAACAGTCGTATGAACAAATGTTGGGCATTACTTCCAACATAGAAGAGATGAAAACACCAGGGTAACATTTATAAACCTGCTTGCAAGATGATCTAAAGACTTTATTGGTCTTAGACCCAACCCCTTTTTACACTAATCTTGTAATAGCCGGATGATTTATGGAGAAAATATCATTTGGCTTTTATGTTGTGAGCAACAGAAGAATGATTGCTTCTAAAGTGTTGCTGTTCTCACGACAGTGGGATATTAATGGAGGGATAATCCATTTACATTTTTACAGCGGAAGTTTTGTAATGCTTTTGGGATTCATTTATTCTTTGCATTTGCAAAATAGCCTCTACTGAAATAACGCTGAAGTAATTTGCTGTGGAGGAATACAGTAGTTTGTCAAGAAAAAAATTTTTTGAGGCTCCATACTGATTACTTCTGTTGAAATAATAATTTTATTTTTAAATCAATTTTAATTTTTTTTTCACAGGCATCTTACAAAATGGGCCAGAGTCCTAAATTCCATATGCTATATATTCAGTAAGCACTGTGTATGCATTTTAACTGTGGGTTTTGTTGATCTGCAGTAGATAGTGAGACGCATAAATACAGGTAACGTCTCAATTTGTACTGATCTTTTCAATAGCAGTTGTTTGCTGGTTCTGCCCCATCCCATCTAAATTCTCTTCTAGGCAATCAGTGCTTTGGTCTGCTTCTGCCTCTGCTTCTGTCATACAGTCTTGATGGTAAAAGCATCAAGATTGCCATTATTCTGTACTAAGAGGGCAGTATAGAGTGCAATTTTCATTTACAAATGAATATTATGTTACTCTACTGTCTCGGTATTGCAGGAACTAGACAGTGATTATTTTCAACTGCAGACAGTGTCCTGCTTATATGTTTTCTGCTGCTGAGGTAACCTTTGCAGAAGAACTGGGGCAGGGAACGAGGGAATAAAGATGGACTGACAGTGCACCTCTGGTCAGGCAGCTTATTGGTAGTTGGAGGTGAAGTACGTTGGAAAAAAACACACGCAGTCAAAAATGTGGTACAGCTGACCAAGTGTTTGGATGCTTCAGCGCTAATAAAGAAAGAAGCTGGGGCAGAAAAAAGCCTTCTGTATTGAGGGAACTTATCCCATTAGTAAAATCTTACTGTATTCTGTTTCTGTCAGATCCATTTGAAAATTGAAACATTTTAAATAATAATAATTTGACTCATGTGGCCGGGGCTGCACTTTTTCATTGCTATATGATGTATTTATGTTATTGACTGTTGGTCTGTATGTTCTCTCTGTGTGTACACGTGTTTGTGTAAATTGCAAACAAAAGCAGGTGATTTCTTCACTCCCTTTTTAGTATTCAGCTGCAGTTATCTGTAAAACTGGACAAATGACATGATGTTTGCTGGTGTCATGTGTGGTGTAGCTGCGTGTGAACACTCAGCCCTGCAGCTCAGGGAGCATTCGTGGCCTCTCTGAAACATGCCACTTGTTATGTGATCAGTCAGTAAATAGAAGACATATGCTAAAATTACCCTTTGCACTCTTAGCTGTACAGCACGGGACTCTGGATGGCACCTGCAGCAGCACAGGCTTCTGAAAATGTACCAGAGGAGGAAAAAACCTCTACTCAAGTTCGGTGCATTTTATTGTAGAGAGTTCATGAAGTACTGGGTAGCACACCCACACCTCCCTGTAAGAAAAGAGAATCCAAAGCCAACGCAAGCCTGCAGCTTTTTTTCCTTTGTTAATTAGATCAGAAAAACAGGTCTGGAGTGGCCAGTTTTTCTTAAAAGCTGTTTAAAAGCAGTGGCAAATGGGTAAAGTTCCTGCGTCAGGAAACTGGACAAGGATAAAGGAAAAGGGCAACCATGTATTTAAAAATACACTTAGTGGAGAAAGAAAAATCTGTCACCCAAATTTGGATGTTACCTGAAAGGTAATGTTTTGGTATCATTAGGTCAGTGATTTCAACGCAATTTACAGTGAGTGAAATTCTGTTGCCTGTGCTGCGGACGGAAATCAGACAAGGGTGGTGGTTTTGGACTTAAGGCTTATGAAATACACCCTTATGAACCACTGTGTGTAGAATGGATAGTGCTCTGAAGCCTTCTGACCTAATCAGGAAAGCTTTCCTAATGAGGAAGCATAGCTGACGGTGTAGGCAATGTGCAGGATGGGGCTGTATTTTATTGAACTTGTCTCTCAAATGGCCGGAGCATGCATAGGGCTCCAACAGGTGATAGTCGGTGAGAGTGCTGCAGAAATGGATTCAGAAGAGGATATTGCTGGTAAGTCTGTCTTAAAATGCACTGGTTGTAAACTGCAGGTATATCTGGAGTAGAAAACTTAGAGCAGCCTATAGTGCTTCGTACTATTTGTGTAGTTATGTTCTTTTTAACTGCGAAATTTAGCTAAGAGAAATATCTTCTTGAAAAACACTTATGTAGCAGCAACTACAGGAAGCTGTGGTAGTTTTCAGCACACAAAGAAAAAAGACATGAAACAAAATTTAGATTAATCAGCTTTCAAGTATCCTTTGAAGTGTCTTTAAATCATCGTTTTAATATCATACTCGCACTGAACCTGATTTACATTCACTTGCAAACTTCAAATATAAAGTCCCCAGCTAATTTCAGGGTGAGTTCTAGATGGGAGATGATATGTCCCTGAAATGTATCATTCATTTTCACATTTAATACTTGTTCAGTAATGGAGCCAAAACATTATCCTGAATGCTCAAACAAATTTTGTGCATTACAAAAAGAGTCTTAACCCAATGGATTGTAGGAAAACTATACTGAGTTAGAGATTATTCTTTGGAAGTTACCTAGTTTTCTGTGAGGAGACTTACTGTCCATTTCCACTGTTGTGTGTGAGTTTTTTAAATAAAAGTTTTCTTAATTTGAAGATCAGATTTCAAGTCAATTTCATTTTTCTGAAAAGTGACTTTTGGATGGGAAAATAGCATATTTTAGAAAAAACATAGAGAGTGATGCATAAAACAGGTGAGGCTTAGCTAAAGTTGCTTTTGCAATAAACTGTAGATTCCACAATACAAGTTTGTCATTTTCAGCAAAAACAATTACCATGTTGCTAAGACAACCTACCCTTAATCCAGAACTTTCTGAAGTTTTGCTCTTTTCATCCTGAATTTCTCTGTCCAGCCAATGTTCGAAGAAGACCTTCAAATGTGAGCCGTACTTAAGTAAGTGTATCCAGTAAAGTGAGTTAACCTGGAATGACTCCAGGAGGAATGATAAAAGCAATTGTAGCAATCTCTATATAAAATAAACCAGAAAGAAGAAAAAGAAATCACTTTCTACAGGGAGATCAATAATGAGTAGGACTCATGTTTTCTGAAGACCTCAGGAACCAGCTCATAACTTCACTTGTTAAATAGTGCTGACACTAGGAAGACTGATTTCTTTTTTCCCCAGAAGGCTGAAGAGCAGCAGACCTCTGACAATTAAGACCTTTAAAAAAAATGTCAGTTTTGACATCCAAAGCAAAGATGTGCAGGGAATCTGTTATTTGTTCTTGACAGTCTTGCCTATGCCTTCAGTCAACTGAAGAGGATAGATTTCTCCTTCTCTGGGTCTAGTATTTCAGACTTGCAGTGAGTACATACGATTTATTTTTCTGTGCTCTGCTGGTGCCCTGCACAATATTGTTCCTTGGAAACCTGTCAGGAAGAAAAGATGTCTGTGAAGATGTGGTGTCCTGAAAATAGGAATTGTGGTCAATTCCTCTTCTTCAGCAGACATTTGCTGTATAGCAACAAAAATGAAATGTTTGGTAGTGTGTTTTCATTGTAGACAAAGCTTTCAGTCTGCTAACCTGAAAGAAACTAACAGCATCTACCTGGGTCTTCTTGATCCATCGTAGACTTAGTACAGGTGAGAATTTTTGTCATCTCATTGGTGCTGCACATCAGATTTGGAGATACGCAAGCAGAGAAAAAAATATATCCTATTTAGTGCATTTTCCTCAAAAAATTCACCAGTAGCTGAAGCACATTATCTAAAATTGAGATGCTTGCTTCATCTTTTAAACTGTGCATTTCTCCCATTCTGCCATGTGCTTGATGGAACTCTTCTGCCGGTGGCTCCCAGGCTGATGTAGCAGAAGCTGCTGTCAATGAGAGGAGGAAAGCTGTGGTGTTACAGCTGGGATTTTCTTGCATCTTCGCTCTTTAAACCCCTGGAAGGTTATGAAACAATTTGGCCATATTTGAAGTTCTCTCTTTTGCTTTTTCTTGCTTAACAGTGACGTCAAGACCTTTATTGAGAGAAGTGATATAACAAACCATTGAAGAAAATTCGGGTTTGTTGATGATCATTAAAAATGTTTACTAGCCTTAAAAACTACATAAGCTTATAGGGAACTGTGTTACGTTCTGATGAGTGTATTTATTAACAAGATGCTTCATGTTTTAATGGGCTGTTTCAGGCATTTGAGGTGCTGTTATGCTAGTTACTCAATTTTATGAAGTTAAACAATAAACATTAAGAGTAAAACCTCAGGAAAATTGCCAGAGTGCAAAATAGATCTGTCCCTTGGCAGATTTTATTTACTTTCATTTTCAAAATGTTTTTCTGTTAGTTTAGTACCGTGTAGTTTAGTATTTTGAGCAAGGAAAGACAGACTTTAATCTAAGCCTCTAGGTCTGAAGGCACAGAAAAGAGTGATCTGTTTTCTCCGGACAGTGGTAAGTTTTGTTTTCAGTTAACCCAAGCATTTGCAATATGGGGCCTGTTGATGCTTCTGCACTTGAAATCTTTGTGGCTGAATCATAGTGAAGCTGAACTTGGAAGTCAACCAGTAAGAAACCTGTAATTGTCAAATTAGAGCAAATGAGTGTTTGGTGTATGATATATTTATCTTTTACGTTTTCTGCATTTATCTACCTTTATAGACAGTACTGTCACCTTTTTGTGATTATGAAAAACTAATTTATTTAGCTGTAGTCTCACTCTTCTGCATACATGAGTCTGAGCAATTCAGTGTTTTGTTTAGGCAGAGCAAGGAAAGTAAATACACAGCCCAGGGGGTAGATAATACCCATTAATTCCCTTTATTTTTACCTGGCCTGTGGGCACGTAATTATTTTTCACCTGTTACCATCAGAAAACCCTAAGCTGTGTGATTAATGTGAGTCCATCAGAGGTGTAGAAAGGCGTAGTTATTTCTCAGGTAGGAACAAGACCTCCCTTCTCCAAGGTGTCACATAAATCATGTGGGCAAGGAGGGCGGGCAGGCTCCACATCATGATAAACATCAAATTTCTAGGCAGGAAACTCTCTTCCTCTGCACAACCACTACTTACTACTCAAGCTATCAGCCCCAGGCACAAAAGGCTTCGTTTCATGGCACAGATGGCATTTCATCTGCCCAGACAGGTGACTGGGCCTGTCCTACAGGAGGCCTTCTAAAAGGGTTAAGAGCAGTATGGTTTGGGCTCTGCTGTTTCATATGTGAACTCCTGCCAATTGTAGTTTGCTGAAGAGACTGTACAAGTGTATTTAGCTCTCTGGTGCTTTCACAGCACAGAGCAGGGTAGGAGTGCGTGTAGTCACGTTTTGACCATTTTTCAAAGCGATATTGTTGTATATACATTTTATTTTAAAACGGCATTTTGAAAAATATTTAAAGAACCTTGAAGAAAGGGTTATAAGAGGGAATAGTTACCTCCTCTGTGGTCAGGAGCATTTCTGTTCCCTGCTTGAGCTGTTTAGGGGCAGGAGCAATGCAATGAACTAAGTATGTCACCTGCTCTTTGTTATTTGTGGCTCTGGAGATAGAAGCAGCTCCAACAGCAGACAATTCCTGATCACCCTGCAGGTGGTGGGGGCTGATGCCAGGACTTTCCAGGGACTGCTGAGCAGGTCTGCAAGGGCGTGTTAGTACCCAGCACTGCCCGAGATGACCGAGCTGACCCTGGAACCAGTGAAATTGCTTTCAGCAATCTTGTTTCTGAATGAGTAAATCCATCTAGGCCTGAGCTGCTGATGGGGGGCCACCTCTGATGTCCCTCCATCTGTGGCACTGTTAACTTGCAGCCCCACTTCTTCTTGGGCTCCCCCAACTTCAGCCTTACCATCTGCCTCCTCAGCTCTTGGACCTCTTGGACTGTGCAGATTGCTAATTACTGTGTGTGCTTGTATGGTCCAGTTTAGGCATTTCTGCAGCCCAGATTAATTGGCCTCATGGCCATAGAATCATAGAATCATTTCAGTTGGAAGAGACCCTCAGGATCATCAAGTCCAACCATAACCTAACTCTAGCACTAAGCCATGTCCTTAAGAACCTTGTCTAAAAACCTTTTAAACACCTTCAGGGATGGTCACTCCACCACTTCCCTGGGCAGCCTGTTCCAGTGCCTGACAACCCTTTCCATCAATCATTTTTTCCTAATATCCAATCTTAACCTCCTCTGCCACATTCCCAGGTGTTACAAGAAATTTAAGCATACAGCTTGGTTTACTTAGGTGTTTTGGCTAACAAAGGTCAAGAGGATTGAGTTAAAAAATATGTAAATCATGAATTGTAGCATATATTTCTTTTATTGCATTGCTGAGAACTGAACAGGAGAACACAGATTAAATACTTCTCTATAGGTTGCTGTTTATTCTTGTTTGATGCGGAGAAGGCCTATCCTTGTCTGTGCCTTTTGGTTATGATATATTTTGCATATTTAATGGAGCTGGTTTTGATTCCTTGTGGGAGAGGACCATCCCTCCAGCTCTGGGACCTCACGCTGCAATTTGTTAAGTAGGGTAAGGCCGAGGAGGAGCATCCTGACTGAATGAAAGGGTGAACCCCAGTATCAGAAACTGGAAAGTGGTAGGGACAATTGCCCTGCTTTATGGTGGTGAGGATCATCAGGAAAACCTACAAGCCGCATTTCAGCAGTTTGAAGCAGTAATGGGAGAAGCTGCATTAGAGTTAAATCCTTCAGTGCATTTGCTGCAGAATTTTTCATCTTCCAGATGAAAGAAGGTGAAATATAATGAGTGCTGAGTAAAGCAGTCTTAGCTGTAACCAAAGCCTTTTGAGGAATATAAACAATTATTTTTTTTAAAGCCTAAAATAGAAAAGCTAGTGAAGCCTGTGAAAATTTCCCAATTCTTTGGACTTGTTCTTGGGTTGTTTGTTGTTTGTGTTTGGTTTGGTTTTGTTTGTTTTTTCTTTGCCTCCTTTTCCTTACTCCCCTGTATCAGACTGTGCTTGATATCATCACCTTGTTGTCATATTTGCTTGGGGAAACAAATCTGTCACAGCAGTTTCCTATCAATACCCTGTCTTGAGTTAACAGCATGTGCCTTGCTCCAGCACTGTAGCATGATGTTGCTTTTGCTGATAAAAACCCACTCTTTTCATTATCTATTGAAGAATGAACTGCATGCTGGCATTACCCAGATTTGGAAACCAAGTGTGCTGTCAGATACAGAATTTGTACCAATTCTTTGAAGTCACAGTTTCAGCCAATGTATAGAGATTCAGATTTCTATGGAGCATAAAATTATTCTCATTGGGAATGAATTCTCTGATGTTTTGTCGTTTTTCAACCCCGTTTTTTATCTTTTAGCATTTATCTATAAAAACACATATATGGCATTAATATTCCCAGTGTAATGTTGTACCAATATGTAGGAGCGTCCCCACAGAGAGCTGTCAGTATCTTTACTTTCCTCTCACCTGTTGCTTCATTCTCATCAGGATTTTACATTGCTTGATGCACTGTATGGTGTCAGAGAGGCAGGTGGTGCGAAGAGACTGGTTATATCAGAGTTATTTAGTAGTTACCGATAACGGACAGTTTGCAAAAAGGTATTCTCATAACAGGAATTCAAAATAGAACTGAATCAATCTACTAGGTCAGGTGGTAGCACTGTTTATAAGGTGATATATCCATAGAAGAACAGATACTTAAATGGATGGAAATGACAAGGACTAAGCAAATGACCATGTTTGTCTAATCAGTTAATGAAAATAACTGCATGGGCATAGTATGAAAGTGGTGAATGTAACCTTGGAAATAGCTTCACTAAGTGTTGTGTCAGGGGTTAAAAATGATAGCTCTGCTTTCACCAAGATATGGAAGATAGATTCAGTAAATCCCAGAGCAAATAGTGCATGTGAGACGATGGAGGCCAAAGAGGATAATGTGCATTAGTCTACATATGTGGATTCACATTAATCTTTCTAGTTGTTCTATGTTTGCCAAGTCTAAATTAGAATTAATGTGGTTGCTTTTTGCCTTTTTTTTTTTTTTCTTCTTTTTTTCTTTAATGATCACTGTCTTTGTTGAACCATTCAGCTCAGGTTTGTACCAAGTGGAAAATTCCGCCAGAAGTAGAATGAGCACCTGCAATTTAGCTGGAAATTTAGGCTTTCTAATGCAAAAGATCAATAATAATGTTTGCATTTGTATTTTTTTAAAAGATATGTCCTTTCAGGCCAACAAATGGACTGAACAGAGAATAAGTAGACTGTGCTTATCAGTAGGTCTGAATCAACAGACCCAAAGATTTGATCAGCCACATCAAAACATGGGTAGTAATAGCTCTGAAGGAGGCTGTGTGACACACTGGAGATAAGCAGTGGGCCAGTAAAGTGGGAATGTGAAGGATTTTCTGCCACTGTCAGGCAAGACAATTCAGGAGGCACTCAAAAGGCTGTATTCTGCACAGCCAACACCAGTTTCCTCTTCCTCAGAAGTTGCCTCCAGGACTCAGTTTTGAATCAGTTCTGCTGGGCTGAAGGACCTCGACTCTGCCCTGGTGAGGCTGCACATGGAGTACTGCGTCCAGTTCTGTGCTCCCCCGTTTAAGAAGGACAAGGAATTACTGGAGGTAGTTCAGCAGCTGCTACGAAGATGGTGAGGGGTCTGAAGCCTCCTTCTTATGAAGAAAGACTGAGAGAGCTGTTTCTGTTCAGCCTGGAGAAGACTGAGAGGGGATCTCATCAATGTTCATAAATATCTCAAGGGTGGATGTCAAGAGGATGGGACCAGACTCCTTTCAGTGGTGCCCAACAATAGGATGAGGGGCAACGAGCACAGACTAAAGCATAGAAGGTTCTGCCTAAATATGAGGAAAAACTTCTTTACTTTGAGGGTGCCAGAGAGGTTGTGGAGTCTCCTTCTCTGGACACATTCAAAACCCGCCTGGACACGTTCCTGTGTGATCTGCTCTGGGTGAAGCTGCTTTAGCAGGTGGGTTGGACTAGATGATCTCCAGAGGTCCCTTCCAACCCCAACCATTCTGTGATTCTGTGATCATGAGTAACCAAGCTGGTTTGGCATCTTGCTGAGGGCACACTATGTCAGTAAGTAAATGAACCAAGAAAATCATAGTCCCGCTGTCAGTGTCCTGACCAAGCCATCTTTTCCGATTTCTAGAATGTGGTCAATGCTTGAAAAAGTGAATTTATGGTATTTGGCATGACCCTTTCCCTCACTTTGCAGTAGGCTGAGGGAATCTGGGCAGGTATCTGGTACACCGGCTAACAGTCTTTAACCTAAAACAAGAAACAGGAGGAACGAAAAGGTCTCTTTTGAATGATGCTGTCCCCCATACTGAACAGGCCTACCAACTGGATGTGCAGTTCTCCCCAGCAGACAGACAGATGGTGACCACACCACTGCCTTTCCAAGGAGTCTCATCCCAGGACACTCCCTTTTGTTGCAGCATATGCATGGTTGTGCAAGCAATACACAAGGAGGTACAGTCCAGGAACATCTTAGCCAACACCCTGGCTGACATGAGACCAACATAGCATTTAGCACTATCTTTTAATGTATGCTGTTCTTTATCTTTTTAACACTTACAAATCCATTTGTAAAAATTAGGTTATCAGTATCTGTGTTGATGAGTGACTACGCATAACACAAAAATGCCTGAAGAGCAGCCAAGAGCAGGGACCCATTATGATAATATTTGTTGCTAAAAGAAAGTATGCTTGGAAAAGCTTTCTAAAAACTAAGCACATGAGAAGAAGACAAACGCTAAAATGACTTAAAGCACTCTGAGGCAGAGTGAAGCTGAGGTGCAGAGAGTACAGAGTGAAGAGCCAGGAGCCAAGAAGTTCAGGGAAAGATGGTGCAGGCAGAACTGGAGGAAATTTTCTGATTTCCCCAAATGCCCTGTTTTAGCAGCTTCTACAGAAGTTTCTCTTGGATCAAGTCCTTGACTTTGTTGTCCCTTCCCTGCAGTCAGTCTAGAGGTACCATGTCAGTCTTAGTTTTCTGCAGAATTTAGTGCTTTAGAATTCTATGCTTTCTCTTCCAGTGCAGTATGCACTCAGCCACTTCTGCAGCTCTTTCCCCTGGCCTGGCTTGTTATTGAGCTGTCTGAAAACAGCACTTTCCTCCCCAGTGAATTGCCCCAGGCTTGATGTTGCAGTGAATTTAGTTTGAATGTGGCAAGTTCTGCAGATGTGGCACAGCTGTGGGAAGATGAGCTGGAGCCTGTTTGTTGTGCACTGTCAGCAGTACCATCCTCTAGTGGCAGGATTGTTGGTAAAGATATGTAAAACGATAACACAAATGTTGAAGAGGCTCCAGTAAGAGCCTGACATTTAGCGAAATGTCTTTCTTTGCAAAATGACAAATTAATAAGTGATGGAATCAAAACTGGAATCATGCAGTGTCACTTCAGAGTTGGTGGTAGGAGCAGAGCAGCACTTTAACACTTTGCCTGAAGGGAGCGAGAAAAAAAAAACCTGTCATGAGTTAAAAGGAGAAATGTTCATCCCATAATTACCTGGTGCAAATTTCTTGTTTACAATAGTTTGTCAGTTGCAATTTTCAGCCTTCAGAAATAAATGGCCTGGTGTTCAAGTCTGCTAAGTACCAAAAGCTATGTTGAGAGCATAATCTGAAAATAAAGTAGCAATACAAATGTTATGACTTCCATACCTTTGATTAGCAGGATGTACAAAAAAGAAAAAGAAAACAGCCCTCTCTTTCAAAGCTCACTTGCAGATTTTTAGAGATGCTTTTAAAACACAAAATCAAATTATTTTATTACATGCAAAACAAAACTATTTGATTTTGAAACCTTTAAGACATGGACAGAAATGCCCAGGATGCCATTTGAAGCACTGAAGTAGTTCCAAGTTTTAATGTTAACCTCTCTATCTCAGTATGATACTACTGACCTGTCCCACGTTGTGAGGATTAATTACTTAGTTTGCACTGCCACTTCGAAGATATAAAGCACATCTCATGTCAGGTAAGGTCTGCATCAAAAGATTCAAGACAGCACTAAGAACTGTTTCGGGTTTGTTTTCTTTTTAAGTCATCTGGCAGCACCTTTCCAATCTACCAGTATGATACAAGATAAGTTTGTTTTAGGCTGAAGGGAAGAGCAGGCTGTTTTGAGATATTTTCAGTTCACTCAAGCCATTTTTGCTTGCTATAATTTTAAGTAATAATTTGATTTAGAATATGTTAACGATTGCTGCAGGTTGTGAATAGACACTTGAAATGCTGTTTGAGTGTGTCCTTAATAAGCTCCTCAAAAAAGATTATCCTAACAGGCAAGCTTCAAACCTTTTTGTGTGTGTGTGTTTCATCATGTAGAGAAAAACAAAACAGTCCTTTTCCCAGCATTCTGAGGGGCAGTCATGTCTCTCACCCAGTCAACTGGAAACTGCTGTTGGTTTCCAGGGACAGAGAAAAATCAAAGTAAATAAATAAACGTGCCCCCTGAATGTTACAGAGGACTATAGGGGAGCAAAAGGGATATTCTAAAGATTAGCTTGAATCAAACTCTACCATGCTCTGAAAAAAAAAAAAAAAGAGTGCAGATTCCAAAGTTTGCAGAAAGATAAAATAATAACTAGACTGACCTGACAGCTAACGAGCAGTTCCTGGTCCTCTGAATTGGACCATTCTCTTTGTGAAATTAAAAATAAACGTAGTGGACAAGCAAAGTGTCTCCCTAAAACTCTTTGACGGTAACTCATGTAGCTGAATACCAGCTCTAGACTCAGAGACTGCCTTTGCTTCTTTATTGAGATGATTGACCTAAGGTCAATGGATAAGTTCTTTTCAGCAGTCTGTCGCGTGAGCAGTAGTCTGGTCTCCTAGGTCTGAGTGGAGCAGTTTCTTTCCCGATCAGAGTGCTTCCAGCAAATGAGATATTTCAAGGTAAGCTCTTTCCCATGGGGGTAGTTGATCCAATCTGTTCTTTTTTCCATCACTTTGCTAGCCCCAGACGTTTATACTTGTTCACTTTGGGGTATGATGAAGTAAATTCTCTTTTGGAGTGACCTTTGCTTCAAGTGTGCAGTAAATGGTCCAGTCTGTCTGTATCCCACTCTACCTGTGAGACAGCTTTTCAGTTCTGACTTTTTTTTCTGTTGAAGATACTAGAAGGGAATTTCTTAATACATATTGTATACCATGATTTCAGACTACCTCTAAGCTCCTACTTTAACATGTTCAGAAAGCGACAGTGGTGATTGCTCTAACCTAACATGTATTTGTCTGAGTGTAGGTATGAAGTGTTATCAGCAATTGTAACATTCCACTGGCATTTCTCCAGTAACATTTTTCTCCATTTAGGATCATTCCAGTGAGACTTCATGATCAAATACATGGTCTTTGTCAAAGAGTTATTGTTTTGTACCAATGTCAGCAGTCAAATCTGAGAAGAGGGGAGATCAGGTGGAAGTAAGCTTAGGTTTTATGGTGGTATTTTATCGCTGCTGCATGTGCAATTATTCCATTCCTCTCTTCACAAGTTCTATCAGCTCTCCAGTAAATCACCTGCTCTACATAAAGCAGGAGCCTTACAAATGAAGGAAGATTTTTGATCTATATCTTTCCATTTTCTCATAGGTAAAGCCCCAGTCTTATGTGACTACTGTTAAAACATCACAAAACAAAATGACTTCCTACATGAGTAGAGGAACATCCAGGAGAAACCAAGTGTTTTAGTGTTCTTGTGCTCTAAGAAGTCACCTTTACTGCACTAGTGTGCAACACCATTTTCCCTGCCTCCAATGCAGCAGTTGAAAGAGGTGTTGCTATAACAGAATGCAGTAAATTTTAGGAGGGGAGGGAAAGGGACAGAAAAACAAAATTCAGGACTATGTTGTTATTTCTTGTTTGCTTTTCCAAATGATGATACTGCACATAGTTATGTACTTGCTTGACTACTCACCTGCTATGGTTTCTGTTGTACAGCCAGCAGACAAGCCGGTTTTGCGAGGTGCGCTCAGATTTTATTTGTCTGTGCTGTGCTTTTTCACAAACCCTGCTCTTTACAGATTTCTTGCTTCTACTTCCTGAGTGACACTTCTGTCACATTTTTGGACTAATGTAATAGTGGTTGACATTTTTGTATCCTCAAGGCTTGTAGAGATTTTTAGTACCTGTAGAAAAAGGTGCAACTCTGAAAATGTATATTTGGATGAGGGTAAGTCATTCTACATCACTACTGATTTAGGTGTTTTGAATGCCTGTTAGAAAGACCCCTTTTTCCCTTTGGATGTAGCTTCCCCTCAAGAGCTGTTCTAGCATAATAGAAAATGCCATTGCTAAGAGGAATCCTCTCCTCTCCTTTCCGCTGAACTGATGTGACATGATATTCAGTCAAAATAAATGCCAATGGCAAGATAAATCTTTCAGGGAAAACTGAGACACCTTCATGAATCCAGAAAGCCGTGGCTCCACATGGAAGATTGGCAAAGCAGCTGTCATTGTTTCAAACATGCTCTTCGGTGGGAGAGTCAGGCAGTGAGAGGGGAAGACGTGTCAGTGCCTCCAGAGAAGGAGGGCATGGCCCACCGTGATATCTGATAAGAGGAAGACCTGCAGGAGATGGTTTTCTGCTGGTACCATTTGACTTCTCCTCTGGGGATTATTCCTTTTTATGTGTCTTTGGGACTGCCTAGGTTTCTAGTGGCTGGAACAGGTCAGGAGACCTCTTCCTCTGTCCAGGTTAATTTGGCAGACTAAGACAGAGGGTTGCAGGGTCTGGTGTGGCTTTGTGCAGCAGAAACCAGGTCCCTCAGTCAGATTGTGTGTGTGTGGTTTTTTATTAATAATGCTTTCAGGGAACATAAATGCTAACAGACAGATGGGCAGATCTCCACATTTTACACTGTGATAGGAATGAGGGAGTCCTGCACAATAATTGGCCAAAAGGAGTGGGGAGGTCTCTGAAGCCTGAAACTGCTCTACTAATTGCAACCCTTTCTCCTCAACTCTCTGTGCTACTTTGGGTGACGTCACTTCTGTCAAGCCTCAGTTAACTCATCTGTAAAATAATGCTAATCAGATTTGCCTGCTTTATGGAGATTAATTTATTAAATTTATATTGCAAAGCGGTGTGAAGGCATAAAACGTTACGGAAATGTTGAGTGGTAGCCATGTTAAATTAATTTTGTTTATTGAGTCCCATCACGCATAATGTCAATGCGCTTTTGCAAATTATGGCAGCACAAGCTAATCAAAATGTAGGCTTTTCTAATGCTGTTCTTATTTTGCAATACTCTTGCTAGTTTTCCAAATGAATATGAGTTGGATAAATAAATAAATGACCTATCTTTTGTTTAGCAGCACAGACCATTTTAAAGTCTGCTCTAGAATCTGACTGGAATCTTCACTTTTTTCTGCTTCCTATATACCGCTCATCTCATAATTTTAACCCCTCTGTCTGTTGTTCCATCTGTGTTCTTCCTGTGTTTTTTAAGTGATTCTGCAGCACTGAAATCTCTTTGGCCCTTCATTTTAACTTGCTGCATCTAGTGCTATAACTTTCAATGATTTTGATTTGCGTTTCACTGTATGTTACCATCCTGACTGCAAGGTATAAGCTCTGTCCTAAATGTTTGCATGTGTAGAACCTGTGAGGAAAAAAGGCCTTCTAGTTCATTTATCAGGGGATACAACGATCAAGTGCACAGAACTGAAAGTTCTGCTCTGCTGTTCCCTGTTGCAAACAAATGTGCTTTCTCAAAACCACAGCTGGGGAACGAGGCGATACTTGGCAAAGAATCTTCCATTAAGATCACTTGCTGGAAATGTCTGCACGTTGTTCCTGAAAAATGCACTGCGGGACGCTGCACTCGTCAATTTGCATTCTTTAAAATTGACAAAGAACTTTGTCAGGGGATGTAGGTGTCTTGTTCGGGAAACTATTGTAAGATACAGTGTCCATCACAGCCTAAGCCACTCCAAAAGCAAAGCAAACCCCCAGATGATGCTTGAATCCCAGAAGTGGGTTGTTCAAGAGAGGAAGGCATTAACAATGACAAAGAGGGCATGAAGTCCACTACACAGAGAGTGCTTGTCTTGGTCTTCAGCAGAGTGGCAGAATGTAATTAGGCGTTCCTGTAATCAGACCATTTTCAAGCAGAACTGTTTTGAGGTGAAAGAAAAAGTAGAGGTTGGGAGAGTAAGTACAGTACCTGTATGTGAATAATGCATTCTCACAGAAAACGCTAGCTGAAGAGAAGCACCGTGTATCGTGTAGGTGTTTCATTCTATTTCTACAGAAAAGCTGTCTTTGAAGGCGTGGGCTAGGTTTTTGTGTACTTCTGAAGATGCCTACATACCCAGCAGTGTGCCAGGCACCAGACGGGACACCATGCACTTAGCATCACCGACTTTTCAGCCCCGAAATGTCTGGCATCTCCCAAGGCTGACGCTCAGCAGTAACCCCAAGTGGATTGACCTGGCCAGCAAGCATTACCACTGGAATCAGAGAAGTTGATCTGATTCCTGAGCTGCTTAAACTGTGGCTTATTATGGACCAGATCTTGATGTTAGATCAGTTTAGACCGAAAAGAGCTTGGCAGATATTAGTGATATGGCTGAAATTACTTCACAGGGTGTTGCTCCGAGTCTGGCACTTTCCCCTGAAGGGATTCTTCTTTCAGTAGTGCTGTCTCACGCTTCCTGGAATAGAAGCTTCCCAGTGGCCCATAAACATGTTCTTCTAATCGAGGGAGGTCCCACAGCACTGGCACTTAGTATCTTTTCCATGTAAAGGAGCAATTTCAAATTTATTTTTAATAGGCTTCAATTGTTTTCTCTTGGGACTTGCGTAGTTAAATTCCTAATAACTCATCTGTTGAGCTATTCATTCTCAGGGAGTTGAATGTTCTCCCTGTGTTCCTGTGGGAACACACCAGGCTCAGACTCTGTGTACCAACCCCACATGGATGAAGACTTGATATCATGCCATCCGCCATCACATAATAATTCTGCACAGCTTTCACTGAACATCTGCTTGCATGTGGGGACGTCTTTGATGGGCCTTAGGATGGCAGTTCAGTTGAACGGGGATTCCTTCCTCCACCAAGAACTCCACAGAGGCAGAGTTTGGTTCTCTTGTCTAGGCTGTGGGGATAAACAGGTTTGTGATAACATCCAAAAATAGTGTTCAAGAGCAAGTCTTCATTGTGCTATAAATGGCAAAAATGTCAAAATGGACGAAGGGCACATGGGCACAAAGGGGTGTTAGAGGGGAGGAAAGATGGGGAGACTCTAGCTTTAAATAATAAAAAGACAAGGGAAACAGACTGGACTTTATACAGTCCTATTGGTGATGGAAAAATATGAAACTGGAACACTGCAGACCCATGGAATATTAAGGGCCTGGATACCGGGGCTCAACGTAATTGATGATCTTTGTTTCTTTAGTATTTACAACATATGGTATCGGGAGCCTTGGAACTGCCAGATTTCCCAGCCTGGAAACTGCAGTTAATGTTTTCAATGCACACAGCTTTGGCCTTGCTCTTTTTTTATCACTTCTTAATTAAAATGCTCATGTCAATGAGCAAATGAGCAAAAAGTTGAGCCGAAGAGGTGCACTTGAAGCAACTTAGGGTGATATTTTATTTGGCAAGCCAGAGTATTACCACCTGTACAAGTGTCGGCCGTGGCAGCCTCCTGATGTAGACATCACATGTGCAACTGTAAGCAGCCAGTCCAGATAGAAACTGAGGTATAAAGAGATCTACAGTATGAGAGTCAAGAACCTAATTAAGAGGAGGTCATGATTTGGGCTTCACGAAAACCAAGCAAGACAAGAATGATGTATCCCTGAGAAAAAGGAGAAGGGATGGGCAGCAGATGTTAAAATTAATAAACAAAATGAACCACGTACAAGGCAAGAGTGGTTTGGTTTTCTACAACATACACAGGTGCTTCTTTATTTTACCATGGGAGGTGCTGTGTCAGAACGTCAGTGTGTCAATTTTCAACATGATCTTTCAGAATGTCCTTCTAGGATATGCTGGTCGAATTGTGATCCCTTGGCTCATACAGAAGAAAAACCACTGTATCTGGCTGTGTTTCTCTCCTGAATGCCTCTGTCATTTCCCTGAATGCTTTCATATGCTTGTACAACAGACTTCCTCCAACCAATAGCTCTTTACAGGTACCTGTAAAATTAAAATTAAGTGTGTCAGTATAGTAGCTAGTACAAATTAAATTCACAGATTGAACTGGCAACAGTGAAGAGGAAAAATTATTGGTTACGAGGGAAACTCAAGGAATATAAAGTAATGCGTTTTTGAGACAGAATGTTAAGCATCATCAGTTAGACAAAAGTGAGATGATTTCATTAAATCCTTGTAGTATTGTAAATGTGTCTACTAGGCAAAACATTAATATTGCCAGTATTTATTACACTGAATAAAACATGGTGGTTTTGGATCATGGGGAGTCATGTAAAGCTTGTTCCCATTCACATGGGTCCACATCTCCTGGGTCTTGTGCAAAGAAGGAAACCCAAAACAGCTTAGAGCAAACTTCAACTGAAACCTAAGCATTGGTGTTTTATTTATTTATTGATGATCCCTAAATATTATTTGTTGTTGTAAAATTATTTATAAGCCAAAGCTTTATTTATTTATTTACTTTTATGTGATTCCGATGTGATCAGAAACACCACACTTTCTCCAAAAGTTATTTAAACTTATGAAAACATTGCCAAAACTTTTTTTTTTTCCACTGCAGAATTTGTCAAACTTGCGTTAGTAATAGCATCTAAACTAAGTGATTTTTCTATTTGATGTACTGGTTTTAAACAACTTCAGTGTAGGTAACTGAATTGTGTACTTTACTGGCTTGGAAGCAAATGATATCGTGAAAGAATAATTAAATTTGAGATATTGAGTAAAATTTTTTGAAGTGACTTTACCATCAGCTTAAGTCAGCAATCGTATTTGTGCTTCTGAATTCAGCTGGATTTGCACGTTCCTGTGTATCTGGGCTCAGGCTCCCTGAAAGCAGACCTGGTGTTCCTAAGCTCTCAAATGGCCTTCCGAAAACTGCACCTATTTTCAGCAACTCCAGAATCATGCCTCATTATATATATATATATATATATTTCACAGCAAAACTGTCATGTTCTGTGTTGTACGTAATAAAACTTGGATACCTTGCAGAACAGGTAATGCTAGAAGGATCAGAGAGGTTCTTGAGCTTTGCAGCTGCTTGTGTCCCCTGTGGTGTCCCCTGCATGGTAGAAGTTTTGAAGTGTGGGTCCGTCCTTAAAACTAAAGTGCCCGACTGTGCTAGAGAGAATTACTAGTTCAAAATGATGGTTGCTGTTGGCAAAAGAACTTGAAGATGTTTGATAAAGCAAATACAGGGTGTGAATGAACCTTTCATTCTAGTAGATGGCATGAAGTAAGTCAGTGTGTGTGTACGAGGCTGTAACAGCTGCTAACTTTTGCTTGAATTATGAAGAAAGCTGCAGCACAGATGTAGTGTGTTTTTATAGAAGACACATCTCCTAAAAGAAGCCAAAGTTTAGTACTTAGACAAGGAAAAATCTACTCCTGTGCTGTGAGAGTAGCTTTGACTGATGACTAAGTGCCAGCCTAGGGTATTATAGTGGCTGTGTGTGTGGCATACTTTAGTTTTCCTGGATTTCAAAGGAACTGCAGAGTTTGACCTACAGGTGCCAGCTTGGTCCATTTTTAAAATATGCCTGAAAAGGGCACTTAAGAAGAGACAGCATATGCTGTCTTCAAAAGCACCGTCTGTCTTGCTCTTACAGAAGAAGATGAGATATGTTGGCTACTACGAAGAGTAATCAAAATTTCCTAGGTAAAATTTCCATGGGACCAATGCAAATCATAGCCTCTGCATTAATGAGTGTCAGCCCTCCCCATGACTCTGTCTTGCTGGTTACGGGCTCTGAGGACGCTAGGTGAGAGTCTGCAGAGCTGGTTTGTTCCTCCAAGGCACCCCAACTGCAGGTATCCCTGCTGCTGAGGGCACTGGGCTGCAGAAGCATCACTGCTTGTTTCCAGTTTCATCTCTGGTATCAGGCAGTCACAAGGGTTTGGAGGTGTCTTGGATGCCTGATCTTCAAACCTGCTTCATACACGTGTCTTCATATTATCCCCCATTAGTCTCTGGGGGGAGAGCTCTGACATTATGGGATGAAATGTGGGCCCCAGAAAGGTCATCAGCAGTTTGCTATTGACTTCAACAAGATTGACATTTCACCTGTGATGTCTGCTGACAGCAGGGAGAGCATGGCAGGGGCTTTGAAGAATGAGTGTCTGAATACGTGCATGCAGTAAGGGATGAAAATGCAAAAAGCCACTGAAATTTTTTAAGCCATCAAAGTAGGGACACAATAAGGATGCCTTGGATATTTCTGAATAGTTAACCAATTTTCTCATGGGATCCAATTCAATCATTTTCTGAGTCCCTTGGACACCTCAGCCAGGTTTAAATGAGTCTCCTTGTTCTGCAAATAGCCTAGCCACCAAAGAGTATGTGATTCTGTGATACGTAGGTTGATCTACCTGTGAAGAAGTAGGGTACATTGTCCTGTGCCAGGCAGCGTGCTGTTGCAGCTGGATTGCTTCTGCTCCAGACCTTCGTCTAATAACACCAGCTCAGACACCTCTGCACTGCTCTGCTGTCTGTTGTGTGGATGTGTCATCTATCAGAAAGATACCTGCAAACAGCAGCTCTGGGAGGGGTAATAAAGCTTAAACGTGTTTGAGAAGGAAGGAAGTTGGAGCAATATGAGCCTGTAAACTGCAGCAAGTTGCCAGGGTTTTTGAAGGAATCTCAGACTGAATAAAGTGACTGTGCTGATAACGAAAACATATAATCCCTTGTGAAATTCAGCCCCTGTGCAACCTACAAGCCCTTAAGCCTTAGTTTAGAATGAGCTAAACTCATTGCAGGGCAAAAGAGCAATGACAGTAATAAAATCTATTGGGGAGCATGGCTAAAGGGGGATAAGTGCCTATCAGAAAGGAATATTTTGTAGTTCTTGCAGATGTTGACGATTTTAAAATATACAGAGTAACTTTTGGAACAAATTGTTGTTGATGGTCTAGGAATTAGGATTGCTGTCATTTATGACTTTAACATAAAGAAATGTGCTACATAACACTGTGAGTACTTGTATGTGTAGGTAGTTCTGCTGATGCAGGAGGGAGTAGTCTTTTCTACTTACTGACAGTCCTTAAGGAGAATATTGCTCAGCTAAAGAGGAAGTAATATATCCTGCACCTTGAATAATTTCCTATCCATTTGATTGTTCCTTCTTCCCATTCAAGGAAATGAAGTAAAGTTTGTTTGCATGCGGCTGTAAATATTACAATGCTATTATATAAATTGTGGGACTGTCCCCCTTATGAGAAGGTGTGTTCATAGCTGGTCCTTGCATCTTGACAGACATCAGGAAAAAAATATCCAGGCAGCAAAAGTTGTCTGAGATGTGAAAATGCACAAGATGTGAGGGTGAATTAAATGTATTAGAACTGCTTAGGTTTGGGAGGAAATAGATGACGAATGACATATGACATGATAGAGGAATGTAAAAATAATGAATAGTGCAGAGAAGGCTGGCTGCCATGCTCATACTTGCTGATTTGCAGATGTAAGTAAAACATCCGAAGCAATTAGAAGGCACCACATTCAAAACAGTTAAAGGGAAATCTTTTAAGACAAAAGTGCATAAATAATCACTGACACAAGAATCTCTTGAGCAAAAGAGCTCCAGTGGGTTTGTAAGATTAGAATAACATATGAATGAAATCTTTCTGCTTTGGTACATAAGCCCAGTCATTAATGGATGAGAAAGAACTTCCTCCATTGGCTTGTTATAAAAGAACTGGTCTTCATTAGGCATGGTACTGTTTTCTCCATCAACTGGTACTGGATGCTTGAAAGGATCAGAGGACTCTTGATCCAGCATTAATCCCTCTGTTACTGCAAATTATTTAAGGCTCAGTCCCTATATTTCATCTCTTGCTGTTTGGGGTTTTTTTTCTGTGGTATAATGAAACAACAATTTTTAACTCACTTGCAGATGACTACCTCCAGATCAAAGAAGCACACAATTCTTGTTCAAAATTTAACTCAGGGAAATGGATTTATCTTTGGGTAACTTTGCAGTAGTCAGTAAAATCACCAGAAACACTAATTAGATTGAGGTTATTCAGGAAGAAGCTATTTTTATACTGAATTAAAAGCTGTTTGGATGAATAGCAGTTGCAGATGTAGCAAATTACAGTGCTTGCATTCTGTTGCATAGTTAAGGTGACATGGAACCAAACATTAATGTGAAGTTGAAATAGTGGACAATGCGAGGATTCAAATTGAAGGAAACACAGCCACAGCTCCTATACTATTCTCCATTTAGAGTCAGAGCCTAAAGGCTCCCCACTGCAGCAGAAAAGAACGGAATCTCTCATAAAGGCCAAATAGGGTTTTCAAATACAGAAGCATCTGCTGTATGGAAACGAAAAGCAGAACTTGTTTGTTGGTTTTTGTTTGTTTGTTTTTTCCAAACTTAAATACTTCTTCACAGGTAAGCAGGCTAAATCGAATACTTCGCTTTTTGACAGTACAAGAAAGACATTGACAAACCGAGTCCCAAAAAGCGCCACCAAGATGATCAAGGGTCTTGAACATGTGAGCAGCGGGGGTTGTTCAGGCTGAGGAAAAGAGATAGCGTAAGCTAGAGTGACCTCAAGGGTGTTTTAAGTCAGGAGTTCCCTGCCTCACTGCTGGAGCTGTCTCCTCTTCAGCGTTACCTTCTCTCCTCTGACTTGCCGTGGGGTTAGTGAGGCCGATAGGGCTGGCTGCCCTAAGTGATGCTGTCACTCATTCCATCACTGGCCTCTGTCAAGGCCATTAATACGGCAGAGATTACCTGTGCCTTTTAACTCCATCATGTTCTTTCTCAGAGTCCTAAAAAGTATCTTCACTACCGGGGGCTTCCCAGTGAAAGGATTCTCCCACGATTAAGTCAGTTTTTGAAAACGTGTGGCCTGGTGTTATCTGGAAAGGAGAAAATCTGGGTCTATATTTTTAGACTGGAATCGTGTGCTGTCCCTTCCTTTTGATAGCAGCACGCCATCAAGGACATGATAGGATGAGCTTTCCTTTTTTCCCTGAAGGGAGTCCCAGTGAAGTTGGAGCACGTGATACCCAGTACAACAGTGAAAGAGAAGTTTTGAAACATCTTCAATAACTCTTTTATCCTCTCTCCAGGAGGACAGAGGTATTAATAGATCAGAAAATAGTTTTCCTCATTTGATTACAAAGATAAAGTTTCTAGGTGCCTTTTTCCCCTTTTCCTTTATTTTATTTTTTCTTTTTTTTTAATTTGGAGATGAAAATTGAGTCTCCTGTTGGGGTGTTCCCCTTGGTCCAGCAGAAACAGAGATTGTCCACTGTTTCTGTGTTAGATGACAAAAAGATTTATGGAAGAAAGTTCTGGCATTTTGAAGGGGTTTCTTTTCTCTCTTTCTTTCTTCCTTTCTTCCTTTCCTTCTTTCTCTCCCTTTCTCCCTTTCTCTCCCTTTCTCACTTCCTGCCTTCTTTCCTTCTCCACATCTTTTCCTCCTTTTCCTACTTTTTCTTCTTTTCATTCTTTTCTTTCTTTTCTTTCTTTCTTGTGTATTAACATGGTGTTTTTTCAGTATCATAAAAGTGTTCAGGACAAAAGACTTTTCCTCCAGAGATTAAATGGTACCAATGCAGTTCCGCTTTGGCTAGCATATAAATGTGACTACAGAGTTTTCATAATTGCTGACCTCATCAACAGGGCATTCTTAATACTGATAGCTACAACAGCCAGGCACTTAAAATGCAACCTGCAGCTTTATCTATTTTCCTTTCTTATCCCTTTGCTCCTTGTCGGGTTCATAGAATGGTGAGCTGACTAATAGGAAATATCATCTGTAATTGAATTCAATAAATCCACCTGAATTGGCACAACTGCATCTTTGCAAAGAAATTTTTCCCCTAGGTGACTGGTATTTTGCTTTACAGATGAAAATATTGAAGGGTTACTGCATTAAATCATAAAGAAATGAAAATTTGTAACAATTTTGCAAATCAAGCTCTGGACCTGATCCTGTGAGCTGATACATGCGTTCAGCTCTTGGTGAACCTAGAGGGAGATAAAGATGATTGGAAGCTGTAGATCAGATTCTTATGCAGAGTGTCCACAATGAAAGTAAATTGTACATTCACACAAAATAAGTTCTTCCTGAATACAAATACAATTCTATTTCTTCAGCTAAGAGTTTAGCAAAGACATTGCAGCATGGAAAATGTTAGATAAGTTTGATCCAAGTGCTGATAAATGAACGCTTCCATTGTGCAGAAGGTAAGTACAACATAGGGCATAGTAAATATCCTGAAAAATATATATTGCATCATTGGATAGAGTTTTTGGTTTATTAGTTACTCAACAAAAAGTATTTCAAAACCAGTGAGTAGTAAATGATTTAACAACTTCATTTGTAACATACTTAATGTACTATTTTTTCTGCTTTTCCATCGAATTAGTACATTGGGTGATTTAGTGATTTCTGTTTAGACCTAGCCAATGTCTGATAGGCTTTAGATCGAGACAGTCATAAAATTAAAACAATAAATAAGTAGTCTGACAGATTCTTTCAATATTAGCTTAATTCTTGCTCCAACCTATCAAGGGTGATATTTATTATAGACCTTAAGGGCATTGAATTAAAAACCATATGAATTAGCAGAAGAACCCTAACCAGCGATGAAAGTCAGTTTCGTAGCCCGTGTGCTTCCTTGCATAGCTAAGTAGGAAGGCTATGTCATTAGACCCAATAAAACAGCTTTGAGGTGGATGGCAGGCAGAGAGAAAAGTGTACAAGTGTTGTGGATCCATGCAAATATGTTCTTGTGTGGATGAGCTGAAGTGCGGGAACCAACCGCCACAAGTTTGTGCCCAAACTTTATATCCTGATGTGCACCAAGCCCATCCAAACAGCATGAACGGTCCATTTTCCCACTGTCCTCTGTGTCCACAACAAACTGTGGAAAAGTCTTCCTTGTGATCTTTTCTAAAAGAAAAAGATATGATCTCCATGAAGCAATCACTGTAAACCAGCAGCCTGTTAGAGAGCTGTAGTGGCATGGAGGGAAGCAGAAAAACGTGAAATGGCACCAGCATTGTAACCCTCTGCCTGTGGTAGATGGTAGGCTGGTGACTATTTGCCTGATTGAATTTCATGTGAATGGGGCATGACTGGAAGTTGCTTTTACTCACATCTTGAGACCAGGCTCTTCTAGATATCCCCACAGCACCATGTGGGTACCAGGCTCTGGGCTTCGCATTCCCCAAGGGTCAGAGCTTAAACCCTGGATTGAGATTCGACAGTTTCATGAGTGCAAGGAAGACAGATTAAGTCTCTGTTTGAAAGTGAAGAGCTGACCAAGTCACCAGGCAAGCACTTTTCTCAACAGGTCTATTTGCTTTGATTTTATCATGGAATCATAGAATAGTTTGGGTTGAAAGGGACTTTCAAAGGTCATCCAGTCCAACCCCAATGCCGTGAGCAGGGACATCTTCAACTAGATCAGATTGCTCAGAGCCCCGTCCAGCCTGGCCTGGAATGTCTCCAAGGATGGGGCATCTACCACCTCTCTGGGCAACCTGGGCCAGTGTTTCACCACCCTCATTGTAAAAAATTTCTTCCTCACATCTAGCCTGAATCTCCTCTCCTTCAGTTTAAAACCATTACCCCTTGTCCTATCACAACAGGCCCTGTCAAAGTGTCCCCATCTTTCTTATAGGCTATTTTTGAGTACTGAAAGGCTGCAATAAGGTCTCCCTGGAGCCTTCTCTTCTGCAGGCTGAACAACCCCAACTCTCTCAGCCTGTCCTCACAGGAGAGGTGTTCCAGCCCTCTGATCATTTTTGTGGCCTCCTCTAGACCCTTTCCAACAGGTCCGTGTCTTGTATGTTTTCATGCCTTGTCCTTTTAAGCACCAGCAGGAGAACTCAGCAGGGGTGGCTCTTCATTTTTGTTTGGGTTTTGTTTATTTGTTCGGGGCTTTTTGGCCTTTGTAAAGGAGAGTATGGGCTCTGCAATGTTTGTCTCTCTGCTTTCCTTGCTGCCGTAATCTAAACTGTGTCTTGTGTAATGATAAAATGTGCATTCAGTGCTAGTCTTTTTCCAGTAGAGGTAGCAGCCTTTGCAGAAAGGCAGGCTTTGCAGTGCTTTGTATAACTGCCTCTTCTGGAAAACAAATACAGAAAATCTCCAGGGCAGTTCATCAAAACAGATGTATGAAACCTTCAGGGGACACCCCTTTGCCAAAAATAGGCTCTTCCTCTATATGCACAGTGACATGTTCCTGTAAGCAAATTTTCCAGAGACATATCTGACAAGCAGTTCCTTTTTCTGTGCTACATGTAATGAAAATCTGCTGCTTCATTGAACTGGGATCAACAATTTCTGCTTTAAACATGAGCTTGGACTTGTATTGCACTAAAAGAACATTTTCCTTCTGGGTTTCAGGAAACACCTTACGCAGGCAGGAATTCTTAAGCCCTGTCAGACCCACATTTGGTGTGCATGTAAGAGGTATAACTGGAGCCATTCAGGTGTTCAGAAGTGCAGTTTGCATCTGGATATAGTCTGACAGCTTCTGAAGTCACCTGTTTAAAAAAAAAAAAAAAAGATATTTAGGATGATGGAAAGGAGATTTATTAGTTGTCTTTAAGCTATTGATCCTATAGCAGTTTTTACCTTTTGAAGGAGTACATGTTTAATTCCTCATCACGAAGGATACTGCCTGCAGCACTGTCCCACTGTAAAGGAGCAGGAGGAAAGCTGTAAATCTGCCCACTCTCTCAGTACACCAAAAAGGAAGATAGATTCATGGTTGCAGCTTTTGAAATCTGTCAGTCATTCCTCCACTGACAGCAAGGGAAGGCTTGCAGTGTCACCTCCTGCTGCGCTGCTGGATACAGGAGGGACCCAGCCCGGGACTCCGAGCGTATCCCTCTTGGATTTGCTTCCAAATTCAGAGTTACGCCCATATTGGTTACCAGCTTCAGGGAGTGCTTCAAGCTATCCCTTTCATGCCAGCCCACATCTCCCTGATCAGTTTACCTACATCCACCTTCAAATTTTGTGGGGTTACTCCTTTTCCTTTCAAGTGGGGTCAGTGAACATGCCCTTCTACTTGCACCTTGTCTGATTTTCCTCTGTGATCTTGCGGTGATTTATGTCATGGGATAGATGGATGTGACACTTTGCTAGGTTTGCTGCTTCCTCCATATTCTCAATGTTCAGCATTAGATTTTGGTTCTGCTTGTCACGGTAGTACTAAGCATCTCATTGACTTCAACAGAACCATGTTAATAGTAAGGGGATATTTGTGTCAGGTGTCAGAATTTGTCACCTAGTAACTTTCCCTCTAGGGAAAAAAATAATAATTTAAATATATATGTATATCTATATATGTATATGTATATAGGGCTTTTTTTGCCTCCCACCTACCTTTCCTTTCCAAATTCCTTTGCTTGGGGAATTTCACAAATAAATTACTGATGATATAGGCATAGATGAGCAGACTGAAGAGTGGGTTTTAAAAATAGTTTGACGCCTGTAAAATGGATCATTTTCACAGCTAAAGTATTTTTGCTCTTGTCTCAGAGGAATGTTGAAAGTGCAAGGAAAATGTTTTTGCAACAAAAATTATTGGCAAATTTCAGCTAACACAAAAGTATTGGAAGTACTCGTTTTTTTTTTCTTTCTGAACTCTGCTTGAGCACTGTTCTGTTACATATAATGATACGTAGTTGTATTATAGAATATATGTACTAAAAAGCACATGTCAGGACCATATTTCCATCTTCCCAATTACACTTACTTTGCTTTACAGTATGAAGATCTGACAGTATGAAATTTAATGAAAGGTGCATCGTCGTTTCCCCCAAATTCAGTTCCAATGTTGATATGCGTTCTTTGTGGTCTTTTAATTAGTTATTTGGAAAATCACAGCTATCTCTTTAAAAATGCAAATGGAAGATATAAATAAAAGGCTTGCCTTGCTTTTAGAAAGTCTGTGCAGGAGCGAGTGTGAGGACAGGGAGCAGCCTAACACAGCAGCACGGGCAGGTTCAGTGTGTGGGGCCATCCCCGTGCTTGCCTGCCATCAGTTGTTTAATCATGGCTCGATTTTGTGATTGTTTGATGGCTGTCACATTTCTGAAAGGAAACATGAATAATCAGATTTTTCTTATGCCTCCAGCCAGACAAACATCCCAAATCCTACAAACCTCTACTCGCTCTCCTATGTATCTCTGCAATTATGAGGAGCAGAAAATAATTTGCTTATGAAATGAATGTATTGCAAGGTGAACCCACTTCAGTGTTCTCTTAATTCTGATTCGGGTTACACAAGCAGTATCATTTACATTGCAATAAGTCATGCTGAAGTTACTCAGAGAGATATGAAGGATGTTTTCAGTCCAACTTAAGAAAGACCAGGTTGAGACTTTCAAGCGTTGGTCCTAGGCAGTACTCAGTGAAGATACCACATCTTGCACTAGCAATTATATATGAGAGACTGAAGCAGGTAGGAGCTGAGCTGACAGGTTCTTTGGGTTTGGTCCTGAAACCAAGGATCCTGGAACATGGATCTTAGACTGTGGCAAAACCTTTCGTTTTGATTAACCATTCCCAGTTTTCACTCCTGCCCTCGTGCCATCCTCTGTGTTACAGCATCCAAATCAGTGAGCTAAATCAGGGGACTGATCTAGCTGAATAGCTATCCTCCAAAATTAAAGCAGGGAGGGTGTTGTGCTTCAGCCTTGTAGGTATCATTTGTCTTCACAAACAGCTCTGTGGCCACAGAGCAGGGCTGGTGTGAGCAGGGCAAGGGCAGTGTCAGCTGCTGTTGCTGTTGAAGACCTGGCTGCCTGCTCTTTCCAGAGGAAGAGGCTGTGGTATTTGCTGTGGGAGCAGAATAATCCATGGCTTTGGAGGGTGTCTAGCAGAGAAGTCACGCGGATGCCCTTTACCTTTTCTTGGAGACTGTCCTTTTCATGCAAATATAGTTGGCTGCTGCCTTTCAATTCTGCAGGTAACCTTTGCAGCCATTGCCACGTGGAAGATTACAGTTTAGACTAATCCTGTTTGTGTTTGGACCTACTGCTCTCCTCACTATGATGGATGAGGGGAAACAGACTTTATTTACCTTTTAAGCTTGAGGGTGATAGATGAACTGCTCGTCATTGCTCTCAAGTCTAATAAACTGCCCATTTAGTCTGCTCAGATATTTCATAATAGACTGGTTTATTCCGTATTGAAATATCTGATGAAGAGGAGATTTAAACGAATAAGATATTACTTCAATAAATATATCATAAAGCATTTATGCACAAAGTTTTAGCCTTCTTGTTTTCCAAGGTTCATAGTAGGAGTTTTGCCTTAGCATGTGTTATCACTTATGCTGGTTTGACCGAAAATGGGTTAATTTTCTTCGTGCAGTTAGAAACATTTCTTTTTCATAGCTAACTTGCTCATTATTTGGATAAGTTTGGATAGTTTGAGAACAAGCAGAAAACACCTCAGCACAGAGTTGAAGTTTTTATTTGCTCTGGTCTGAAAGCCAAGCACACTCTGAGCGCTCTGCCCACAGGTGGTTGGTAGTGAGGAAGGGGGGCATGGATGGGGCAGAGCTTGACTGACATCTGGACAGATCAGTGAGAGTATTCCATACCATAGCATCATGCTCCAGATTTAAGGGTGGGGCCTTCTGGTTTCTCACTCTCCTCTTCTGCTCTTTCTTCTCTTCTGCTCTTTCTCTTGGGCACATTCAGGGGAATTTTTGGTGCAGGATGTTTAGTCCAGCTTTTGTCATTTTGCAGAGGTCTCTGAGCCTTCCTCTTTGTTTGTTTGGGTTTTTTTTCCCCTCTCTTTTGTCTCTCTGGGATTGGCTTTATGACCAGATGTGGCTTGCTGGGACTGACCGCTCAGTTGTGGACACAGTTTGTGAGGAATTACCTTGAGTATCTTTTATTTCTATTATATATATATATATATATATATACGTATATATATATATATATTTACTAGTAGTGTATTTGTATTTTGTTATTTTATTAAACTGTGTTAATCTCAATCCAAGTTTTTCCCTTTCCTTTTGATTCTTTCCCCTGTTGAGGGGGTGAGCAAGCGACTATCATGGTTGTATTGCTAGCTTGGGTTAAACCACGACACCACTCCACATTGCCAGATTACCTCTAAGAAGCCATGTTGTCTCACGTAAGCATTGAGCGGTCCTACTGCAGGTATTCACAGAGATGATCCCACATATGAAATTCAAGTATGTGAAATGCATATATTGCATTCTCAAAGGATTTCAGGGCCCTTTGTTTGGACAGAAGCTTCTACTGCATTGAGCTTCCTAGGAAGGCTGTGTTAGGTGCCTGCATTTCCCTTCACACGCGAAGAAGTTAAATGATTCATGGAATGACATTCAGTAAGTCCTTGTCACTCACTGTCCTTCTCAAACCTGCTTCCGCTTCTGAAATCCTGCCATGGTCAGAGATGTCTGAGATGAACATGTTAGTTTAGGCAGGCCAGGCTGCTATAAATAAGGCATGAACTTGTAATTGGAATTGATCCTATTTTTGTAGCTGAAAGAATTGCCACCTCTCTGCTCATCTGCATAAGCTCAAAGTTTCACATACTTAAATATTTTTTACTGGAGCAATTTAGGCTAATGTGTTTTATTGTATTGCTGGTATGGATAGAAACATGGACATGGCTGCCTTCAGCAGTTTAGCTGATGAATGGTAGCTCAGTAATTCTCTGTAGCTCAAGCATCGTGGTAGGTGAGTACACTTAAATTTCATTTTGGCATTGGCTGTAATTCTTGACATACTCTTCTTGCTTTCTAGCAAAAGGCCAACTAGTTCTTTCTGTTGGTGCTTTGCTTCTTTGAGTCTGTTTTCAGTGCTGCTCTACTTGGGAACTGGCCGGATATCAGTCAGTGGGTGGTGAGCAATTGGATTATGCATCACTTGTTTATATTATACTACTACTACTAACAACAATAATTCTTTTCCATTTCTGTCCTGTTAAACTATCTTTCTCTTAACCCACAAGGTTTACCTTTTTTTTTTTTCCTATTCTCTGCCCCATCCAGCTGTCTGGGGAGAGTGAGCAAATGGCCGTGTGGTGTTTAGCTGCCTGCCAGGTGAAACCACAACAGGTTCATTTCTCGATTAAAACAAATCTCTATGATTTCAGCCTGGTCCATTCATTCTTTCATTGATAATCTTTGCAAGCCACACAACACTTCACCTGGGATGTCTGTAGCCCAGTGATGCAGGGGAGGGTTTATGCCATAAACCAAATTTAGCTGTTGTGATCATTTCCCATCAAAATTTCAATATAGATGGATCAAGTTCATCTTTTGTTGATCATCAAGTTGATCTTTTGTGGTATTCTGTTTGAGGTATATAATGAAGAAATGTGCCCTTTATCAAGGGTCCTTAAAAGGATTAGAAAAAAAAAGCATTAGAAATCTGCACCAAAGGTGCTATTGATATGAAACTGAAAGAGAAGTGCCAAGTGCAAACACAGCAGAGAGATGGAACCGCATCTTCTGTGGTTTTCATGGTATTTCCAGGGAGTTACAAGGGAGGATGACCATGAAGTTGATGCTTCTGTTCTCAAAAGTAGTTTTTGAACAGTTTATACAGCTTTTTTCCTTTTATTTTCCCAAGTAAATTCAGTTGGTTCCATGCACAGGATTCACAGCTCAATGCCAGCAAATGCCAAGCCCAAAAGAAAGCAGAAGGAACAAAAAGAATGAAAGGCCAGAAAAAGACGACTGAAAATTAGAGTAGTTGCCATTAAACACAAATGAACAAGCAAAACCCAACTCTACTACAAAACCTGTAAGGGCAGGAGAGTAAGTGGAGTGAGAGAGGCACTGGAACAGGTTGTCCAGAGAAGCTGTGGATGCCCCATCCCTGGAAGTGTTCAAGGCCACATTGGATGGGACTTTGAGCAACCTGGTCTAGTGGAAGGTGTCCCTGCCCATAATGGGGGTTGAACTAGATGATCTTTAAGGTCCCTTCCAACCCAAACCGTTTTATGTTTCTATGTGTAATGGTCATGATTGCTGCACTGCTCAAGACAGCAGTATGCTCTGATTCTTCTTGTGGTGAGTGTGCAAGGACATGGGACTTCTTCAGAAGAGACACTCATTTTACATGCAATGCTGTCAATGAGGAAAATCACTAGAGAAGCTCATTTGTTCAGTAAATGTTCCTCCCCCATCCAGCTTGACTGCCTTTGTCCCCTTCTCACATGCTGTCGAGTAGCTGCAGAGACCACCTCTCCCCCTTCACAGCAGAGGGGGTGAAGAAGGTGGGGTTCCCCCTTGCTCCTCATCCAGCTGCTCCATGCTGCACAGCTGCAGGCTCAGACTGCATGGGCTGGTAGGAGCTGTGTGGGAGCCCTTGTCTGCAATAGCTCCGGCCCTGCATCCCTGAGCATCAGTGGAGAGCAATTCAGTGCTGCTGCCTGGGAAGTGCCAACTGCTGAGATGCTGAATATTCAAGCTAGGCACAGCAGCTTAATACAAGGGTGAGAAATCATAAAAAGGAGTGCTCTTTGCTGTATCTGCATCTCTCTCTTACAATATTTTTTAAATGGCTGAGTTGTGCTAAAGATACAAGTTGTCTTTAAAACAGTTTTTAAGTGTAAACGTGACATTTCCTCCACTAATCACACTTTCTTCAGGTGAAAGATACACAATTGTCTGACTAGCTCAGCCCTGGGTCTTTGCCTGAGTAGTTACTCCATAATGAATTATGTCCATAGTGGTCGTTTCATAAGTTCTTTTCTTTTTTTTTGTGTTAAGCACTCAGCTTGCATTTAGTGTCTCAGTTTGAATGTGAAGATATTCTGAAAGGTGAAAGATCAGTGATTTATATGTAGTACCCAGCATTCTTCTGCCCAGTGCTCATTTTACTTGGAGTTTGTGTCGTAACAAATATATCAGTGCAGAGAACGTACTGTATTTTTTTCCCAAAACATTAAAAATCCATGCTTATTTCGTGCCTGCTAATTCTCAGTCACAGAGCGTCTTTAATTAAAAGATGAATGACAAAATAGTGTTAGTGTGGATGGTATGTAATTGCAGCCAATTATTTTTTATTATTAATTTTTTATTCTTGAAAATCCATGTATGTGTATACTCATTTCCATGTTCTTCTCTCACCAAAAGCAAACCACTCAATGTCTCTAGCCATATGGATTTCATATGCCATTCAGAGCAACCCAGTCTTATATGGTAATGACTCAACAACTCACTGAATCCAGTTAGCAGCTTTATAGGTCGTTACTCAAAGTATCTCATAGTTAAGTTTCATAACAGTCCCATTTAGATTATCTCACATCCTCCATGTAACTATTCATTAAAGCAGCCATGCCTTCTATCAGCAAAGGAGTGATTCATCGTTGGTATTTCTCTCTCTTGATCCCCACACCCTACTTCTGGCCAACCTTGCTTCTTAATATCCGAAAGCCAAACAGTCACCTTGGGCTGGTGTCCCACAATAGAACGGAGTAGTTAAAGGCAATGTTATTGAACAGATTAATCTTTAATGGTGGTAACCTCTTAAGCCTTGCTGCTATGTTTGATGAAATACTCAAAGAGTGAGCTTACAAGCTCAGGTCTCTCTTTCCAGGATCTGTATTACATTTACCAGAAGGGGGAACTTCGCTTGCATAGAATGAAATCTATCCTAGACCAGAGGACCTATGAAGGACCCTGCACACATAAGGTCGGCTCAGACCACTGACCTCAGGCTTAACTGGTGGCAAAAGAGTTTGCAGTGTTGCAAAGTTCGGCTGTAATAGCCATTTGTTGCTTACCCCTTCTCGTGCTGTCCTGAACACATTCATTCATTTTCTAACTAACCTGGTGTATCATTGTTTTTAAGAAGAGGATCTGACTGGCTGCTTCTGCTGATCAGTTTTAAAAACATTGCTGCCCAGGGACCTGTCCCTCTTGTTTTATAAAACGTCAGCTGAATCCTCATTTGGCAGAAGGAGATGTCATCCCATTGCCTTCAGTGCAAATGGGTCAGGAGACTGGACTCAGCAGCATTTGGGGACAGCCAGACAGTTTTTTTTTTTCTTTCCCTTATAACATAACATGGTTTTACATTAACTTAGGGGGAAAAAAAGGAACATGTGCTTTAGTGCTTACGTGGATTCAGTGAAATACCAGCTTGTGATTTTAGCCCCTGTTTTCACATGCATTTCTCCTGGCAGTGTCAAGTCTTGGTTTGTGCTTTTCTCGTCCCCATACTGTGCTGGCACAGTGACTGGTGTGGCCATTCAGTGAATCAGATTGGGACTCTTAGGTTCTTTTTCTACCTGGTCATTTTTCAACCACACCAGCTCGATAGTATTGTTCATCACACATGAAGCCACTCAGGCAGTTTCTCTGGTTTAGTACAGTAGAATAAATCTGAGAAGCAGGGAGAAGCACCTGGAGACAGGATTGGAGAAGGATTTGTGCATGCAGCATGGCTGCTCAGTTTTATTGACTCACCCATGTGCACCTGAAATGCTCACACAGTTATTTGAGGAAAAGAAAGTAGATAGAGACTCAAACTTAAAAAAAAAAAAAAAAAAAACAACAACAAAAAAAATAGACTCAAAGATTGATCCAGCATGGTATGGATTTAAGCATGAGCTTTGCAGGTGAATGCTGAGCCTGATCCAGATTCTTTCATTGCTTTCCTGTGGAGTTTCTGTGATGTTTTTTGTGGGATATAGAGAATCAGAACTGTGATTTGTTGGGACACAAGAGACTAAGCTTTCCCTTGCCAGTTAAGATGTGCTAGAAATATAAGAAAGTTCTCATCCAGCTTGGAAGTGCTTATTAATGTTTTGACTTTCCTATAACTGTCCCATGCAACCTATGCTTCAGTCTGATGGTTGAGGTTCAGTGGTAGGTTAATCCTAGTGAAGGATCAGATTGTTTTAACCTTTCCTCATATGGAAGCTAAAGTAAAATCACAATAGCATCAGGTATGATACTGATTGAATCCTGTGGATGAAAAGCGTATGGGTTTCAGAAGTGAGATCTGCAAGTGTCTGTCACCCTTTGTCTACTTCATGCTGCTCAGCAATCCAGTCTTACTGGGTTGTCCAAACTGTGTCTCTGTGTCTTCACATTTTAGTAGAGACTACAGTGCAAAATGTCGCAGGGATATTGCAGTCTTCCTCCTCTTCTTCTTTAAGGGCTTTTCCTCTGACATCTCTTTCATTTTAAGGAGTTACATTGCCTCACTGAATCCACACACCCAGCATCGGTGTCTGCTCTACAAAGAGATGGTGTCACTGTCTGAGGAGAAGAATTTGTGCGTGTGAGTGAAGTGGAGAGATGATTCAGATGGGAGGATGAGTAGCATTGCAACCATCTCAGCAGTGGTGCCTAATAATTTTTCATGTTCTTTGGTACTGTGTCTGTTTCAAAACACCAGTGTTAGAACACCAGCCATCCTGGCTAGGTGTGACAAGAATTATGCAAAGTAGAGAACAAACTCTGCTGATCATAATGGTGAGACCTCCAGGTGATACCTGGTGAAGTGACTATTCTGATGTAGCCACCTGTAGTCTCAGAAGAAACATCTCCTGCCTTGTTTGCTACTGTAGTCCAGATGGAGAAGATCTGCTAGCAGAGATGGTGGTGTTTAAGGTCATGCCACCAAATTGCTGCATCTTATGTATAATGAATATCAGTCTCCTCTTCTAAAGTCAGTAATGTAAGAATAACTTGTGTTCATTTCAGTCAGCTATCTGGATTTATAGTTGCTGTCTGGGTGCAGCTGCGTGCAACCTATGCCAATTTACCTACAAGTAAGGCAGATAATGTGGGACTGTGGTGCAGGAGCCTGCCTTATGTGAGTCTTTCTGCTATGACTTGGACAATCGTGTCAAGAATTTGATCCTTTTTTTGAGGAGAAAGGAGAGTATATGTCTTAAACCTGTTTAAGGGAGTCTCCAGTTCAGAGAAAAACAGACTGCGTTACTTTCAAAGTAGTACATGCCCCCATTAAGCCATTTTTCGTTACTGTACAGGCATAAGTCATAAATAGTTTATTTGTTCCTTGGCAAGTTCATATTTCATGTGAGAATGAAAGAACACATATGCAATGGAACTTTAATGAGATCAACATTTAATCCCTGAAAAAGATTCAGTGAACATCAAGATTTGCCTGAAACTGGTGATCTTATCCATCCAAGCAAACTTGCAAACGTTAATAAAAACGTAGCCTTTGCAGCAATAGCTGTGAGTGTATATATACATTTACACACACTTATTCTTATAGAGGTTATTTTTCCTTGTAGCAAAGTTGTGGCCTCTCATTCTCTGCTGCAAAATACAGTGTACGTAGATGATAAAATGAAAGGCAGCTCCTTCCTCGCAGCTATTCTATACATAAGGAAGAGATACAATAAGTGAATACAGAACAGCAAGTGAGATTGAGGAGGCCAGGATAACATGTACAAATACAGGGTAAACATGGCTGGTTATTCAGAGCATTATATTGGAGCCCCATAAGGTGAGATTTCTATTATGTTTCTGTGTATTTCTATTGTTAGGAGATTAGCTGATCTGCAGAATGTCCTTTGACATGTCATTTCCTCTCTGTTTTTCACTGTCTCTACCTGCAATGGGGCATAAAGTTAATAAACTTTTGTCAAAAGGCCACAGTCTCCAGAGCTATTGTCCTTCTCAGACCCAACCAGCCTTCATTCAAGGACTGGTGTCTCAGGTGTCTCCTGGTTGCGGGACTTCCCCAAATTGCCTTGGGGTGCAGATTTCCAACAGGCTTGTTTGCAACATTGTTAAGGTAGAAGAAAGACTTAATCTTTTTAAAGATTGCCTGGGCTTGAACGTGAACTTGGAAAGCTGAAAGCAAAGGGTTAATCTCTTGATATAAACTCAGAAAGGCCTGAAAGAGAAAGATGCAGTTCGGCCTGTCAAGGATTTGCAGCATCTTCTGTGGCTGTTCCTTAGAGCTTTCCTAAGGCATCTCTCAGCACTGAAGCAAAGGGGACAAGCAGCTGAGTGACATTCTCCCTGTGGGCTGCTGTCTTACAGAGTGAACTTTTTCTGGAGTTTTTGGTTGGGTTTTTTTTGGCTTTAGGCAGTGAAAGGTATCGCAGCAGCATTTTGCTTTCCTGTCTGCTGTATTTCAACATCAGTCTATAATGCAGGGTTGATAGTCTAAAGAGATGATGTCATTTTCAGGGGATTCCTTTCCCCTCTCAATCTGTTGGTCTCTGCTGTTACCCTTCAAAAGTTTTTCCCTGTTTGCTGTATCTCCTGGGAATCTAGTGTTGGTAACACAGAGCTCTTTTGCCAGGTGTAGCAGCAATTATTCCTATTTCCTACCTCCTTGGCATCCTGAACTGGACATTTTTCCCCATCTTCTTTTAATGCAATGGGATAAACAAATACACGTGTATTCAGGTGGAGCTACAAGGAGCTATCTTTGCTACTCAAGTAACTTTCTGCATTTTAGAGACCGTTAAATATTATTTTATGCTAAAGAGTTGAAGAGCACTGCCACCTAGTTCATCCTCCTACTCCAAAACAGGATCAGCTCTACTTATAGCATTCCTGACAGACACTTGTATAACCAGTCCTTAAAGATTTCCAGCATTGGGGACCTCACCACTTTTCCAAGTGAATTTTCAAGCTGAACATTTCTGCAATATGAGCTCATTACTTTCGTCTCCTGCCGCTTGTGAATGTTGATGAACAGATTATTACCTAACTCTGTGCTGCAGCATTTCATGTGTTTGAAGGATGTTTTCCTGCTCTCTCTTCTTTAGGCTGAGCAACCTGCATTCTCTCAGTCGCTCCTTATAATTTGTGTTATCCAGACATCTGCATGTTGTCATTGCTCCCTTAGTCATCTGCCTCCCATTGCCTCGCATCTTTCTCAAGGTGTGGAAAGAGTACTTCAGCTGAACTGGTAGCAGTGTTGAGCAGGGCAGGGGTGTGTCACTCCAGCTGCATTCCAGCTGTTTGTCCCAGGCTGGGGCTTGCTAAGCTTAAAGCAGCACAGCAACATCATGAATTCACCTTTGGCTCGTGAATCTGTGCAGTTGTCTGATGCTTTGTGCAGCACTGCTTTACACCCAGTTGTTCTTCATCCTCTGTGCATGCAGCTAGTTGGTTTTGGCAAAATACAGAAGCTTACACTTGTCCTGGCTGAAATGTATCCTTCAGATTTTTCAGTCAAGATTATTTTAGTCTTGTCCTCAGTTATATTTACTATTTTACCCAGCCTAATGTAATTTCCCGGCTAACAAACCTTTCTGCTGCATCATCTAACCCATTATTAGATGGAAATATTCCATCACATGGGAACCAGGATGAAGAACCCTGCAAGAAAGATCCTTCGGATTTGGCTACGAGCTGTGGATAACTGCTTCCAAAAACTATGAATTATTAGCAAACATTTGGAGTATCATTTTCTAGTAATAATGATATTGATCACCAGTTTTCTCATCTATCGTCATGCAACTGCCTCAAAGGCAAAACGTTTAGGGAGGCAGATTCTTTACTACCTAATTTTACAAACTGGATTTCTTTTTTTTTTTTCTTTTTTTCCGTATTTTGTTGTAACTTTTAAATTTTTTTCCTAAGATTTTTCAACTTTGCCTGAAACTGCTTGCAACTCCCAATGGATCCAGGTTTTGTGTCATATTGATCTTAGCCCATTTTTTCTTCTCTGGTTTAGCTGGCTATGAATATATGTGTCATATGCACATACACACCCCTGCACAGGCACCTGTCCCCTATAGTATTTGCTACTTCCTGCAATTTATTGTTTCGTTTATTGATTATTGATTCACCATCCTGTTACCCCTTTATAGTGGGAAATTAGATTGTTTTGACTAGATTTGCTCCATGTTCTCTATTTTTTGTCTTTTTTAATTTCCATTGTGTGCTTAAAAGTGGTTTGGTTGTCTGCACCTGAATCTTTCTTGGAATGTAAAGTAAAAGCAAATGGTATATAGCTTCCATGGCTTCCTAGTTGGGGGGGGACACACACTTGTTGTTGTTGGGGTGTTTTTCTGGGGAGTGGTGGTTATTTTTAGTTTTTTTTGCTGTTTGGTTGTTTGTTGGGGATGTGTGTTCATTTGTGTGTTTTGTTTTGTTATTTTTGTTTGTTCATTTGTTTTCAAAATTAAGCGCTCTTTTTGACCCTTTCCAAACATTTGGTACCTTATTTGTCTTCCATGAACTCTCAAAGAGCTCTGAGATTTCCTCTGGTCATTCCTAAAGTGTTTTAGGACAAAGTTCATCTCTTAGACAATTTGAGAACATTTGATTTACCCTAGTGTTCCCTGGTATTCCCCATTCGGGGACGAAATCTTACCCTTCTTTGCTGGTATTAGTTCCTGCTAGTGAGAGGATCATTTGGCCTTTTTTAGTAAAGTCTTAGCAAAAACGGTATTTTGATCTTCCTAGTATAATATCTCAATGCCTTTCTTTCCTTTCTGGAGCAGCAGAACAATAATTTCATGGTACTTACAGAATAATGCATCTCATTTTGTTCCCTGACCTTTTAGTCTTCATGCCCAAATGTTGTTTTATTGTGTGATGCTCATATCCTCTTACCATAGGAGACATTCACTATGCATACATCGTATCACATTCACATTTGTCTTTTAATTTGTTTTTTTTCATGAGTGTCTATAATATTAATGCGGCAAGATGCCAAATGTGGCAGTTAGAGTTTTCCAAATTGATGCTCATTTTGACAGCTGTAAAAGTTCTGGCCAGTGCACCTGATTGGTATATGTTGTCATCATCTGGCTAGTTTCAATGGTGCTGGGACATTTCCCCCATCATTATATTCAAAATAACCAGGCAAATCTCACCAACAAGACATGGGTTGTTTGTCTGTCATTGTGGTCTAAATGCATTACCTGCACAAATGGGAACCAACAAGAGAAACATTTAACAGGCAGACAGTTTTCCTGAGTGTTAATAGTAGTTAAATCTGCTGGCCAGTAGTTATCCTTACTTTGAGGACTTATTTCGGAGTTGTCTTACCAAGGCAGCAACTGTCAGAGGAGTGATGAGAACAGGTTTCTTGTGACTGTCTGTGTGGAACCACACTACCCTTAGGGAGGGAAAGTGGGGAATTTCTGCATCTCCAAAACAAATCCAGTTAGCCAGATTAACACTTATAAAACCTGACAATTCTGAGAGGAAAAGTAAGGCATGGGCTGGAAGGAGACAGTAAACACCACTTAATTGTGCAAGCAGCTGCAGAATTTCCACAAGGTTTAACAGATACTGGAAGCAGTCCCATTGAGAACCCCTCTATGTTTGCACACACAGAGGAACAAATGTTTTCAAGTTGCATTCTAGTGCTGCAGGCTGCTCAGGGGGGCAGGTGCTTTTCATTTGTTGCTTTTACACAAAAAAGGCAAGTGATTTCTTTAACCTCTGCTTTCAGTTTTTAGGTCCCTCCTGTCAGCTGGTCTCTGGTTAACTCATCTCTTCTTGCTCCCTTCTTCTTCCCTGCCTCCTGTTTTTTCCTGATTTGGGACTAGTTTGTCATTTAACAAACAGCACATTTACTTATCCTTATGTTGGCTCTGCACTTTACCCTGTCCTGTCCATTGTATATGGGATGAGTTGCTTTTTCGTGCTGCAGCCTGTTTGTTTTCAGGGCTGCTTTACAATTTGAAGAAAAGAAGGGTGTCTGGAAGTGTGTGTCAGGGGAGAAGAGTAACTCAAAAGAAGAATAACTCAAAGGGTCTACATTTAGCTAAGTCCCCCGTCTGTCATCATTCACCATGTGACCTTGGAATAATCACTTACGTTCTTGTTCTGAGTCCGGAGCCATGTCCCTCTTTACCTCAACTCTCAGCAAACGTAAAGGGAACTTAAACACCTATCTCCTGGACAAAACCATGAATCTCAGGGATGAAATCTATGCAAGTACCTGAAACAGCATCCAGTCCTTCCCATGCACTTGTCTGCCACGTGACTTCGTAGACCCTGATTTCTGCCAGTGCTCAATGGAGTTACTTTTGAACTGGCTGTCACTCCCATCTATCTTCATTTCTTAGAACGAATTGTTTTAAATTCTCATATAAATTCTCTTTTTACTCGATTATGAAATATGTTTTAATTTGACAGTGATGTTATTTTTAGTAATACTTTTTGTAGCCTTTAGTATTAACATCTAGTTGGGGGAAAAAACTGCTAAATATTTATGCTTCTTTTCTTTGATCTTTCACTCAGAGGAACTGAAAAGGTATCACACTTAACATTTTTACTATAAATATTTTAGATAGCATTTGAAAGAGTCCAAATTCACCTCTCTTGTTGGATTTGTTCATAGTATTGAGATAGGTTGTTGCTCTTAAGTGCTTCAAGATGGCATTTCAGTTGCCAATGATTGGAAACTTTTAAGTGATACTGTTCTGGCTAATGACCCATGATGGAATCATAAATGTTGCTGTTTGACAGAAGAAGGACCAAAGCCTCTGCCATCCTCTTCCTCGTAGGCTACTGCTCAGAGGGAGACAAATACAATGTCTTCAAACAAGAAGCAAAACAACTTAAGCAAACACAGTGTGTCTTCCAGAGTTACTCTCTGCAAGCAGGTTGTGTCCCTGACCTGCTCCAGTACCAGCCAGTTGCCCTGGAAGAGCACAGGGCATTGTGAATGACATATCTAAGTCATGAAGTTCTACCAGACCCCCAGAGCCTGTTGCTGCTGGAGGTACTTCTTTCCACCATTAAATTCCTAGGGATTTAGGAGGTCAAGAGAAATGTGGAAGAAGTGGGAGAGCCAGCAATGATAGAAAATATGTGGATTTGTCGTTGTTTTAGTTGCTGAAAATGTACATTTTTCTGTCAGAATTTCTGGCTAGCAGCCAAAATGCTTCAGCTGCCAGGACTTCCAGGTATCACACGCTTCTGTTCTTCTCAATATGCTCTGATTCCTTATCAGCTATGTCACCCAAGTTTCTTGTCCAGAGAGGGGAGGTGATCCATCATAGGAGTTTCTGGCCTTGGCCTCTCATGGGAAATGTAGTCCTGCCTTGGGTTCTGAACTACATAGGGAAGGAGAAAGTCAAGAATCTTATATGGCAGTCCCCATGAGCCACAATATCCAAATCGAGTTATTTTGTTCTTTTGTTTGCTGGGCTGACAAATGTTTAAGTCTCTAGTGGTTAATTTTTAAACAACAAGTAACAAAAAGTATTAGCCCTTGCATTTTGTTTTGGTGAAAACATGATTAAACTTTGAAAAGCATTTGACACAAAACCTTTTGAGTCAAACCTAGGGAAAGTGAAGCAAAATAAAACCCTGTGCTGTACACAGAACAGCTATTCTGTCCTGTCTGATTCTGAGACTGTCGCTTTTTCCCACTTACTTTCAGCATCCAATTATTTTTCTATCGTAAAATCAGATGTCTCAAGTGTTTAACCAAACAACCATTTCTTGTTTGCTGCTGGAATCGGTAGAAGTTATTTCACTAGATTTTGTATTTCTGTGTTTGTATTGGAAAGTTTACTTTTTCCTATCTTTATTCCACCTGTGCAGTCCTTGTATCTGTCATAGTGATAACCCTGAAGAAAAAATATGGTATGTACCCTATTCTGAGCCTCACAGGCTTGCACACCTTCTGATCTTTGTGTGTGTGGCCGCTGCACGGCTTTCTTTTATTCCTGAAAGCCTTAGCCTCCATAAGTTGAGAGACTCATTCCATTAAAAGTGCATAACGTTGCATCTATCTGGCATATGATGAATGCTCCAGGGTTACTATGCTGACAGCAAGCAAAGTCTTGAAGATATTCAGCCTCTAGCTTACTCTTGAATCTTCATGGATTTAGAGCAGGATTTCGAACTGTCTCACTAGATGGAGTGGTGAGCCCCTAAAAATTGAGTAGGCCCCGTGTGAACTGAGAACACAAAGTTCATCTTACAAGAGGGAGAACTCCCAGTCACATCCAAGTTTAAATCCACAAGGAATGGATTCCTCAGTACTGGTGTAGGTCAGATATGATGGGAATTCTGTTGCCTGTGCTTGATAGATGATTTTCCCAAAGAGAGGGAGACTGGAGAACAAGCAGTCATCACTGATGCTTGAATCCATCCCCCTGAGAATGGGGTTTATACATGCTTTATGACCACTGATCATTGCTTTCTTCAAGGAATCAATGAGTCATTGTATTAAAACCAAAAACAACAAAAGACACAATCCCAAACCCCAAGGCTTTGCAGTTTTTTTCTGGCTTTCTATGGCAGCAAAAGTCTGTGTCACAGTTAGCTTATGATCCTGTGGGGACTTTGGATTTTCTTTGGGTATAACAGAGAATGATATTTTTCTCCTTATTCTTCACCCTAGTGATATTTCATCGTTGTCTGCCTGTAATGGATTCCATTACTTTTGATGCTGTGAGGCTTAAGAGCTTTTTAATAGGAAGTGCTTGGATCTGAGATGGGTTGACTGAGTCGTTGGCTGGTTACTGAGACAACTGTAACTGTGCACAAGGGAAATACTCTCTCCGTTTCTTGAGTAACTCAGCTGGTTTACAGGAATTTCCCCTGCTTGGGATTGGGAGCTGGTGGAAAAAGGCCCTGCACCACTCACATTAGTTCTTCTTTTGCTGGCATAGATCAACAAACCGAGGTGGTCTGGTGACATGAGAAAAGGTAATTTGGGGCCACAGTGCTGGGCCAAAGCACAAGTAATTGCTTGAATTGTTTCACTAAACATTTAGTGGGTACATCTAACAGCCAGGAGACTTTCTCTTTCAGGTGATGCTTACGATTATTTTTTTTTTCAGTGTATATCTGTTTTTATCTCTTCCTGCATGTAAGAAATGAGGTGATAGATTCAGGTAGAAAAGGAAAATCATGATCAAAACTTTCTAACCAGTCCAATGTTTTCAGATACTTGACAATGGCTTAGATCCTATTTATGGCTGTTCAACAGTGTTTCAGTGACTGAGAAGCTGAAAAGTTTCCGAGTGCTTTCATTTTTCATCTACCTTTCATTATCTTAACTTGCAAGTGTTATTTATGTCCTTTGCTACTGCATCCCATACCATGTTCTTTATCTGTCTCAATAAGTTGGCTATTAACAGAATTTTCACTTTTTTTCCTACACTAAGACAAAAGCTTAAAATGGAATTAATATTAAAGAAAGAAAGAATGAAAAGGCCAAGCAGGTTCAGGGTTTGGTATTCAGATAAAGATTTCTACGAGTCCAATTAGAAAAGAGCAAAAAGTCCATTAGTGTCTCAACTTTGTGAAATAGAAGAACAATATTTCAGTCCTATTGTCTGTCAGTGAACTGCATCTCTTTTAAAGTGACCACCAGAAAAATCCACAGTGGTCAGATAAAGCTGACCGTCTCAGCATGGTCATCTTGACCAGAATTGTCTTTGAAGCTGAACCATCCTTCTGCCAGGTGTCAGCTGGAAAAGGTGTTAGACAGAAATGACCATTCCCTGCTTTCTGTGGGTTTAAAACAATTCTTTTTTCTGGAGGTGAGCTAGTGCCTTTCACTAACATCAGAATCACCTTAAACAGAAACATGTCCATTTTTTAAAAATATGCTGTTGTATACAACACGGTCTTCCAGAGGAATTGAGTATTAGCATTTGAAAGGACTGAGGAGAATGCATCTTTGGGAAAGGCCTTTGTTCAGAGAATTACTGCGATATTCTATGAGCATATCACCATGGTAATTGAATTATTTGCCATTGACAGTAAGGTATATAGCACAAGCCTTTTGCTATTTTCCATTATGTGGTTCCTAGCAAAGAGTGCTATTTGTCAATTTAGAATTTATAGTATGACATTTAGCAGTTGTGCCTGCTATCACAGTGGTGGATGTGGTTTGAAAGCGTGAAACAAAAGGAAAAGGTATTTATATCTTCTTCTTCATGCAGTTTAATATTCTTCCCCATTTCCACTTAGAACATGAACCATTCTGGAACTGCTGGAGCCACAAAGCAGAATCAAAGCTGTGCTCTCTGCCTGGCTTTGGCAACTATGATGCTAGTGACATCAGACAGTATTTTCCTTTATTCCCATCATTGTCCCTTTTAGGACATCATTGCAAACAAAACAACCTCTTCCCCGAGGTCATTCCGTGCATACTCAGAGCATTACATGATCTCTGTGAAGCATGTGGGGGTCATTGAGTACTCTGTGAAGGTTTAAGTAAGGCAATTACATGATGAATCTTTTGGGGGGATATAGCATACAAACTGCTATGGCGGGAGTTGGGAGACCCTTAAAGAACCTCATTAACACGACTCACTTAACAGAGAGAAAATAATCTCATAATTACTGTATGTGTAGATCTTTCATTTTAAATAATATTCTGTAGGAAAAGGTGCGATATAGATATGGTGGTGAGCAGTGCTGCTTAGTGCACTGCTTGGAGTACAAAAGAGATAGTTCTCTTATGCGCTCCTTGACGCTGCAAGGAGATTGTGATCTCTACTTTTCTGTTCCTCAAAGTAAATCCAGCTTAGTAGAAAAATGTCTGGTTCTGTGTTGCCCTCACCACATAAGAGTAAGGGTAACCTCCCTATAGAATCTTCTGTGCTTTATTTAAGACAGATGGAAAGCAGAAGGTGGGGGTTTCCCCACTCACTGCTGTCCCTTTTGTCTTGTTCTTCAAGTGCAGGATGGAGAAATTTTCATTCTTATTAAGGTATTGCATGTGGTTGAGACAAATGCCAGTACCAGGCCTTTATGCTTTAGGCAACCTCTTGATTACCAAATGACTCTGTGTCCTTAGTCTGATCTAACCACTGACACAGATTCCCCAGTATGTTTAGGTGGTTTGCTATTGATAGCTTCTGGGATCAGCTTTCTAGCCAAGTTGTGTTTAAAACATCCTTCAGTGGACTTCTAAGCAGGGAAAGCTATTAACACACAGGTATTAGTTTTTATTGTGTAACATACCCTTTCATTCTAGCCCCGGTCCCAGTGAAAGGTTGCTTTCGTGTTTGTTTTATTCAACTAGTGGCAGATTAGGGCTCCTTAATTTCTTGCTGTGCTCAGATATCAGGATGAAATATCGAAATGTGTACACTGACCTTCAGGTTGGCCCCGTCCAGCAAATCTGACCTGGCGGTGAGCAGCTCCCATGCACGTGGAGCCGGCTGCATGCCAATTCCTGAAAATCACGAGGCAAAGCTCTTTCCTCCAAAAAAACGTGAAAGAGCATTAAGCATTGTTTCACTCCAGTGTTTGCTCACAGTGCTCTTGTTTCCTCCTACAGCATCAGAATAAATCCCTGTCTTCCTTTTCTCTTTGAGCAATGCTTCACTCTATTCACTGCATTTCATTACCTGAAAGCCACAGGCTGGTGCAGAGGAGACTTGTGACACTAAGATCAGCTGAAGCCTAATGGGAGAGGAGTCTGTGTGACTGGTGGTGCAGCTTAAGTAAATAAAGCCCAAAGTGCTCACTGTTAAGGTTCTTTTTTATTATTATTCTTTTTTTTTTTTAACCCAGAGAAGCTGTTGTTCTAGGTTTTGGCCTCAAATTTTCTGTTGCTCAGGATAAAGAGCTACTGCTTCTATATCATCAGGCTGCAGCATGACATGCAGGAGAGAATTCATTATGCATTAGCAGAGCCATCTTTAAGGTAGGCAAACACTCTGTGACTCTGCAGAACAAAAGGAAAGCAAGAGAGGCAATCAGCAAACGTATTATTTGCTGACAATAATTGTTTCCAGTTGCAGCTGACGGCAGTGATTGATCACATTGTTTTAGTATTTTGTTTGAGGGAGGGGGTAGGTGTTGGGGGCAGGAAGAGCCAGGAAGTACTCTTCCCTGTCTCCCTTGAAAAGTTAGCTAATACTACTTTGAAAACAGTGCTTAAGGTTTTGAAACTTGCAGTGTGTCTTTTCTTGAAATAGCATTGAACCATTATACTCTGTCTTTCTAATTAGTAACCAAGATACAAATAAACCTAGCTGAAGGGTGGGACAAAAATGTCACATACCAGCCACATGAGTGATTTGTAGCCAACCATGTGTATTATTAGTTATATAATTTTTTTTTGCTATAATTAAAATTAGCGGAATTACCATTTAATGCAACCCCTGTTTTATTTCTCATGCACCAATGCTTAACTTCAGCTGCAGTTTAGATAACTCTATTGCGGTGTTGCTCTGTAAGACCTCTACTCTTTCCTAGTTCAAATGCCTCCTAAAGATGCTTGTTTTCCACAAGACCCACAAGAAACTATTGCATGCTATTCTGACCTATTTAATTTGCCTCATGAATGAGCTGCTCACTAGGATGGAGGCAGGTAACCAAACATGTTGGTCAAGAGGAAACATTACCTTCAGTTAACCACGACCAGTGAAGAAACAGTGCTGTAGCTATCCCTACCACAGCTTAAATACATTAAACAAACTTGTGTTTACATCACATTGAATGGTGTCAATGAGTTTTCCATCATGTGATAGATTCCCAGTATACACAAGACTTCAGGATCAGGGCTAGGATTGTACATCTTCTAAATAGATTTTCAGCCAAAGCGATTTGCAAATGTTTTTTGTTCAGGTGGGTTGTTTTGGCACCATTAAAAGCATTTCAGGTATTTGCCAGCCTGGTTTCTGTTGAGCCCAAATTCATTATCCCTCTCTCTTATTCAAATTTCTCTCTTACAATGCAGCATGTAGCCAAACCCTTCTTATTCTATTATTCTATTTTCTTGCTTCTCCCAGGCCTGTCCTCTCTCCTGCCTTGCAGAGGTGGAAGCAGAGCAGAGCAACACCTTCTCCACAGTTACACCTCCCCCTCTTTTCTGGAAGATCACTTTTCTACAGCGTTTAACCTGCACCCCGGGAAAGCTCTTGACTGCTTTTTAGCAGTTAACTGCAGTCAGCTTAACACTTTATGAAATGCAGTTTGCCCTTGCCTATGCTAGGCAGATTTAACTTGCTTTATCTTCAGAGCACACAAAAAAGGCTGAATGCTTTAATTTAAAATAACCTTTTTGTTGTAAGCTGCCAGTGGGAGCAGGGCAAGCTTCCCACCCACATATGATGGGTCAAAGTCGGTATCAGATAGCTATTCTGAGATAAAAACTACCTGTGCCAGTTTCTAATAAGATTTAAGGTTGAAATTAGTATCTTGAGAGAGTGGTCTTTGTGTATGAGCACAACCTTAGTTTTAATCAAATAGTCATAATAAACATGGTTTCTAACATGAAACGATTTTCAGGAGAGAGATGACCCGAAGCTTTCTGAATGCCTTTGTGTGCGGTTAAGTGCTGGCTTGGGAGATCCTTCTGTCTAGTACTTGATCTCTGGTTTCCCATTATTTTTCCCTTCAGATTTTCTTTCTTTCACTGAAGTGTGTGCTTGCCTTTGAAAGAAGATGTTGTATGGGCTCCATTTGAAACTAAAAATAAAAAGAATGCCACAACTGCCATTTAAATTCAGTAATTCAGGCTCTGCAACTGTAGAGATACCCCTTCCAAGAGCTATGTACTCCAGCCTGTTTTTAATGGAGAGTGAGAAGATTATTTTGCTCTCTTATTCAACTTACTGTTTTGCTCCTGGTTTTACATTAGCTTGTCTTTGCCAAACTCAGCGGCTCTTAAATACATTATTTTTTGCCCATCGTTCCTCCTTCCATGTTCTCTTTTGCCTTTTCCTTTCCAGAGTAGCAGGGAGTCAGGAATTTTACTCTGTGCATCTGCTGGTGGCCTAATGGATAAGGCCTCCTAAACCAGGGTTTGGGTCCCAGCTGTGGTGACTCACCACCCTTCCACCAGGTGCCTCTGTTCAACAGGCACAAGGCCCTGGATGGGGAACGCAGTGACTTGAGAAACAGGGGCTGCCAAGGGCAGCACGTTGCTGCCCAGCCTAGAAGGAAGAGAGTCCATTCCAACCACACAGAACCTACTGAATAGGTAGAAAGTCTTGCAAGCAGAACCAAACTACAATGTTGAGGCAGGTGGTAAGTAGTGACAGGGTCACCCTGCATCCTCCATCAAAAACAGCTCCTGCAAAAAAGGGGGTTTGTGATCACAAGAGACCCCTTTCTAAAGGGAACATAAGGCTTGATATGCCGGTGTGACTCACCCCGAGGGAAGTGCTGCCTCACTGGGGCCAAGGTTAAAGGCGTAAAAAACTTACTGCCCTGGTTAAAGCCTCAAACCATTTAGAGGCATAGGTTAGTGCTAGAGTTAGGTTGTGGTTGGACTTGATCGATGATCCTGAGCGTCTCTTCCAACTAAAATGATTCTATGATGCTCTATGATTTCCTCCCTGTGCCAGACAGCAGTGACGGCCACCCTCATTGCATGTCCTCCCACAAACAGAGGCTTCAGATGTGTTTTGTCCTTGTTTCTCACTTCCAGCAAAGGCAAAATAGTTACCCGAATTGGGAAATAAATGTTTTACTCTGTGTTTGCAGCTGCGTGTTTGGTCTCCTCACCCAGGCTGGAGCCTGTGTGGTGAGGTTTGTGAGATGCCCTATATTAGCAAGCAGCATTGCTCTCCAGAGGTTGTACGGTGTTTTCCTTGTGCCTGTCAGCACCAGCCCTGCTGGTCTCAGGGGGTTATGTGTATGCAGTGCTCCCTCAAGGCAGCCCCATTAACACCAAAATGAGAGAGCTGTGGTGTCAGCAGCTCAGTGGTGTTAGCATCATCCTTCTCCTTATCTTGTTTGCTCTGGTGAGAAGCTACCACACTGCAATACAAGCTGAGGTCTTCGGTGGACTTCAGCAAAGTCCTCTGCCAGAATTAAAATTCTACTCAGTCCCACCTCTCCAGACTGTGTATTTTAGCATTAAGGTGATTTTCAAGCAACAGGAACAAAATTAGACTGCAAATAAAAAATGGTCCAGAGGGTAAGTGTTTGGCCTCATGTATTTGCATATGTAGGCACATATATTTATGAGTCCTCTTTTGGTTTATATTTTGTAGGACAAAGAAGGTCAGCCATTGCTACCGTATCATTTACCGCCACCCGGAGAGGACTTTAACACAGGACGAGGTGCATCGCATCCATCAAGCTATTGAAGAATCAGCAGTTCGAGAACTTGGGGTTGAGGGCAGATTCTAACAGTGCTGGTCCAAAGCTCTAATGACAGTTGCTTTTTCTTTTTTTTTTTCTTTTTTCTCTTGTTTTTTTCTTTTTGCCTTTTTGAGATGGGAGGCACAAGTAAAGAGAGGGGTTTGTTACTGAACCTAGCACGTAGAAAACGATTGATAAATATGCAATGGTAAAACTACCAGATAATAAACATTACTACTGAGAAATCATTGACAAAGCGCTGGCGCTTTATTTTAAGAAATGGGGGAACAGCAGTAATGTAAGATTTCCCTCTTGTTACGATAAGAAATACAATGCCTGGTGGTTTTCTGTGTTGTTAATTGGTCCCTAGGTTCCATTAAACTGTAAATACTTGGCAATATTTCTGTGTTGACAGGATCTTCTGTCCATGTAACAAATGAAGCAAATCGGAGACACAGATTGACTTAGGGAAGAAAAACTATTTTATCCTTCCCCCCCCCCCGCCCCGCCCCGCCTTTTTAAAATAAGAAATGGCGTGTTTTGCTGCAAGAAACCTTCCAAGAGGTACATCTTATGAAGTCTGGCTGTTTCACCTTTAGAGCCCTTGGGTATTGCTTTCATCTGCTACAGAGAATGAACCTGCGTGGTTCTGGGGCCAGGCTTGGCTGTCTTCAAATGCTGGGTGGTTGATGAGTCTTTCCTGTTGGATCCCCCTGCTCACACAGAGCTGAGCAGAACTGCTTAGCGAGGTGCCCTGAGCTGTGCCACCTTCCCCAGGTGAGGAGCTCCCTTGTCTCAGTTCTCCTCACACAGGCACTAGTGCAAGATAAGTCTGTTCCCCGGTCGCCACCAAAAGATTGATATCACATGAGGCAGGTTGGCAGAAGATAAAAACTTCCCTACCATGCCCTGAGAGGCAGCTGCCTTGATCTCTCACAGTATCTTTCCAGCAGCAGTGTGTGCTCAGGGATTTGACCTTTAAGGCAGGAAACCAAACTAAAATGGGATCTCCTACTATTTCAGGCATCTGTTGCTTAACAGGATGCCTGGCTTTTTCATTGCAGGTTATAATAAGTAAATTCTGGAAGTGGTATGATGCTAGGACCTATGGAAGTGTTCAAAGGGTCTGATAAATATTTGATGAGCCATTGCAGATGCTGATATGGAATATGGGACCTGTTCTTGCTTGTAAAGGTGTTTCATAGTCTTGCAGGTCGCATCTGGTTGCTGTGCAGGCAACATTCCCTCCTTCGGGGAAGAAGGCAGTAAAAGCACTGCAATAAACAGGATCTAACATTGATTTATACCTTATCAAGAAACATCTGTACAGCAGGCTTGCGCTCAACCATAAGAAGCCAGTTACTGTTGCAGATGTGACAGAAGCAGAGAGCTCATTTTAATTTCATTACTCAACATATTTAGCTGTGTAAACAAATCCTAATCTAAATCACTGTTGTGTTATCTAAATAACTTGATTATGAAAACAATATGCTAGGCTTCCTACAAGGCAAAAAGGATGGGTGCCATTTAGGCACCAGAAGAACCTACTTGGTTATTTTTAAACCATGATCTACTAAGATCCATAAATACAGCCCAGCCCATTTGATGTTTCTCTGTCTCCTTCATCCTTTGCCTTTTCAGGATTCTCAGTGAGGACCACTGAAAAGGAGGAGCACTCACCTGAACTGCACTGAGCAGTAATTGTTCCAAGACAGGGCCTGATCGATGCCACCACACGGAGCAGCAAATTATGTGGATGTTAATTGATGGGTTTGCCTATGGAGAGGCTACTAAAACCTACCTGCTGTATGAAAGAACTAATTCTCTTGGTAAAACAAGAGACTATCTGTGGTGGAGTAGATTGCAAGATTCCCCTTTTAAACTACTAATTATCAAATTTTCCCTTTTCTGCTCCCCCTATCCTTCAGTTCTTCTCTCATTCTGAGCAGCCAATTTGGGGTGCTTAGAAATCTGGGGAAAACAAGGAGGAGAAAATTGCACAATGAGTCTTTGTCAGTGCAGCCACAGACTGTTATGTCTGGCTTTGCAAGGGAACTTGGGCATTCTTTAACCAGACGGTCTCCAGCCACTAACATCAGTTGTGTTTGATGTGTCTGGCTGTGAACTGCACTCTGGTGAGGAGGGGCTCCCTCCAACCACCTAGTCTTGAGGGAGCAACGTTATTCTTTGAAACCTAAAAGATTAACCTCATGGGCTAGTAGGATAAGGAGGCAATGCGAAGCTGTCCCTGAAGTTGACCCATTGATACAATGGGATCATCTTCTGGAGCAGGTGTTCATGGCAGCAACTTTCAGACAAAAATGTGAACTATTAAGATTAAAAAAATAAACAGCTTATTCAGGAGCAAGCATGATTTAATTAAATGAAGGATTTTAAGGCCTGTAAAATCTGATGGGCTGGCTATGAGCATAATATGAATACTTTGGCATGTTTACATTAGGTAAGCCTTTGTCGTATAAATTCTAGGACTAATGTACTCTAAAGACCTGGCGAAGTTCTGACAAAAATTTGCCACTACTAGCAAAGCTGGTTGAAAGACATCAGAGTTGCATTTTTATGCTGCTATTCTTCGGAAAATATGCCTTTCCCTTCAAAGTCTGACCTTAATTTTCCTGGGAAAATTTGCTATGAGCACTGGTAGACTCTCAAACTGTATGGTCTCTTGTGGATACCAACAGAGAGCCCATGAAAATCTAAGGGTGTAATAGGCATGATTCATTTTTCCACTGACCAGAGGCATGTGATGCTGAAAGTATCCTAGGGGCAGGGCTGATCCTTGGTGGGAGCATAGAAAACTTGGCTGAGGAAGATCCTTGATACAGCCACTGACCAGCTGTCAAAGAAAGGCTACCCTCAGCTGTCATTTGGCTTTTCTTCAGGCGTATTTAGCACAAAGGTAGGTGAACTAGCTTGAAGACCAAGAGCAATGTAGCTGCCAAGGCTGGTTCACTTGCTTGTCTCTGCTACTCTACAGTGTGTTTCATAAACATCCCTCAGTCTTGGATGGGCTACAAATCTAGTAAAGGTGGGTGAATTCCTAGTATCGAAGTGATACCATGCCATGTGGAAAGACTAAGGAGAACCAGCATTTGAGTAATTAATGTGCATGCTGACTGACTAGCGTAGGGACAGGCACAAGGCCTTGCTTTTTGTTTTTATCAAATGCCTGTGCTTATTTGTTTGCTGCTGGGCTTTATATCGGCATCCTTGAATAAAAGAGAAAAAAATCAATTGTAGCAAAAGAAGCTACACATCTCCAGGAGAACTGGCTGGAGATTTCTATGACTGAACAGTATGTTGTGTTTTAATGTTCTGGGTGCTGGTTTTGTTCATAGTTGCCATTGGTTTTGAAGTTAGCTGTGATTCCTGGAAGACTAAAGATTTAGCTTTAACACACCATTTGGGATCTTCACAGTAAACTGGCAGCAAATTTACAGTGCACTAAGACTTACCTGGTTTTGATGTTCTCGTTAAAGGTGCTGCAATGGAAAAGAGTTGTGAGCTAGAGAAGCAGTAAATTGCTCTGTGTTTTTACCCTTGAGACTTCAGTGAGCTCTGCCATAGTATTGCCAGGTATGATCAAACAGTTGCACAAATCTGAAAGCGGTTTTTGCACTGAGAATCCAAAACAGATTAGTAAACCACTGGTGGTGGTCGTTTGCCTTCCATTGAGATTGTAATTGCTGTCCCTTCTGCAGGTTGGTGGCCATACTTCAGCACTGAGTTTACTGTCTTCTTACTCTGTGGAGCTGTATTGTGTTTCTCAAGTATTGATAGATTAGTCTCAGCCCTTGAATAATTTCATGTAAGGGTTAGGTTTGGTTGGTTTTTTTTTAATGGAAAAATGGAAGTTGTGGCTTTCTGTTTCTTTGGTGGTTTTTATCTGCAGTGACTAATGCATTTCAGTTGTCCCAGGTAAAACTCATGGCCAAGACAGGATCATTGGTGTTCTGTTGAAGTAAACACAGGGAGTCTTGCCCCAAAAAGCAGAACTATGTCCATCTCATTGAGTTCATATTTGAGTAAAACTAAAGAACCTTGTCTTCACTGTGGGTTGACTGAAGGTTGGCTAGTGCACTTTAGTTAAGCCAAGGTCAGGAAGCTCTCTGTGTCTTGCCACCACCACCCCAAACACACGCAGTAGTTTTATGCAGAAAGAAGTTCTTTCAAATTCAGTGTGAGCATATAAAATGGTTGTGCTGGGTATTTGAGGCCCGCTAGTTGATATTGCTGAACTATCTCCGTCAGAATTGTTACCATCTGGGAGAGAAAATGGGTTTCTACTTCAGCTCTGAAATAAGTAGCCATATTTTTCAAGCTCAGAGTTATCTTCAGATATTGTCCGCTGTGTGCCTTTGCTAAGAGAAGACTGTTTCTGTAAAATAGGTTTGCTTTCTGTGTAGAACAGGCCATATTGACGAATTACACACATCCTGATCAAATTTTAAGATACGTGAAAGTTGTCTCTGAAGGGCCACCAGAACTGAAGAAATCTTGTGAGGACGAGGACCTTGAACTAATTTGTAGGGGACTCAGGCGACCAGCCATTGGCATTTACTGCTTGCTTTTAAATGCTATTGCAACTCCATCTGAATTTTAAGCTGAGTGTCTCACAGGAGATGCTTGCAGAGATTGCACAGAGCACAGGCATATGCTGGGTGAAGGCACTGACTTCTCCAGAATCTGTTGTATAAGGTTTGATCATCATTAACATCTGATGCACTCGCATGTTTGGCAGTTTTCATGCTTTTGTCAGATGGTCTCTGTTATTCTATTTATGCCCACCGTTAACTAAGTAGAATCTGTTTCAGTCTGCCTTTTATAATTGGAAAACCGCGCCTAAAATCACTTCTGCCATGACCTAGCTTTCTCATTTCAGTTTTACTTACCTCCTCTTACAGTTCTTGCTATTCAAGTTGAGTATAACTTTGGTGAAGAAATGGTGTCAGACTGTAGGCAGGGAGATTTATTATACCACAGCCTAAAGCCTGTACTTCCACACTGCATTACTGCAGGGTCTCTCTGTGCTCACCCTCTGGATGCAGGTGATTAACATGCAGTCCAGGGAATTGTGCCTCTGCCTGCTCGGTAATTTGCTGGGCAGCACTGCGGTCATGCGGAGCAGCTGCCACTTAAATGGGCAGTAGATTGTTCTCTTTTTATTTTAGTGTCTGCAGCTTCACTTCTATCACAGTATGATACAGCCAGCAGCGCTGTGTTGGTATTTGCTGCAGCTAAGCATCAATTAGATGCATCTCGTGATGTGGTGCCTGTGCAGCCATTTTTCAGTGGAATCGCTGTGTCCTCATGAGTGGCTGTAACCATCTCAATCCACAGATATGAGGCACATTGAGACTAAGGGTCAGGATTAAAAAATTATTAGGCCCTGACAAATACAGATAACTGCTTGTGGGATTTTGTCAATGTCTGTGCAAGTTTGAAAATCCCACTGGGCATCTGTCCAAATGTTTAATCACTGAGACATTTTGAAGCCTGGCATTTGGTGGCTGTGGTGACACTGGTGTCATTTTGGGAGAGGGGAGCAGGTTTAGCGAGAGATCACAGGGTAACTGAGCAGCGAGGCTGGAGTAGTCGTCTTCTGATGTCCTGGGCTCAAAATGCTGAATTACCCTCCCTCCCACGTCGAGACTAGGAAGCACGGATGAGAGTTTGGCTGCCTGCCTTTGCATGGGCACATAGTAAATAATTAGCATGCACAGCCTGGCTTTTTGGTCATCAGTTATTGTTGTAACTGATGATTAGTTTAAGGGGTTATTGATTCCCATGCCAAATCTTTACTCACTGGTGACAGAGAAACTAATAGTCATTCACGGGGTTCTTTATTGACAGATCTCAGTATAGGAATTGAATCAATCGGTGTGGGAATGGAAGTGTAGGTCTGCAGGTTGGTTTGTGTCTTCCCAGTCATGAGGGAGTTGACAGAGGTTTAGCTCAGCCAAAGGTCTAACCTCATGTACCCACTCCAAGGCCATTTTTGTTGGGTGTTCAACAGCTTGATGGGTGCTTTTGGGAGGAATGGAGTCACATGAGAGCACCAAACATCTCTCCAGATGTCTGCCTGATGTCCATCAGGAAGCTCTTGCCTGGGCAGTGGGGGCTCTGAGCACACACTGTGCCTTGCACAGCAACACCAGTGGAGCTTGATTGCCTTCATATTTCTGTCCTATGCCCACTGTACATGGCAGTCTACCTCCTTGGGCCCCCTGAAACACTTCTTTGCTTCTACAGCCTCTTAAATGTTATTTAAACTCCTGCCCATGACCCCAAACCTCAGCTCTTCACCCCTTTCTACCACAATGCCCCACTCAGTGCCTGGTGCCTTGCCAGAAGCTGCCTTGGATGGCTTTCAGGCTGGCTGGCCAAGGGGCTAAGGAAGCCAAATTGATGACCCCTGTGCACATGCATTAATGTTGGTGTCTCTCCTCTAAACGCAGCTGCTGTTTCTCACAAATTTTGCCAGAACATGATGCCTCAGAGACCCTCACCTTTGAGTCCAACGTGGATGGGTTTATTCCAGGGGATTCAAAAGCCAGCGAAGATTGCTGACAGTGGAAGGATGGATACTCATTGCTATTGCACACACTCTTGCTTCTTTAGGAGATGAGGCAGAGAAATAGCAGAATTGTAATGAAGGTTGTCAGCAAAAATAAATGTAACCTGACTGAAAGTTCAGACAGGGGAGACAGCGTATTAGCAAGAACCTGATGCCCAGCATGGTCCCTTGTACATACTCCCAGAAAATTATTACAAATGTATTTTTGGTAAATAATAACAGCAGCCTTCTGTGTGTGTTTACAAGCTGCTGTGTTATTGTGCTATATAGTCTGAATCACTTTTCATTCCTTTCCACTTGCTAGAAACTGAGAAATTTGAATTTGGTTAAGAATGAAATGATTTCCTGTTGTTCCTGGTATTGCAGCATTACCTCTTATTTTTGAACAAGGAGGGTAGCCCAGGAGATCTTCAGCACCTTTCCAAATTGTGTTATTCATGTGCTGCACACACACATACATGCAAAATCAGTCAGAGTGGGTGATGCGAGCCTTATTTCTGTGCTCCAGATACAAAAGCAGAGTTGTTGTTCCCCATACTCTGTGTGATTAGAGACTTTTCTCTCCTGCTGTTTTGCTCCGATACACAGAAAATCACCTTTTTCCAAGAAAAATTCAATACTTTCTGATGCCTCCTGCTGTCAGAGAGCCAACAGTCTTCTAAGCACTCTCCCTTCAAAGAGCAATCGAATTTTGGGCAGAGAACTCCCTTTCCCACTTGAGACGTTTTCCTTTCAGCCTGAAAGACTTCCTAGCATCTGTTTTAGGCTCCTGTGTAACACCTGCTGCTGGTGACAATGCAGGGCTTTTTCCACCTTGTGGGAAGAAAGGTGACTTACTAGAAAGGCCAGCTTTATAAAAGAAATTTGAACTACTTAAATGTCCTGCCCTAATTAAAAAAAAAATCCTATCCTCTTAAAAGGTATTAATAAAGGTCCATTTTGATCTTTACTAGAGGGCAGGCTTGTGCAGTGGTAACATTTCCACATCAGTGCAGCCCATGAGGCTCCAACAGAGGACAGCTTTGCCACTGAAGGCTCTTTCATTCATGTTTGGAAAATCGCTTGGTAATTTTCTGGCTTCCTTTTTATTTGGTCACACATCTGGAGTTGCTGGCTGCACATTCTCTGCCTGTTCCCTAGTACCTTCTGTGGTGCTTCAAAGACTGAATTCCTCGACCGTGCACAATGTTGGATTTGTTAAGCATCGCTAGGGATACTGTGAAATGTATCACCAGGGGGGTCAGGACTTCGAAGGCACCCAGATCCTGGGGTGCCCTCCACATCACTTGCTTGCTCCTGTGTAGCTGGGACAGCTGCCAGCCCAACCACGTTGCCCAGACAGCCCAGCCTGCAGCTCAGAGCTTTTGCAGGAGCAACACAGACTTCTGTAGGGCTCTTGTGCGTGATCGTGGATTTGCCAAGCTGAGCAGGAACCAATGCATCTATGAGCACATTTCTGCCCAGGGAGTTGGGTAGGCTGCCGGTGACACCTGGAAGGAGACCTGTTGTTGGGACACGGAGGAGAAGCTCAGTGTGTTTCAGGAGAGCTACTGTAAGATGTATCAGTTACATCCTTGAAAGGAACCTTGTTACCTGCCAAGAGGAAAAGGTTCTGCAGAGGACAGGGCAACAGATGGGAAAGTGTCTCTTAACTCATAGGGCCTGTTGATTGCTACCATTTTCGTAGAATCATTTTGGTTGGAAAAGACCTTGAGATCACTGGGTCCAACTTTTAACCTAACACTGCTAAGTCCACCTCTGAACCATGTCCCTAAGGACCTCACCTACACATCTTTTAAACACCTCCAGGGATGATGTCTCTAGGGCTATATTCTATAGGCTATGAAGGAGATCAGTGGGAGGAGAGGTTGTCCAGGAATAGTGGTGCGTCTCCTAGCGTTGGTGTTTCAATGGACACTTGATGAAAAGAAAGAAAAATACTGAAATTTCCCAGTGATGAGTAACTATGAGATGATCCACATGAGACAGTTGGCCCTGCATTCAAATAGCAGCTATTACATACCGCTAGGGAAGGGACGATATGTCTAATGTAGATGCAGATGGCATCATACATGGCCTTCTCCACCTGGAAAGCACCTATACAGTCCAGGCTGATGTTGAGCCAAACCACAAGCCTTCTTGTAGTCTTCCTGATTTGGAAAACCTTGTGTTAAAGGGCTCTGTGCAATCCTCATGGATCATGAGGTCCACAGAAGGCCATGGTGATCCCAGGGGCCGTTCCTACATGGCCATCGAATTATTTTGTAAGGAATGCCAGGGCACTGTGTATGGGGCACCATCAAGAAAGGCCTCTGGAAAAGCACACCTTGTGAATTGGGTAGGGTAGGCTTATTATGAAACTGCTTCACTTAGTGAGAGACCTAAAAAGGAGGGGCAAATGTGACCATGAATGTGAGAATTTTTTCTTAATAGTGACAATAACCATAAGCTTTCCCACAGGATCTTAAGGATCTTGAAACATTTTTCAAATGAAGATTAAATGATACACGTTTATCAGACACGCAAACTGAAGGCTGGAGAGGCTAAGGGTTTTGTCTGATGCCACAGATTAGGTCCCGAATCCAGGTGTCTCCGTGTCCCCTCTGATCCAGTACTAGAGTCCCATTCTGTAGGTGGTGTGTGCCTTCAGCCATGAAGGAAGAGACCTTAGTGCTTTACCTGATCCTTGCAGCACTGGGAAGGATCAGATCCCACTTCACTACTCTGCTTCTCTGCATTGCAGCGCCATTTAATAAATTACACTGAATGCTTTCTCCACCTGAATCTGCAAAATCAAACCAGAACTGTAACAGTGACTGAGAGGCAAAGAGTGAAGAAAGGGAGCTGGGAGGGCCACCGGGTATTTAATTTTCCCCACTCCTTCCTACCCCTCTCTCCTTTTCAAAGTGTGTGTTGGGTGAGGATGAGGGGGCAACTGACGGCACATTCACAGGACCTTGGTCCATTGTCGATGTGTCTTCTGCAAGGACCTCTGGTGTGTGTACTGAAACTATGTCGGGAGCTACACAGTTGCTGCCTGGGGCTTTAGTGTACCTGGTCTGCCAGAAGACTTTACATTCCCAGTCAGGAGGAGTTCTTGGGTACCTTGGATCTGCTGTAAGGAACAAGATAAAATTCTTAGTGGTAAGACTTAGCCCTGCAGGGCCATCACTCTAGACATGACGGTGCAGAGAACCACAGGGCTTCTCCGCCCTTCTGTCCTTCCCTGCACCAAGGCCAGCGTGCACCACCAATGCTTGCATCAGGGCAACTTAATTCAGATGTATCTTTATGGGGTGCCATGAGAGCTAAGACTCACATGGTGGTGACTGAAACACGTCTCCTCTTGTGAAAGACCAGTAAGCAAACTTGAAAACATTTCATCAAGTTATCGAATAGCATTTTGTTCTTCTTGTCTCAATATGATGACCATAGCCTGACAGTCCAGGCACTTAAATACAAGATCATGTACGAAGGAGCTCTCAATGCATTCTTTTTCTTCCATTAACTTATTCTATTTTCCTTTGTACCCATGCAAACTTCTGTCATACATGCCCTGTGGCAAGTAGCTCAGTTTAACTATGTTAAAAAGAAAGCGTGCTTTGGGTTGGTTTGGACCTGTCATCCAGCTTTGCCTGGTGTCCCAAATCCCAAAATAACTGATACAGTCAACACCAGGCCCTCGATAACCAGAGAGGTACTGACAAATCTGGAAAGTTTTTTGGAGGAGAGTGACAAAACTGATCAAGAGATGTAGAAGTGCAGGTAGATGAGTTCAAATTAAAAACGATGCAGAGCTTAGCTCAGGAATGACTAACAAATGTGTGGTTTGTGAGGCATGTAGTGCTCTGATGAGTATGAACACCCTCCCACTCTCCTGAGCGCAAGAGAGGAATTTTTAGCATGACACACAGGGATATAACAAGGGCTAATAGTGTGACAGTCAGGCTGAATGTAAGGTAAAATTTCCTGACAGTGAGATATATTTTGCTGTGGAACAGACTCCCAAGGGCAGGAGCCCAACTGCTTGGTCCTTTCTAAAGCCAGGTTGGACAAAGCATTAGGAATGGTACTTCAGAGAGCAAGCATTAATTGGCAGAAGGACGAACTGGTGATCTGATAAGTCATTTCCATTTCTAGATCCTATGATGTGATATTCTCTGTAACAAGTTTTGACTGGTTTTAAGCACAGAGGGTAGCAGGAAGATAATGCTGAACAAAAAGATTAACAATAAGAACTAAGAGAAAACTGTAGGTTTATTTAATAGTCAGAGAAAGTGCCAGATTGAGAATTCCTTAGGCCAATGGTGCTGTTTGAAAACAGCATCACGAATGGGAAAGTGAAAATTGTTACATTGGTAATAATTATGGTAATGACTTATTTTCATAGAGCCCAGTAGTCCAGAAGGATCCAAGAGCACTTTTCAGATTGGGGGTGTGCACATGTGCATCCATGCAATGGGAAGATTGCTGCAGCTGACATTGAAATGTAGCAACCAGTGGACTGAAACAACCTGTTTGAATGGCAAACAGCAACTCAGGGAAGCAGTTTGAGATGGGATATAAAGTATAACTTCTGTAATTGAAACTATAAAACAATTGTTTTGGTTTGGCAGAATTTAATTAGTTGATGAATTCTCTAGGCATGAGTTTCCTTTGCAACTGCTTTTCCCCACGTCTTTGCTTTTAAGGTAGCAGGGTCTGACAATATTGACCTGGCTTCCCTGGTGGCTTTTGGATGGGCAGGGAGAAAACTAATGAACTAGCATGACCCTGAGCCGAGCCACATTGGACTGGCATCAAGGGTGGACATGAGGTCACCACTACTGGTCATGATGTCACTGGTTCTTTTGCCTCTTGTCACCCTCACTGTCTTACCTCTTGGAGGCTTTTCAAGAAGGGTTTCTAGCAGATGCTGTATTTTCCAGGCTGTTGGCCCTAGATGTTTGGTTCCTGTCATAATATCATGCTCTGTGCTTGATGCTTGAACGTGGCTGCTGCAGGCAAAGGCTGCCTCTTTGTATAGTTTTTATCTCCTTCTTGTGAGTCCTGACATCCAGGCTCTGAATGCCTGGAGGACAAGGGGCGTCTCTCATATAGTTTCGCAAAGACAAGAGGCAAACCCTATCGGAAGAGAAAAGTCTGAAAATCTGAAATAGTAAGGTCTGTGTATGGAACTAGAAAAGGCAATTTGGAAAAGCTGAAATATATTATTAACTGGTTTTAATACTGTCATTTTAAAGTGAGCTATGTTGGTTTTCATTCATGTGGAGAACAACTCTTTTTTCTTTTCCTTTTTTTTTAAAAAAAAAAAAAATTAGTCACAAATCAAAGGAAAATAGTTGGATAGTGGCTAGAATACAGATGTTCTGCATTGTTTATCCCACATAAAATTAGACTTTCTTAGATGACAGCCATGAGGAGTCATTTCAATTGAAAAAGGAAGGAAGTGATCTAGGTGAGAACTTGCGTGTTGAACATGTCATCCTGGAGCCACATGCTTGCCACGGAACTGACTCACATGACATTAAAAATTATTTGTTCTCATTTATGCTATCTGCAATGCTGTGTTTAATGGAATACTTATTAGCCTCACAATAAATCAAACACTCTCCATTTGTTAATGAGGGTGGTAAACATTTGTGTTTAAAGTGCCATTGACTACTAAATAGCTGAGGTACTGTATAGTTTGACTACCTTTATTTTACACATCACTAGATGAATTTATGCAATATGCAAGTTTTTGTTCAATAGTCACTACAGATTTAGTTCTTTTGGCCGTTATCTAGCCATGCATAAATCAAACAGATTTTTCCTTTGATTTTTTTAATTATTCATAGGGGTTTGTTGGAGTTAGAGTTCTCATTCTACCCACCAGAAATTTTAGCATTCCAACAAAACAAAATAACTATTCAAGCCTGAAACAAATTCCTACCACTTTCATGCTTCCAAAATATTAGAGTCCAAAAAATATTTATTTAAAAACAACTGATGCGATGGTCCTGCTTGGTTTGGTTTGATTTCTTTTTCTCCCAGATTGATGAGGCTTTCCAAGATATTAGAGGAATCACTGCTTCCTTATGTACTGATGAAAAGTCAGCCTGAAAGCCACTGTAAACCTTCATGATCTGGGATTCCCAAGGCTTGCAGGGTCTTAGTGTTATGTCAGCTGTCAAAATGGTTGCACCAACAACTTCCACCATGCGCGCTGCCAAAATGACAAGATTCCTCTAAAATGGTTCAATTTTTTTTTCTAGACCATCTTATAGAAAATTTTTCTGTCTAAAAGCTTTCAAATAGGCCCAGGGCTTAGATTGCAGATTAGTATTTGACTTTCAGTAGAACACATGTTTCTGGACTTCTTTTTTCTGTGAATGGGACTTATGTTTCTTTTTCATTTAGGCATCTTGGCAATCCTACCTTTCTTAATAGCACGATAGAAAATCTTTCAAACTGTGAGATGTTCATCAGATGCTGTTACCTGATATAATATCCAGTCTGGGTATCCTGTCTTGTTTTGGGAGAAGGATGGCCTCTACAAGAGGCTGTAGATCCTTTCCATCTGTTTGCTGGGTGGCTGCTGTTGTGAGGAAGTTGGAAAAGGATGGGAAGGGACCTCATCTGGGATCTAAAAGCAAAACCATGGCACAAGTGAGCCACAGATTGTTGTGATTCTGTGTGTTTCCTACTTAAGTGCTAGATTCATATTAGGCAAAAGGAGGAATATGATTCCAAAATCCAGGAACAGGGCAGGTCCTGAGTGGCCAAGGAGGTCTAAGTACCATAATAAATGATGCAATTGACTGAAAAGGGAGTGGAGGGGGATCTGCTTTACATTTCCTGCTGTGGCACTGACCAGTCAGACCACGAAGAAGTGCCTTCCCCTCAGTTTGCCAGTCTGTAAAATGGGAATGATGATGCCAGTTTTCCTTTGCCACATGTTTCGAGACCTCCAGAGGTAACACACGGCATAAGCCTGCTTTAATAGCATATGTATTTAACAAGATGATGTTTGCATTTACATCTTGGCACATCCCAGTCGCACAGGGACCATCTACAGTATCTGGTGCGGTACAGTGAGAAGGGCTACTCGGGAACAGTCCCTGAACTTCAGCTGGTTGCCATGGCAACAAAACAGCTTAGCACAGCGAGGAAAGAGGAAAGCGATATATTCTGTTAAGGATAACTTACAGCATCAAGGCTGCACTTGAAACTATCTCTGGTTTTCTGGATCTGGGCTTGCAGGACACATTGCTAAGCTCTGGGATTTCCTATCCCTGAATCCACTTCTCCAACTCACCTACAGTGAACAAATATGGCCCCCAAAAATGGAAAAATTGTGATGATGAGAGAACTGCAGGGTAGCTTTCACTTGGCTTTTTTGTTGATGGGGTGCATGGGATGGGAATTTGCATCTCTGAAGCCCTTCTGCAAGGTCTTGGTGTCAAGAGTTGATGAATACCATCTGATGGCCTACCCATAATTTCATGCATGCAGCTGCCAGGTGCTCCTTTAGCCCCTGGGTCAGCTACATTTCTGGTGCAAGGACTTTTCCTCCAGCCAGCCCCATGCACACTAGTCACCCTAAGAGCCCTGAGCAGAGACCAGGGAGACATGCCTTCAATGCTCAAGCTCCTCATATGGAGAAAGTCTTTTGCTCTCCACCCTTCAGTGGGAACTGGCATTGCCATGCCCTGTGGGGACCTGTTCCCAAACCCCCATGGTAAATTTTGCAGGAAGCACCTGGTACAATTGGAGGAATTCCTTTGGAAGAGAACTAGCAAGAACTGATACGACCCCAGAGGGGCCCATTCACATTGTCCATGTTTCTCTGAGTGAGCTTGGCAAGGGAAGTGGGGCAGAATCATGATGTCTGTAGCGTGGTGTGCATTAAAGTTTTAATTGTCTTTAGCCAGGGCTTTAGAAACAGGCAGGGATGGAGCCAACCTGGCTCCTCAAAGCAGAAATCTGGTGCCTCCGCACCAAGGAAGGGCTGGGAGCAGCGGTGCCTTGGCTGCCAAAGGCCCATCGAAACATGAGCAGTAACCAAGGAAACTTCATGCTAGAACCAGCTCAAGATGATGAATTGCTGCCTAATAACTGGCTGCTAAAGGGTCCAGATAATTCAGCTGCTCCTCTTGGGGCGGGTGCTGCATGGTTAACTTTAAGTTGCTGCCTTTTTGGGCTAATCATTCCTAACATGAATGTTACCATCGTGGTGAAGTGGGAAACCCATCGCCTGAAGGCCATGTGCCCAGCACAACACACACTCACCTTTTCGGGGGCTCTGAAAGGCCTCCACATCCCAGCAGCTCACCACGCTGTGTGTCTCTGCTGTGCCATCAGATGTGACTTCCCTGGCCCACAATGCTGTGTTAACACCTTACATATGGGCCCCATTCTTGGGTGACTTCTGCAATCGGTCGCTGGGAGTGGGTTTTCCAAGCAGCAGCAGTGCTTGGGGGGATGCAGCGGTCATTCAGTGCCACATCCTGATAAGCACATGAAGCCTTTTCCTTGGTGGCCACAGGCTGTGCGATTGGGATATTGCTTGAAGAATGCACTGAATGGTCTGCTGGCAGTGACAGCTGGTGAGAGCCAGATGCTAAAAATTGCTTCAAGGAAAGCGGGAAGGTGCAAGAAAGGTCAATTTGGAGATGGTGAGAGGGCCAACTGGTTGATGGGTTGGAGGGTGCCATGTTAAGAGATAGAAGCTTCCTTGATCTTCACTGATTTTATTTTATAGTTTGGAGGAAAAACTGGCAAGAACTTTCCTGCTGATGAAGCATCATACAAATGGACATAGTTGCAGAGTTGAGGACGTAGATTTTATAGAGGAAATGATGAAAAATGCCTGGTGGGCCACACTTGCTGGTGAAATATGACTGTGCTTCTGAAGATAGGAGGAAGAAGACTAGTCTAGGAAATCTCCTTAAAAACTACAGAAAGGATAGGGAAACTTAAAAGAAAAACAAGATAAAATGGCAATTGCAAATAAGCCCACACATGCGCTCAGTCTCTTGCTTTCTCTCTTACACCCACGCACTCATGCACATCTTTCTATCTGAAATAGCAGGGAAAAGACATCATAGTCTTTATTGTCAAGAGTAATTTCTCTTCACGTGTCACTACCAACCAATTATCAGAGCAGGTGGATATATTGCACAAAACTTATCCACTTGCTTTTTTCCTTTTGCAAAGCTGAACGAAACAAAGAAAAAAGCCCCTAGTGAATGGTGGAGTTGAAGAGCTACATGCTGACAGCTCTTGGATGGATGAAGGCTGAACACAACTGTTTGTATGCCAGTAATGCAATGGGAGGCAGCAGGGTGATTGTGTGGGGAAACAGGGCTCACTTTTCTTCACGGGACTGGCTCTTAGTCTGTGCCCCTCTGCATTTGGGGATGTCAGGGAACCTGGCTGCAGCTCTGTTGGGTGTTTCACTCCCAAAATGCTTTGCAACCTAGGGTGTTTCCCACCCGCCATGTTCAGCCTGCAAGGAGCATTGTTGAAAATAACCTGCTGGCTGCTCTTTTTTTGGGGTAGGACACCCCACAAGACAGATGCCTTTTGGTTGTATGGGCTGCACAGCGTGTTTATGCAGCAGGATGAAGACAAGTGGCTGCCAGCTGGGTTTAAACTTGTGCTGTCCATCCATGCTGTTGACAATAGCACTGATACTCTGCTCAGAGGGACCAGACTTTGGGTGTCTGGGGAAACAGGGCCATTGGATGCTCAGGTAAGGTCGGTGTAGTCTGCCCAGACATGAGCAAAGGCTTGAGCCCATGCTAAGCGTGCTTGGACTCTGCCTTTCCAGGGATGATCTCTTAACATATGCTTGAAGATTCACACAGTGAACTACAGGCAATTCGTGTCTTTGTCCTGTATTTAACTGATACTGTAAACTTCCCTGCTGGATATTGGCATGGGCCCTCTTGGCTTTGGCTGATGTTTGTTTGGCTCCATGAGACTCTTCAACCCAACACAATTGGGTGGGACACTCCACCAGCTCATTTAAGAATGAAGTTTGTTCATCAGATTTGTGCCCCATTCAGAGAGGAAAAAAAAAAAAGCAACAAACCCTTAGACTGTTGTGGATTCCTCTATTCTGTATACTCTTGGTCAGGAACTTACAGTATGCAAGATAAGATCATTACAGTTCCTGGTAAGGAATGTAATTTATATTAGCAGATTCATTTTACTTTATTTTATTTTATTTTATTTCACAAAAGGCTAAATGACACCCAAGATTCCCTCAGTCCACTTCCAGTGTTCCCTTCTTGCAAAATAGAACTACTGAGTCTGAATTGAAAATCTGTGAAAAAAATATGAAGGATTTTTTTTTTTTATGATGCTTGGAAGAAAATGGATTTACAGAGCTTATCTCTTTAAATGTGTCAACATAAATGACACCCTAGCAGGTCTTGCAGATTACATGGCATAGGCAAATAACTGCTATTTATTGTGTGGGCTCTGCAGTTTTTTTTACCTAGCTGTTTCTGCTACATGCAGAATAGATGAAACAAATTTTCCTTGTACATATATATAGTGCCTGTCAAGCGATGCATGCAGTGGTCTCCACTGATGCTCATGTGTACCATGATTCCTTATCCAGGATTTAACCCCTCACAGAGTAAAACTACATCACATCTGTGATACCTATCGCAAAACAGGCCAGAGTCTGTGCAACGTTCTGTCTAACAGGTTACACATGGCATTTTCCTTCCCTTTGGCCTCCCTGGTCTCTCCCTCTGTGAAGGCAGACTAAGGCAAGTCTGTCAGAGTTACAGGAGAAAGACCTTGCAGCTGGCATTAGACCTCTTTAAGGTCTGGCAGTCTTTAGCTATCTGCTTGTTTCAAAGGGATAGCAGCATAAAAGATGCAAGTTTTGTTTTTTTTTTTTAAAAAAAAAGAAGAAAAACAAGTCAAGTGAGGCTCAGCAAGGAAACTAAAGTGCTCTGTGCATGGGTGTCAGTAGAAACTATGTATTGTAAGTGCGTCGTGCGTCGGAGTTAATTTCCTTGAGAGTTTTGATACCGAGGACAAAAATTAAACTATTTCTCTATTTCTTCTCTCCTTGCCATCTGTATTAGCACAGATGTTTGTCCCACTGGTTTTGGGTATTCTCTGCTAATATTTATAAAACGTATTATGTTCCAGCCAGTTCTCTGGATGAGAGTATTGCTTCTGTTGCTTACAGCTGTCATCAGGGGGACAATGCATGTGTCTAAAGGTACCTCTACATTTTGCTGAGTCACATTCTGAGTTTCCTTCTACAGGAACATGTTGCAATTCTCCTCTCCATCACTGATCTAAATATCTCCATTTAGTGATACATACAATTTATATTTGTGCTACAAACATTTCGCATGCATGTGTCTGTATACTATTTACTTGGGCAGAGCTTTCACCACTCATTTTTATTTTTCAGAGTAACAAAAATTAAGGTCTCTGTACTTAGCCCACGATGAGAGTTTTGCAGCAGGAGAACAATGAACAAGAAAAATGAAGACTGCAGAAGTGGAAGGAGGAAACGAAAGTTGCTTTCAACCGACAGGGCTACATGAATTCAGCAGTGGGTGAATTAGGCTGAGTGTTATCAGTGATGACGAAACACAGCAGACTGTGGTAATGAAATATTTATGAATGGGGAAATGATACTGCATTCTGCAGTGCAGCACAGGGGAAAGTGAAATTTCAAGAATACTGTAATAGCAAAGCCCTCCATTAATTATCGAAAGCAAGCTGTAATGCCAGTTACTATGACAACAGGGTCCCCTATGTATTTTGCACAATTTGGGGGGGTGGAGAGGGCTGCTTCTATTTACTGGAGAGCATTGTATTTTTTTTTCTTTTGTTATTGTTTATTATGATTGTCCCAGCCTGTGACTATGTGGTTAATTTCAGTGGCAAAATTATAAAGTGACTGTTGGCTAAAATATAGGGAAAGCCTTTAGTAAGTAGTACTGGTGTTATTTTGGAAAGAGCTAAAGATGTCTTTTCCTATATTAAGGGGCAGACTATTGTCATAATTAATAATCTTATATAATATTAATGCATGATAATGTAATAATGAAAGTGAAATGCTACTAGATGTATTATTATTAATAATAATAATGACTGTGTTAGGCTTTCACTCACAAAGCATTTCAGAATCAGTGATTAATTAAAATGTCAATATTGGTATACTAAATCCACCACTGCATTTCCAGATGGGGTAAGGGAGTGTACAACCCCTGCCCACTTATTTTTAATTACTACTTATTTGGTTTTTTAAACCCATGACCCTGTTTGAGATTTCTATTTATCCTCAGTACAGCTAAGGGTTTTTCCTGCACACAACTCTACCTGGTGCAGTGCATGTGAAGAAAGCAAGGTATAGGCCACGGTGAGGAAGGAGGACGTCAGCTGAAACACGTGTCAGGTCTGTGGCACTTGTTCCATTAAAGCAGCTCTGCCAGCTCTCTGCATGACACACATTTGTGGACAATATATCTATAAATAGTTAATAAATTAAATAGGCAGAGATGGGCCCTTCAACCCACTGGTCCAATGACTGTAGGTGCCGGAGATGGATGGGGATAATGGACCACAGATGGTGACCAGGCTGGCCAGGTAGCATTTTCTATCACTACTGTAGGAGGCAGAGCACTCCTCTGCATTCTCCTTGCCAGTGAGACATTTCCTATCTTTTTATTTTCTTATTTTTAGGCTTAGTAGTATATTTCATCAATCTTTATCAAAGGGCTGTACAGATGTTCTTACTGTAGCTCCTTTCCAGGTGGACCAAGTGTGCTACAGGTCCATTAAATGACTCACCTGAGGTGATACAGGAAATAAGTAATAGAGGGAAAAACACAAACCATATCTCCCATTTCCAGCTTCAGGACCTTCTTCCATGGCATGCAACTCCTGGTACTCAGGTCCTCTAGGAGTAAAGGCCTCGCAAAGGTAAGAAGGGAAAATGTTTGGGAACTTGCAATATGAGTGCTCTTTTCCAAGTAGCTAGGTGCAATAATTTCTCCTAAATGTTTCCTAATCTTACATGATGAAACAAGACACAAGTAGGTGTCTTAGCCCTGTGCATCTGACAGGGTGCAAACCTGACCAGATGAAGAGCAAGTCAAACATGGTGATAGCAATAAGTTTTCTGTATCGCCACTTAATAGGAGATGCCATGGAGGACATAATTTCTTATGCATGGGTGAATGAACATGCATATACATGCACATATGCATATATAAATATGTTTTATATGCATAGCATACCATGGACTGCACACCATGATGGATATTTGCTTAAAGAAGAAAGATTTTGCCTAATCTTGTTCATGGCGGGCTTACTGAATGGATATGGAGGATAAATACATTTATTTTTTTTATTACTGTAACCTTCCTCATCTCCCCCTCCTTGCAGTTCAAAGCCCTCAGCTCCTCTAGTCAGATGCTTTATTGCCATTATGAAAAAATCACCTGCCTTGACATGGGTCAAGACCAGAGCTAGGAGCCTTCCACGCCCTTTAGTAGTCTGTACTTCTTTTTTTTTCTTTTTTTTTTTCTTTTTTTTTTTTTTAAAAAAAGGCTACAAACCAAAACAGGGAACTGTGAGAATGATGTGAACCCCGTGAGCAATAAACAACTGAGTAACGCAATCCAGCCTCCCCTCACCTGATGAATGGCTGGCTACAGGAAGCCAGTGGGGAAAGCAAGGGCTCAGTTTTCACTGTGATGAGAGCTGCCTCAAAGGACCAATATGGATGTGAGCTTTCCTTTCCTTGGCTCCAAGGCTCAAGGCATCCAATAAATAGCTCACAATTCACTTACTTACAAACAACGGGGGAAGGACAAGCCTGGTAGGTATGGGAGAGAAGAGCAGGTTATATTGGTTTAACAGTTTCAGAAACTTGACAGAGAAGAAAATTTTCTGGCAACGGTTTGTTTAGTGTGGAAAAGGCAAGAAGTCACTGTAGGTGGGATAAACGTAATAATATTCCTCAAAAACAGTGTATGAAGGTCTGCCAGAGACAGGTCAGATATATTAATTCTGCCCTGGCATGCAGGGATGGCAGGACGTTCCTTGCAGCTCTCCCTGTGTCAGGAGAGTGTTCTGCATCTCGTTGCAGGAGGATCTGTCAGTAAGGAGCATGGTTGGGCTTCAGAGAAACCCAGCTCCAGCATTCAGAGCCATGTCATCTGGGACAGAGGATGGAGAGAGTCTTGTGTGCTGCAGAAAAGTCATTAATCCCAGAGCTGATTTTAGGGTAAAAGAAATCATGCCACAAATAGTTCCCTTTGCTACCTAGAGGGCACTGCATACACCTCTGTGTATTTGGTGGTCTGCAGGCCCTTACCGGAAAGTGGCTGAGCTGGGGATGTCCCCTTTTCCTCTTCTAAATGCTTTCTGGTTGGCAGTGGCCTCAGGATAAATCTTGGGAGGGTGCACATGCATGTCTGTGCCTGTGCACGTGTGTAAACTTTAGTTCATTAATTGTCATATACTGAGGGTCATCAAGGTGATTGCAGGAGTAATCTGGCAGCCACGTAAATGTTGTCTTCTATGGAGTGGAAGGAGTTGTTAACAGATTTGTACTTCTTTGTGTGGAAAAGAAAAACCTTGTCCCTAAGGTGCATCAGCCAGTTGAGGTAAGACTTATCTGACCCTCTGGGTTTACTTTATCCAGCTGCTGCCAGCTACAGTATAAATTACCCCATCTACACAAGGATTAACCCATGAGTCAACCCGTGTCAAAAGTCACTCTTGTTGTCTCAATGAGGACAGAGCTGAAAGCTACCATGCTACAAGGATTTGCGCCAAACCTTGGGGTCAGTCTAAAATAAATGTCAAGTGCCTATAACACAAACATTTAGAAAGAGCCCAGACTGGTATTTACGGTCATTTTAACCTGTTGAAGTGAGACCCCCATCACTAAGCTCAAGAAGGCAAGCTCTGAATGGCACTAGGAAAAGCAGTATGTGAGCTTTGGCCAGTGAAGGGCTGCGTCTGCGCCTGCCCAGCGCGAAGGAGGAGGGAGGGAAATCAGAAGGGGTGTTAGTTTCTGATTGCTTATGCTTCTGACAGCCCTTAAGGTGCTAGGGAAAAAAAAAAATCCTTGCATTAGGCATGTTTGCATCACTCCATAAATAATGAATAACAACAGTCAGACTGAGCAGGGGCTTCCCTTAGAGGCATGAAAGTCATAAGGGAGGAAATCTGGAGTGGGATGCCATGCATTGCATTAGCAGCATTTCTCCCCCAAACTCCCTGTCCTTTTTGCAATTCAGCACATGCAGGCGGCCAGCCCTGCCTGAACCGATGGCAGGAGCCCTGTTTGTACTAAATCAGGGAGCAGAGAAGTCCCCTTCATTAATTGAGGGATTTTATGTTCATTCTCTGCCTGTTCATTCTTTCTGGTGCTACTCTGTTTGGCCACTGCAGGGGAGTGATGCAGGGGAATGGGGAGCATTTAGTCAAGGGCAGAAATATTTGGATGCAGTCAACAATAAAAGGAATCCCTGAAAATTACAGCCATTTTCCAGAGTAGCTATTTTCTCTGCCTGCAAAGTTTCATATGCTCCATGCTGAATTACCCTGAAGTGCAATTAAAATATTTTAATGTTTGAAATCTGGAAATCCTTGGTCCCACAGTCTTAATATCATTCCTGGCTGTGAAAGTGGAAGCGGGGAGGGAGGGATTTATTCTCACCAGGCTATAGGGAGATTTACACCAGCAGGTTTCATCCACTTCACTGCAAATCCTTTCTGATCAATATGCAGGGGAGGAAGGCAGAGGTGCTGGTGATGCCAGTGTCTCCCCTGCTTCCAAACAAGCAGTGCAGCTGTGACACCTTCCCTCCACAGCCCCAACTCAACCAGCCACTCTGTGCCCTGCTTTCGGCAAACCTGGAATAATTTTATGTCAGCTCCTGTGGGAGGAGATATAAAGCTAAGACTGCAGTTCTGCCTCTGAAACCTCACTTTTTTCCTTCTTCCAGAAGCAGGTAAGCCCTGACCTTTGAATGCAGAGTGAGGATGGAGCCAAGGCACGGGGTTTAGTTTGGCTCTGCAAGTGACAACCAGAGATGAGATATCAGAGCATGCTGTACCCCTCTGCTGAAAAATACTGGAAAGCTGCTACCTGTGAGGTCACTGTGACCATCAGGGAAGGAAAGCCAGTTTGTTCTTTCCTCAGCTCATCCTTGGCCCTCTTGCACTTCTGCTGTTCCCCACAGCTGCCAGGCGGAGTGTGTGCAAGTGTGTTTGAAAGTGTGTTATAGAGCGTACTCAGTAAGCCAGGAGGACTCTTCATTGCTAAGCAAACATTTAGATGAGGAATATCAGACTTTTCTTAAAGAGTATGAGCTTAATTTAAGACTCAGCAACCAGGCTGAGGCAATTTGTGTGTGCTGGCAGAAGGCTGCATGGGTGAGTGATGGGAGCCCCCGATACCTGGAGTGTAGCCTGCTAAGTGAGAGAGGCTACAAGTCATCATCTGGGTACTTAGGAGCAATGTCCTTTATGATCCTCTGATTCATGGGCAAGGAGTATCACATAACTCAGGGACACTTACAAAGCCCTGTGGTACCATCCTTCAAAATTTCGCTACAGCAACTTCAGGATTGACTCCAGGCAACTCTAGAAGTCTGTGCCCAGCTGAACAGGAGCTCGGCTCAGTTCTTCATGCTTATAATTAGTTAACGCACTTACTGCTACAAGACAGAAGCCACAGAGGAGTTTTCCTGGGAAAATTCATGGTGACAGAGTGTAATCAAAGCTGAACAACAGAGAGAGAGAAGAAAAAGCAGATCACTGTGGTTGATGGCATTGCCCCTAAAGCTGCTTATAGCTTCCTACTGCTGCAGCTGGTTTTTCCTCTGCCTAGGGGTCTGCAAGGAGAGCAAAACTCTTACCTGCCTGGCGCTCTTGACACTCAGATGTAAAAGGGAAAATCAGTGAGGCTGGCCTATTCAGTGTCCTGTGGCTAGAGGAGTATCAGATGAGACACCTGCAATTACTGGCAAATCAACTGGAAAAGCCCAGACCTTCTGGCTGTTGTGTTGCAGACATGGGTGTACCAGTGATGGTGACGGGGGTCTGTAGCCCCCCATACCAGCAGCTGCTTGCAGCCAGCTAGACCACACTGCTCCCAGCAGCCACAGTCCGTTAGCAGACTGTGTGAGCACTCTTAAAACACCATCACAAAGACAGGGAAGACATGTCTGCTGGTGACTTAAATAACTGAAAGGACTTGGCATTAAATTGGGCAAGAAATGATCTGGTGATTCACCGACAGCTGGGCTGCAGGTACAGTGAGCTGCACCACAAGGAAGATTCAAAAATGGTAGGGACTTCAGTGGGTTTAGATACATTTATCTCTGCACACCTTGATTTGTGGGCATGTTATCGGATGAGAAAGTTTTGGAATTTCAATCCTTTCTCCATTTTCTATGCCTTAGTAGAAGTCCCTCCTGCTTAATGGCATGTATATCAGGGAAAGATTAGCCAGACAAACTGTATTTGGGGGGCAGCAGATTTTGGTACTTCTAGAACATTATCACCTCATTCCACTGCTAAAACAGTCTTTACCCAGAGTATGTGCTGAGATGTTAAGCATTTTCTGTAAAGAGCTATTTATTAAGCAGAGAGTGCCTCAAGATACAAGTGTCTAGGTTTTCTGGGAGGAAAAATAAAAGTCTTTGTAGGTTAAAATTAGCTTTCAAATTGCAGGGGTGAAACCACCTGAGGTTAGAGCCTTGCTGCTTTTTAATAGGCAAATGAGATATTTCATAAGGAATTACCTTTACGTGACAACTGAATGAGTGTCGTCTTCCAGCAGCACCTTTTGCGGCACGAGGTGTCTCTCCATGAGCAGAACAAAGTGGGGAGCCAGGTGAGATTGCTGGGGAGACAATGGATTCCCTCTGTGCCACAGGATGCTTTGCAGTGAAGTGGGTATTGCCATTTATTCTAAGTGCCTTGTCATTAACTATTCATTGTAATGTATTAAAGGGAAGTATCTCACAGGGCTCTCATGTACTTCCTCAGAAGTGTGCCCTGGCTTCCCTGAAGCATTGTTTGAGCTGAGCATGACAGCACTTCTCAATGGACCACTTGTGGTGACATGTTTGAGAGTCCTAATGCACTTTTTAATTCTTCTCCATCAGTCTCCTGCACTTTCTTTCAAATTCAGATGCAGATTTTTCCACCATGTCCATCCCAGAGGATGAAAGCTACGTTTGCTACAGTCTTTGTTCTGCTCTTTGCCTTTGACATGAGCTGATCCTTGACTGTCTGTGCACCAGCCCTTTGCCAGAGTGTGTTCTAGCTCATTTCCCTCTCCATTTTCCGTCCCAGAGGATGTGTCCTGACTCCAGACACAGAGGACTGGCCACCACAGCATGGACAAGCATGATCAGAGATAAGGACCAGCTTCCTCAACAGGAGCAAATAAATAGATCAGGGGTCTTCAGTCTCTGAGACTCAAAGGAGGTAGGGTGGAGGCTTGCTGGAGCCTGAATGGTGTGGAGGAAAGAATTGAAACTGTTTCAGACAGTTCCTTGCTCTTCCACTTCATCCTACAGTCCATACACATAAGCTAGCATGTGCCAGGCTCAAAGCCCATGGAAGGAGGTAGTTCTTCACACCACAGAGTTAGACTGTGGGTACCATTTGCCATAGGAGGGTGCAGGTGCTAGAAGTTTACTTGCGCTCAGGGGATCATGAAAGATGGTCACAGAAGAAGAATCCATTGAGAGTCATTACATACTAAGGCTGTACTGCAGATGATTGAAGGCTTCAAAAATATTTGAGGTAGTATCACCCTATGCTTGACTCATTTTTGTGCTCCTTCCCAGACATTTGGTTTCAGTCACTGGGGGAGACTTGGGTAGATGGATGTCTGACCTAACAAGGTGGCTCCTCTTGTGTTCACCCTGTCATTACCACAGTGTAGTCCCCTTTAGTGTGAAAAGACTGAGGCCAGGCTATCTAATGACCTTCATCAGGAACTATGCTAGTGAATATATCATCACAGCAAGAGTAAAGTTGCTCTTGCTAGCTACAAATCTGCTCTTCTTCCAAGGTCTGTCCCTTTCCATTTGGAGGTATGGTCTGCATTTTACTGACAGAAATTATTTGCAGCATCTACTAAATATTGGATGCTTTATGTGCCCGAAGTATTATTAGTCTTGGAGTACAGGAGGCCTTCCCTTTTCACTGGCTGTTGTACTCAGCAGGCACTGCTCACTGCAGACAGAGGACCACTGAGCAGCCTCTATTATACTATTGTCATTGTTTGTTATATGTATTTATCGTGATTACTAGATTATTATTATATAATTGCTACTAAGCTTTAGTTATAATAATGTTTATATTTCACATATAAGTTCCTATTCAACCCTTCATTTTCTGTGAAGCTTGGTGAATTCCCTGTGCTGAGGCTGACTTTCATCCATTGGCAAATAGTCTCTTAAGTCCAGTTCAACACTTCAAAACCTTATGGGAAATAGTACCTTCCTGGACTGAAAGAGAAGCAATTAATATCAGGGTGTCTTTGATATCGGGGTGTGATACCAGGGCCTGCCCAGCCTCCCAGAATGCCTTGGTCCTTCTGGCACCATCAACATCCCTGAAGGCCTTGAAATGCAGCTGATGAAAGAGAGACAGCTAATGAGGGAACCTGTCTGTGGCATCAGCTTCATAGTCATGAACACTCTCTCCAAAAGGGTTGATTTATTTTCTGTGCTGCATATGATGCATGAAGCAGGGGGCTGAAAATCTATTTTAATGCCAGTGAGTGGTGTCAGGTGAATATGAGCTGACATAGGAAGCCAGACAATTAGAGCAGCTTCCCTTGACCTGATATTAGCAGAGGGTTTTCTGCAAGTTGTGATAGATGTAGATACTCAACCATTGATTTTTTTGGTACCTGTCCACGAATATTATGATAGAGTGTTGTTTTTGTGAGGGTATTTTTTTTTTTTTTTAAATAGAGTTGAGTTGCTGCAGCTTTGTGAAATATAGGTGATGTAGTTATCTATGAGCTAGCTAAGCACCATGACATGCAGAGCATTAGAATTCATCATGCTTGTTATTGTCCTTTTACAAATGACTTTATGCCAACCAGTCAAAGCTTGGGACTGAAAATACAGCTACACAGAGGTAGCTGCACACCATCTTCTGTGCAAAGGGTCTGTTTTCATCATAAATGAGGTGCTTCGAGGGACCATGGAAATGAAGTTTTTCACGAAGCAAATAGGGAATATGGACTCAACACTGATGCTGGGAGAGGACTGCAAATACATATGTGACAGGAGGTTAGGAGAAAATATTTGTCAGTGAGAGGTAATAAATGTGTGTCTAGAAACACAGAAACTGGGGAAAGCAGAGAGATGCATTTTGGTTTGAGAAGACTCCCTGATGGCTTCATGACACTCCTTCTAAGCTTGACTGAGCTTTAGGACTCATGTATTCTTTGCAAATATGTTCACCTGCACCTGAAGTCTTCTATTTTCTTTTAACAGCACCACCTTTTTGAAAGACCCACTGTCTGGCTTACAAAATATTTTTTTCCATTATTCCAGCAATGATTCTCATTTCCATTCCCTGGGGTAAATGGCCCTAGTTGTACCCTTTTCTGTTGTATCTGTCCAGGAATTCTTTCAAGTTTCAGCTTCATTTTCCTCTCTCACACCTGGATGACTTAGTCACTGAAACATCCAGCCATAAATACATGGCATCCCTAGAATTGCCATGGACCCCTTGCACAGCTAACAAAACCCCTTTGAGACAGCAGCGTGAGCGGAAAAGCCCCTTAAGCGACATCAGTAACTTAAAATGGTGTGCTTATGGCATCAAGACAGAACTAGCTCATCTGAGAGACAAATCTGCATCAAGGCTTGGGGCTGTGGCTGATTCCAAAGGACACTAGTGGAGAAGTCTCTGGACTGTACCATACTCTATCAGTGAGGAGGTAAAGGTGCTCAAATTTGCTGCATTGAAGTATACAGAGTAAAAGACTTGGGTTCAGGTCTTCCATCAGTGTAATCAGAATTCTATCATCCCTGTTCAAGAGGTTAATCCAGTGTAAAACTAGCCACAGTGCAGCCAACATTTGTCTACCTTCATTGTGGGGAAGTTTGTCTTTTACATCCATGGGGGAGTTAAAACAAGGGGAAGACTGTTCCCTTTAAGTGGAGAGGATGTTACATTCAGTGGGTGGTCACTAGTCAGGTTTGTTGAGTCCTTATCCCAGCACTACTGGCCTGCAGAAGAAGAAATCTGAGTCTCACAGGAGGGAAGTTGAATAACATCTAAACCCATTGGTTGAATTACCTTTTTTTGAAAAGTGCAGATAAGACAGAGCACATTTTAAGGCACTCGCTTTGGAAAATCTGAAAAATTAACATCAAAGCCACAAGAAGTGAGGGATAAAGACCTTACCATCATACTTGTACCAGGCATGTGGTAGGAACAGAAGAGAGATAACCTCTTGTCTGCAGCTGGGGGAGGACAGTGTTGCTGGGGCAATGTGTGCTACCAGAGAGAAGTCCTACCCAAGCCTGTTCTTGCCCCAGCAATGTGGTTACAGTGAGTCCTCCTGCCTAAGAAGGTGCAACACCAGGTGCAAAATGTCAGCATTTTCAAGCCATTTTCTTTTGACAAGCTTCACATGACTGATGGCCTCTTTATTCTGCTAGACACCTGCTCCACAGAGAGAGGGGTAAGAAATACCACTGTTTTCATCATAAATGAGGTGCTTCCAGGGATCATGGAAATGAAGTTTTTCATGAAGTAAATAGGGGATTCATGATGAAAGCTCCATTTCTTCTGTCATCCACCAGTGACCAAGCACCTAAATGTGCCAGCTTGCATCTGAACAGGGTTGAAGAGGCAAATGTGCAGGACTTGCAGAGGTAAGTGGTGATCGAGAGCTAGAGAGGAGATCTTATGTCATGATCCATATCAGAGCCAAAGCATCAGAGTCTCTGGCACATGTTGTGCCACAGATAAACTGTCAAAAAGCAGATCGGGTCATATACAACATGTACATGTCTCAGCAATACTCTGTTCAGCACAGGTTACTCTAGGCTTTCAATTCAATTGGTAGAGTTATTGTTAATTATCTTACCCAAATAATTCTACTCTGCCCCAATTAAATTAACTTTTCCAATCACTCCTACTCTGTCAGATTTCTCCCTTATTAGGTGTTCTCCTGTGTTTTGCTTCAGACATTATTACACTTTTCAGGGAAAAATAATTTTCTACCTTCTGCACAGCAGTGAGAACTCCTCTCCCTGCATATTCCTATATTCCCGTATTCTAGCCTTGCTGATACTTTCTCATTTCATCATACAGTCAGTGGGGAATATTAATAAGGGCCTGGTGACATCTTTTTCATATGGATTGCAGCAGTGAAATGCATTATTTTTAAGTCATAAGAAGTATGTCCATAAGCAGCAGAAACAGTGAGATGTAGTTTCCTGAGAACCTGACTAGAGATTGAACTCTGCTATCTAATAAGGGCTGTATTGACACTGCTGTTTTCCCATCAGTGAGGTGCTTAATAATGTTTGCTTCACTACTCAGTGACTTTTATTTGTCTACTATATAGGAAACTCAGCTTTTTGAAATCTTCTACACGTTGTCAACCGGACAAGAGCTTCAAAAGTGTTTGTGGAATGGACTGTCTGTAATAGAAACACAGGTGTGATCAGTGAGCTTAGTAGGAGACCTCGTTTCGTTAGGAAATAAGTCTAAAAATTTGCAGTAAGAGCATGCCCGTTGGCTTGCTCAAACAGGGTAGGTGATAGGATACACAATGTCTTAATTATTAGTGCACTGGAAAACAGTACATACTCTTGTTTCATCCTGGCTAGAGAAAGAAGCCTTCAGCTTTCAGGGATGGTAAAGCTACTGACGAAAAGTGAAGTGGAACAGATCTTGGTTTCCTCCATCCCAGCTTGCCCTGCCAACAATAATTGTGCAGCAACACATTTTGCAGAATCCTTGTGAACTATATAAAACATCACTATCAAAGTATCTTTGCTGGCTGAAATCACTGTGCCCAAGCAGCTCTCTGGCATGTTGCTAGGCAGTGTTTCAATTCCAGGGGGATTTCTGGGAAAGCCTCAGGCCAGTTGCATTGTAGATGATTCTGGGAGAGCTCCTGTATTTCCACAGGTATTGCTTTCACCGAGTAGAACTGCAAAGCAATCTCTTCTTGGAGCTGAGGAAGTCAGTCCCTGGTGATGGACATATCACATTGCTGCCAGTGTGATCTACCAGGATTTCAGCAAATGGCATCAGAACCAGCCACAGCAACTGTGCTTTATTTCTTAGTGGTCATACATTGTAAGAAGAAATGCACATTGACTTCTATCACCATAGATTTAGCTAGGAGTTACACTGATTTTACTTCTTTCTTTCTTTTTTTTTTTTTTTTTTTAATGTTTCCAGCTTTTATCCGCATTAAGAACAAAAACTATTGCCATGCAAGGCTAAAAGGAAGGTGCATCTATTCTGGCGTCCCATTCCTGACAGTGGTCAACAGAGGATAATGTGGAAATAGTGGACAAAGAAAACATACAGGGATGCAACCCCAGGATCTAACAAATTGCAGGTCAGATGTTTCCTAAGTCAGATGTGTTGTCTTTATATTTAACAGTCCTCACTAGATTTTTCTTCCAAGTAGCCGCCCAGTCCTTTTTGAACCATGTAAAAATTAGCATCCACAGCATCCCATGTCAAGGAATTCTACAGTCTCCTTAGGCACTGGGTGAAAACTATTTGCTCATGTTTGTTTTGAACGTGTCAGCTTTGTTTAATGTCCCCTGCTTCTTATCCTGGGAGGAACAATGACTAACCAATCCCTACCCCTTACAAAGGTATTGCTGTTTTTCCAGGTTCTGTTGTGTTCCCACCAGTCATCAGAAAATAACTTCCCTTTTGCTATGGATTCACAACCAGGAGAACAGGATACTCCAGACCCAAAAGTGTGCCCAGAAATGATGTGTCGATAGCATTTCTCATGTATCTTCTCAGTAAAATGAGCTCTGGCAAATTCGGAGGAAGACAACCCTCGTTAAAACATTGCTCTGGCACTTTGCAGAGGTGGTTCTAAATGCATCACACTCTGCCTTATGCAATGTTTGTGTGTTTTCCAGGGATAGGAGGGAAAGCAGTTTGTATCAAGACCCTTCAATCAACAATAAAAAACCTATTATACAGCTGGAGTACTTGGCCAGTGTTCTTGATGCAGATGACAAGTTATGAACAGCTGTGTTGCAATATCAGAAATATAATCAGACTGTCTGGTGAAGATGGTTGAGGGGCAGTCGTTTGCAGAAAGTAGGGCAGCCTTGCATTTGCACAGGAGACTGCTCGCTGCTTTGCATACGTCGTGATGCCAAGGAAAAGTCTCCGCTTCACAGGGACGCTGAACCTGGGAGTAGCATCGCTAGACCCTCTAAAAGGACACCAGACTTATGAGGCTGTGACTTTGATTTAGTGAATTCCTAATTGTGCAGAAGAGCAGATTTGTTTTTACACAGAAGCTTTTAAGCTGTGATGCTGTTTTCAATTGCTTGTCTGCTGCACAGAAAAAAAAATAGGGAAGACCAGCAAGTGGGTGTAACAGCTGGGTACCTGGACTTTGGAAGTATTGGAAAAAAGCTGCCTGCTGCTTCATTTTCATCCTATTGCTGCACAGACTGAATCTGAAGTTAGGGTTTAAACAGTGAAATCCCTAGCTTGTGTCAAGTCTGACAGTCTGCTGCATGCTGTCTTGCTCTGATACATCTGAGCTCCCCTCTCCTCACTACCAGTTTCAGAGGCAGAAGAACAGTCCTTGGGATGCCGCTTCTTTTAATTTAGGGTGCAGCCTGATAGTAGGAACACTACTTGCCCTCTGTGTTTGTCAGGGTGCAAAGTTAGTATGTGGTGGAGTTGAGGCCCCCTGCTCGGAAGCTCCACCTGTGACTGCAGCACAGACTGGCAGGAGCTGAAGAATAGTTGGAAGCTATTTCTGTTATATCTCCTCAGAATGAGATATATTTTTAACAGCCTTTCAGCAGTCAGAGCTCACATCCAGCTCTGTAGCAAGGATGTAGGATGGACAGCAATTTTCCCTGCTAGCATCTTTCAGTCTCATTCTGGAGAAGTCTTGTTTTTGGTCCCCATGTTCAATTCCCGTTGTGCCTGTTGGGAGTTCACTTTAGGGCAGCCACCTGGGGAGGTAGATTTTGTGAACAAATGCTAGATGTGTATTTCTCAGAGAAGAGTCATCTGGGGTTGAGCATTTGTGGTTGCTCCCCTGATCTGGGATGCAGACATGTCACCTAGATGTAAAAAGCTCATACATTACCCATCCTGTAAACTTCTGGTCCTTAAGTCTTAGACAAATTTCTATTTTTTCCATTTATTTTGGTCAAGATACTGTGTAAATGAAGCTACACGTTGTTGGTCATACAAATAAAAAGAAAGGATTGGAAATTCCTTGGGGCAGAGGCTGTCTTTATTGATGCAAATTATAGCTCACACACATCCCTGAGAGGCAATGCCTCATAATTAATTGCTAAATAATTAATAATAATTTGAAGCACATACTACTCAGGAAGTAATTAAAGTCCTTATGCTTACAGGGAAGTCCTATGGAATGGAAGAGTAATTAAAGGCTCTTGAAATGATACAGAAAAACTCCCACAGACTTCAGTCAGGGCAGGTTTCGAAATTGAGAGCAGTAGGATTTCCTCAGACATCAAACAAAAATAACTTTGTTCATGTAGGTAAAATTTCCAAATCTGATATTTCTGGTTATTCTTTACAAGTGTGCAACCTGGAAGAATAATTTTCATTTAATTCAGGATAGTATGAATCAGTTAGTAATAAGGTATGCTGTAATTTTCCTTGGAAAGCAAGCAGGTGGCTAATTCATGTTGGAACATGGGATTCTCAGTTTCGTTCAGGCGTTATCATACAGTGGACAAAAGTAGGTCCTGGATGGCAAGATTAGTTTGCAAGAAGTATCTTTAGGTAATGCGATCCACATTCAATACACAAAGGCACAGAGAGTTCAGCATCTTTTTTTATTCACGCCTGAATGGGACTTTGGCAGTCATTTCAATGTTCCTTCAGATGAATTCACACAGACAAGCAGAGGAGATGTGAATTTTCTGGAACTTTGGAGCTGTCATTGCTGAGAGAACTGAAAACATCAGCTAAGAATACTAGGTCACACAACAACTCAGTATTATTTGATAAAGGAAGCCCTACAACTCTTGATTCATAACTTCATCAGTCTCTTTCTGCACATCAAAACAAAAAGAAACTTCTTCTCAGTGAGGGTCACAGAGCACTGGAACGGGCTGCCCAGGGGCTTTGTGAAGTCTCCTTCTCTGGAGACATTCAAAACCCACCTGGACACCTTCCTGTGTAACCTCATCTGGGTGTTCCTGCTCTGGCAGGGGGATTGGACTAGATGATCTTTCAAGGTCCCTTCCAATCCCTAACGTTCTGTGATTCTGTGATACAACCTCTCCAAACTCTTGCAAGGTATTTTTAAATTAGAGTGAGTTAGGGCTCTGAATTTTGTAATTCCCAACAGTGTTCTTAATGTGCCCCCTTTGAGGAGGTGTGTTTCAAGAGCATCTTCATGCACTGATAATGAACACTGTCTAGGTTTCAGGATTCACCAATGTCCTTTGTAAATCCTTCAGTTTTTCTTATTATCTTCTTATTATACAGGCTATTCCTTGTCTCCTGATAGCAGGTAAAGGTGATTGCATTATGCTGCTTTTGTCAAATGCATGAGAAAGACTATGAGTAAATGTCAGTCATTTTGGTTCAGTCTTTGGGGCACTGAGGAACTTCTGTCTCTCAAGAAACTTCCTATTTTGTCACCTCAGATGTACATGGCAAACTTAGATGTTAATAATCTCTAGTAGTGCAGTGGAAAATGAAATTGCCTTATATTCTCCTGAAGCCACTTTAGACAGGATCTTCTGTGTGGCATGACTTTACTGTTTCAGATGATCCAACTTATCTGTATTCTCATCCTGGTGCTTGGTCCCAGCTAAATCCTACCAGGCACCCTCAAGAAGAACGGTGGCGCAGGGCTATGCCGCATCCCTAGTGCAAGTCTGGAGAAGCCCACTGTGTCCCTGCACTTCCTATCACCCTTCACCAGTGCAGCTCAACCAGCAGCTCCAGGCCACTGGAGCACCTGGTCCCAGCCCAGCACATTCAACCTGCAACCCACTGGAGGAAATCTCAGCCATGTCCTTCCTTAACATCTGAGTGCCCAAGAGATCTTCACAGCTCACCTGCTGCCCCAGGCCAGCTGTCCGTTCTCCTTTGAAGACCAGGTGCATGAAATTTCTGTAGCTGTGGAGGAATCTCAGAGAGCAATTAGTAGTGGATGGCACTAGCAGGCACTCTGCATGTTGAAATCTTACCCAAGTGCCTGGATCACCCTGCAGTGAGCTTTGGGGAGAAGTTCCATGAACATCCTTTTGCCTGATGCTCATGCCCAGTCTGTTTTCTGTGACCTCTGCAGCAAAAAGTGCCCACCACTTCTCTGAAATTTAGGAGATGGATGATTTTAAATGCCTGTGAGGACACAGCTTGCCGACCTGGGGCTGGTATGGTCATGGGCAACTTCCCCATCTTTATGTCACCTCCCAAACTGAATCTTCCTTTGACCTCTCTGAGGCTTCTCAGTGAGAGGCTGCATTGTCATGGTCCACTGTCACACAGGTCATGGAGAGGGCTGGAAGACACAAGCCCAGGGAAATGCTGCGCTGAAATCTGCTTCTTCCCACCAGTCTGGCCCTCCCACCCTGTTCAGTGACAGCTCCATGTGGTAAGAGACCAAGTAAGTTCATACTATTTGTTTTAACACTTGGTGCTGTTCTAATAACAAAGCTTAATTTTAAATCATATTCTGCCTAGTGCAGTATGAACCCACTGTTAAAAAAACAAAACAAAACAACCTTTTTTTTTCTTTTTTAAATAAGTTCTCCTCTGCAGGTTTTATAACTCCAGTTGAGAAACGTTTCTCCTTGGAGATGCATTCTTGTGCCATTAGCCTTGGCAAAGGTTTGGAGAGGTCAGGTAGGCACCCAGGTGCCAGCAGAGCTTCCTCTGACAGCCCCACGCAGAGCTCAGGCTCAGGGTCCTCCCTGTTTAACAGCCCTCAGGGACAGTGTAGCAGAGGTATTTAATAAGTGTGCTAAGGACCATGTTTCCATTTGGCAGATGAACATCAGCACTCCCTAGAAGTTATTTAAAGTGATGTAAAATGTGACCTTGAAAAGATTAAATGATGTTAGTGACTGCTGGGCTTTCCCTCACATTTCTCAAAACACAACCTTTTAGTCCAGATCTATAAAAACCTGCTGTGCATTTTTAAGGAAACTTTTTACTTACCCTTCTCTGAGTCAGCATTTAACTGTTGTGAATAGGAGTTTGACCTAAAAAAATGAGTGATTAGTCAAAACAAATTTTAAAAATAGTGGTTAGGATTCTCAGAAACTTTTAAGTTAATTAGGATCTCCTGTTTGCTGGCATACTAAATCTGACCAAGTTGCTAACTGCTGTGAAAATTACAACCATGTTGTTCTCCTTCCCGCTTGGTCCACTGCTGCTTTTCTGCCAGTTCCCTTGCATTAATCAAACCATGATGCAACTGCTAACAAGATGAAGTGATTGAAAACACACACCCACACCCCTGCCAAGATTCATTTTCCAGTCGTGTCATCCCCTGTGCAATTGCAGAGCCTCTGGATCCAATGCAAAAGATCTGGAAGAAATGTGGGGGAAGCGGGTGGGACTCTGAAACAGACCATAAAGTCCTGTCAGTCCTGTTGAACACCAGTTGGACATTCGTTCTCCTGAGATTTACGCACTTACAAAAATCCTGATCCAGAGACATTTTTCCCCAAAGCCTTCTCAGATAGGAAGGAGCTTCCTGGCTGAGTTTTGTTAGCTGAGCTAGGACATGCATGCCACTGTGGTGGCTGGGAGAAGGGACAGTGAAATGCAGCCTCTCTGCAGTACAGAAGGAGCACTGAAAGCTATAGAATGTCACATAGAAATGTAGTTCTCTGCTTAGCCATCACTCCTGTTTCCTTCCCGAGGGCAACAGGCTAGTTAGTGAGGTACACCTACCTGAAAATACGTTATAGCTCACGGTCAGTGTGACAGCTATTGAGCTAACCTATACTGATTATTAATATTACATGTGGATTTGCCCCATCCTGGTGCCTTAGGAGTCGTTAGGATTAAATGCCAGAGTAAGTCACCATAATGTTCCTGGTCACTGGATGTCATCCAAACAGCTTGAACAGGAGGCAGAAGAGGGGTAGGTAAGGAAAAAAAGCCCCCACAAGAAGGGATGGGGTCCCAAGTTGTGGTTGCATGATAGCCCTATGATAGCCTTTTCCCTTGGAGGGAAAAGCAGTTCATGATATTTCCTGCCTGCTGGTGCCTGTGCTGCAGTTGCCAGTGCTCCGGCACTTCTCTCTGGCCAGGCTTGAAACCTGGTCACTGAAATGACCCAGTTTACAAGAACACACCCAAACCTCCAGCCTCCCACACCACAGCCACTGCTGTGCAGTGACAGAGAGCCCTTGGAGTGCTAACAGACAGCTGAGGGCCACTAACATCTGGTGTCACTACAACCCTGCTGCACCAGTCATCTGGTCCCAGGCCCCCTGAGGGCATTCCTGCTGTTTGGTGAGCCTGCTCATCTGCACAAAACTACTCTTGTGTGCAAGTGTTTGCAGGATCCAGCACCCCATTTGAATTCAGGTGCTCAGTAGAGGTTTTCACACTGTAAAATGATGACCTATAAGTTTATAAAACCTCTTAAAATTGTCTTTTACCTCCAGGGCACTGATGCTTCGGTCCGTTGTTGCTAAGGCCTCTCTGTTTTAGCATGTCCAGGACCTCTGCTCCCCCAGGCACACGGCTGGTGACAGCAGCAGCTATCGTACATACCAGGAGAAAAATATTATTTGAGCCTCCAGTTCCCACCCCTAATATTTACTTTAATGTTTTGTTCTGACTTGAGACATTATTGCATAAATGCTCTACTGCTACCCTAAGGGGATATTTTAAAGTGTTTTGATTCCATTATGTTTTCTTTTTATTCTGTATGTCAAACAGCACAGCTGGGAGCCTAATGTAGAGACTAGGAAGAGGGGAAGGTCCCAGCACCACCAGGACTCAACTCTCTCTGCAGCAGCAGGTGGCTGAGAAGGTACATTTTGCCCAGAGAGTAGAAGCAGGAGTTTTCTAGATTTTCAGCCAGAAATCTCAAGCAAGATTGCATTGACTAGGGCCTCGTGCATACAGCAAAAACATCAGTAGTGTATCACAAAGCAAATTAAATGAGAATAGGCATCTAACATCAGCTACCTGTGTCATCTGGGGCATAATTTTCCAGCCCCATGCAAAGTAAATCTTTCTCTTCTCTCAACCTTAACACTAACGCTAACCTTATTCTGGACCTCCAAATAGGCACCCCATCCTCTTTACAAACAAAATCTCCTCAGGGGTGATTGTTTTTGCTACCCCCATGTTCCTGTGGCAGCCTCTGCCCAGCCCCACACCAAATGTATCTCTGAGCTTTCTCTTCTCTCTCAACCCAAACCACTGGGTTACCCATAAAACAGGGTCCCCACTGGTATCAGCCCTCAATTTCCTTTGACAGCTTCCTTCAGCCCCACTGACACATGTCCAGTATGGGCTGGAAGCTATCACTTTTCTTTTTTGTTGACCCTCACCATAGTTTGAACCCTAAAAACATCCCAGTCCTCCCATAGAATAAGCATTCCTCTGCGTAGTGTACTTTGTATGGCTTTCACTCTCCTCTTATAACCTCCTGCCAGCTCCCATGTAACCATAGCTCTAGGCTTTCACTTCTTCTGTCCTTTAGGGAGCAGCCCTGCTCTTGCTGCCCCCTGACATGGGCTGCAAACTCTGCTCCGCCAAGAGTCTCGGTTTACCTCAGAGGAGAGTTCGTAAAATCACAAGATTGTTGAGGTGGGAAGGGGTGCCTGCAGGCCATCTGGTGCAACCTCCTGCTCATGCAGGACCAACTAGAGCAGGTTGCCTAGGAACATGTCCAGACAGCTTTTTAGTATCTTCGAGGAGTGAGACTCCATCAGCCCCTCCAGGCAAACTGTGCCAGTGCTTGGTCACCCTCACAGTGAAGAAGTGCCAATGGCATCGTCGGGTGTATTAGAAGGGGGGTGGTTAGTAGGTCAAGAGAGGTTCTCCTTCCCCTCTACTCTGCCCTGGTGAGACTACATATGGAATATTGTGTCCAGTTCTGGGCCCCTCAGTTCAAGAAGGACAGGGAACTGCTGGAGAGAGTGCAGTGCAGGGCAATGAAGATGATTAAAGGAGTGGAGCATCTCCCTTATGAGGAAAGGCTGAGGGAGCTGGGTCTCTTAAGCTTGGAGAAGAGGTGACTGAGGGGTGACCTCATTAATGTTTACAGATATATAAAGCGTGAGTGTCACAAGGATGGAGCCAGGCTCTTCTCGGTGACAACCAATGATAGGACAAAGGGTAATGGGTACAAACTGGAACACAAAAGGTTCCACTTAAATTTGAGAAGAAACTTCTTCTCAGTGAGGGTAACAGAACACTGGAACAGGCTGCCCAGGGAGGTTGTGGAGTCTCCTACTCTGGAGGCATTCAAGACCTGCCTGGACACATTCCTGTGTAACCTCATCTGGGTGTTGCTGCTCCGGCAGGGGGATTGGACTAGATGATCTTTCGAGGTCCCTTCCAATCCCTGACATTCTGTGATTCAGTGATTCTGTGTGATGCTCAGAGGGAACCTCCTGTGTTTCAGTTTATGCCCATTGCCGCTGGGCCTGTCACTGGGCACCACTGGAAAGAGCCAGTAGTGCCTGGTGACCTTTGTTTGGGTATTTGTACATGTCAATGAGACTCCCCTAAGCCTTCTCCAGGCTAGAGTCCCACTTCTCCCAGCCTCTCCTCATATAAGAGGTGCTCCGGTCCTCTTTGTGGCCTTTTGATGGATTCTCTCCAGTAGCTCCATGTCTCTCCTGTACTGGGCAGTACAGGATTGGACGCAGCACTCCAGGTGTGGCCTCAGCAGTGCTGAGCAGAGGGGAAGGATCAGCTCCCGCAATGTGCTGGCAACACTCCTCCTGATGCAGCCCAGGATACTGTTAGCTGAAGATCCTGCCTTTCCTTTGGCGGACCCTTCCCAGCCCTGTTCCAGCTGTACCTCAGGGGGGATGGGATTTATTCAGCCTTAAGAATAAAAGGCAGAAAAGGAACTTTATTTTTTGCAGTTACTTGGTGGGAAGGTGTAGAGAAGATGGAGCCAGCCTCTTCCCAGAGGTACACAGTGACAGGAAAAAAGGCCACAAGACACAAGGTAGGACTTGAGAAATTCCAGATAGAGCTTAAAGGAAAAGAACTTCACAACAAGGTGGTCAAACACTGGAACGAGTACCCACAGGCACTGCAGGATTTTCACCCTCAGAGATATTCAAATCTCAGCCTTCTGAACCCTGGGTAGCCTGACCTGACTTTAAAGCTGGCTGTGGTGTGAGCAGGGACGTATGGTTAGATGACAACTGGAGATCCCTTTCTGCCTCAGTTACTGTATGAATATGCTATTATGTACTTCAGCCTTTGTAAATTTGGAGCCTAATCATATTACCTAGTTGAGAACAAGTTGTTGTGTCTTTAGTAGCAGATGTAGCCTTTGCAAAACCTGCTCCATTTTGAGCAACAGTATCAGAGGAACAATACCTAAACAAATGCTGGCCCACTAATACACAGCTTTCCACCACCTCTTGACAATAGGAAATTATTGTAGCTGAACCAAAATCTAACCCTTCAAATTTTTCCTCATACAGTTTTTCAAATTTAGTATGGGTATCCAACTTCATACCTTGTCTATCTTGTGCGGTTTTAAGGAAATGGGGAAGATGACTCAAACCCTTCAGAAAATCACTGGCATGGTAATGGCAAGGGGAAGGAATACCTGGAGGTGGAAGCTGGCAAAGTCTCAAATAACTCAGTTGCTGCTGCCACTTTCCTTGAGTGATGCAAGATCCCTTCTTGTCTTCATCTCCTCCTCTCTCACCCGTAAAAAACCTGAAACCTCCTCAACGTTGCCTGTTTTGACTAGAGGCATGGGATAGATGCTTCCTCACACTGTTCTGCTGCCTGCCAGTGACCTGACATCCCAACATTTTTCCGTTTCACACAAGTGACTCCAGAGGCTCCCAGCATTGAGTTGGGCTTTTTCCTCTCCTTTTCTGGGCTTCCTTCCTCCTCTTCCTCTCTGTCTAAACACCTGTTGAAAAGAAAAGGAGGCATTAAAAGCATATGTACCTGCTGTGGGAAAAGGTGGAGCAGCTGCCCCTGACTCAATGCAGCATGAGGATAGGGCAGACAGATCCTAGGTTCAGTATATCATGGCATGATCCATGATATACTCAGCTCACTTGAATATTTCCCCAGAGGGGAAAGCCTTTGCTTTCCCTCTGAAGTCATCCATCACCTGGCAGAGCACACTCATCAAAAATGCGGAATCTGGCTTCACTGCAGCATCATTATGGGGATTTAAAAGAGAACATTTCACCACCTTATATATCTTGTCAGCCAATACCTGGCAGGTCAGCCAGGGAAATGAATACCCTTCCCAGCTGAAGCACTGGCTTGAGGAGCATCTTCTACAGGCACAGGGCAGCTCAAACTAGTTGCCCTCAAGCTGGGAAACCCAGAAACTCAGAGCCAACATAATTTTTGCAGCATCTACCTGACTTTCTCCATTCTGTGTATATGTCTCTCTCATGACAGAAAGGTGAGCAATTGCAGTCATGAAACACTGCATATGCAATGCCTAATCCAGGAATGCCCAAGGCTGACTCCATTGACTAGCAGATGATGGTCTTCTGCCCTCCTTCTTGTGCCTGGAGCCACTTACAGACCCATTTTCATGTGAGTATGCCTAGTCCCTGTCTGAACCCCACTTAACCTGATGACATCTGTGGCAATGGGATACATAGATGAATCTTAGCCCATGTGAAAGATTATTTTCTTATCTTAGTTTTCTAAAACACACAGTCTGGCCTTTTCACTGACTGTACCTAAATTCCCTGGTGGTGAGAAATACCATTTCTCCCACTTTGGGTCATGACATAGTCATGTCAAATTATTGTTTGCTCCAGCATCCCCCAGCTAGCTGGTAGGGAAACTGCAGGCTTTTAAAAGGCAACCCTTTGCTGGGTATTAGATGTGCCATCATTTTTATTTTCTTCCCCGTCAGAGCACAAAGCGTGTGTGGCAGCACTCACAGACGGCCCCAAAAAAGCAGTAGGCAAGCTACCAATACAGTCTGTCCTGAAGTTTTACTTTGCCCATGGTGTACCAGTGAGGGGAGTCCCAGGTAAGGAGAGAGGCAGATACTCCAAGAAGCCAATTTACTTATTTATTTTCCTGCTTAAGGGATGCAGGCAAATACAATTAGCATGGATTTCATATGCTCACTATAGGAGACTGTGATAAATGTAACTTCTCCTTTATGATTAATAAACATAAAAAAATGCGTCCAGAACTGATCAAGATACAGAAATTGAGATGTTTAGTTAAGGCAAGGAAAATTCTTGAGTACTCCCATTTTTTATTTGCAAAATCAAAACCCAGTGTGGTGAAATACAAATGATACAAAATCAGGAATATCTCCCTTTCAGCAATAAAGCCTGAGGGAGTTAACTCCATCAAAGAAACCAAGTAAAAGGAAACCAATCAAAGTAAAACCAAACCCCGGATTACTTACGATGTGTTGTTTCTATCAATAAGCAGCTGAGCATAATTCAGCAGTGTCCATTTTCAGTATAGCCTATACTATGTTCTGCTGTTCATGCTTAGTGAAGGTACCAGGCAGAAGCTACAAAATCAAATTGTAGGCTGTTTTAGTCAAGTGCCTGTTGAGGCTAATTTATCAAAATAAAAAAATGATTACAAGGCATTAGCAGGTACTGAGGCTTCACTCAACTTTCCCTTTTCTCTTTTTATCGCCTTCAAAACGAAGTCCAACTGCTATTTGTCATTAGGCCAAAAAAAACCAATCCTTGTTTTCTATGACATTAAGCAAACACTGTCACTAACCCAGCAAATAAATGCCTTGAAGGTGAGAGTGGGTGGAAAAAGAAAAAGAAAAGCAACCAATGGGAAAAGTTTTACAAGGTAAGTGAAACCACTCAGACAAAACTGTGGTGTGGAGGATGCTGAGAAAGGCTGCCCCCAAAGCAGTGTCCCAGCCTCAGGTTTAACAACAGTGCTGCTGCTATGGCTTGCATGGACCTGAACACCTGCCCACACCATTTGCACCATGGCTACCTTCACCTGTGTATGGTTTCACTCTCCTTTGCCTGGAGAACAATACAGGGTCACAGTACCATGCTATTTATCATGAGTTTCATTTCCAGCAGCACCAAAAAAAGTTCATACACAAGAGTGTGGAGACAAACCAGTCACCCAAACTGATTGGTTTTAAGCTTTCAGAGTGGAGGTAGAAGCAGATGACAGAGAAACACCCTTTTTTCCCCCCATGTTTCTAAATGTAAGAAGGAATGGTCTTGTCAAGGTTTTTATTATAGGGTACATGATAGAGAAGGAAAGGGAGGAGGAGACAAATTTTGGAAGAGGCAAGGGACGAATATGCAAAGATTTTAGGAACTCTCTGTTCAAAACAGGTTTAAAGCTGCTATTCCGCCTCTTTGTAAATTATCAATATAAGGCATGATGCCTTTTCTGGAAGCAATTATCACTGGGGTACCCCAGAGTGCAGATAACAAGCATGTTAGGACTGCAGCACTCTACGCATATATCTACAAGTGCCTAGCATTGCATGATGCCACAGAAACAAATTATAGAATCACAGAATCTTAGAATCATAGAATCATTTAGGTTGGAAAAGACCTTTAATATCGAGTCCATTATGCCTGGTACTTCTAAAATGCTGAGTATAATTACCAGAGTAATAATTACCGGAGTATAATTACCAATTTTCCAGCACAAGTACTGTACTGAAGTGAAGTATGGCAAAGTTGATATCCTAGTGGAGGAAAATGAGTAATTTTTTTTTAATTATTATTTTGCCACTACACTCTCCTAACTCCTACTAGTGTCTGAAATTCTGATGCTCCCAGCAGAAGTGGTGGCCTGGAAACTTTTTCTTCTGCCTCATTTTTTCCTTAATCATCTGCAGACAATGAATTGCCACCTATTAGCATCCCAGCCCTTGTTAAAGTAGACCTTTTTATTTTTATTCTACCTGAGTTATAAAAAAAATTGTTCCAGCCTAGTACAGTGGACTTGTCATAAGCATTTAAGATGTACCATAGTGTCATACTTTCTAGACAGCATAACAGCATTCCATTTATTGTTTCCCAAGGACTAAACTTGGAAATGAATGGCTTTATGAAGATGCTAGTCTTATATTAAAGTTGATTGAGTCCATTCATTCTCCAACAAGCTCCTCAGCAAAACAATTTCCCCTTAATTAAGCAGTATAATATAAATAACATAATAATTGATTTAATAAAAATATATGATGCAAACTAACATGGAGAAAAACATCTTAAGAAACAGCAGAATGATTCTCTGAACAGAGCAGGTAATAGAAACACTACTGGAGATGAGGTTAGAAAACAATAAAAACAGAGCTTTTATAGATTTTTTTTTTTCATAATTTCTGTTTCCCTAGCAGTTAGATGGATTAATTCCTTGCTATCTCCCTCATTTTCTAGCATTAAAGACGTTTGAAAAGATGTCTCCTTTTTCTTTCTTCTGCCCAATTATTAGTCTACTTTTAAAAATAATAATAAAATCAGTTCTGATGTTAATGTTTACCAGGGCAAATAAATATACTTTTCTGACTTCCTTTTCTGATCTGCGTACTCTTTTGAGTTTGAACTGAGACAGACATTTTGAGTTTCAAGTGAGATACATTTTCCATTTCTTGTCCAAAACCTTGTGCTAATACTCCTGTGCAATGTTGCGCAAGTGTTATTGCTTATATGTATTTTGTCGAAAACCTATGGGACAATGTTAAGGCAAAATATCCTCTGCCTGCACTGCTCATTTCAAGCACTGTTTAATTTGTGGAAATGGTAGGGATTACCTGCTTGTGAAGATTCATAACACAAAGCATGGTAATTTGGGGGGCCTCCTTATGAAAATCTAGCCCTTTGTAGTGCATCTTTTCTCTGTGGCACAGTTTTATATGTAGCCACAAAAAGGTAGCTCCCAATGTGCCCCTTGCCATCATCCATCCCTTTATGGTATGGATGAACCCTAGAAGGTGATGTTGCAGAAAGCAGAATTTTTCCATGTTGATCTCTCACCAGGGATATTTGTAGGAGGAAAAGCTGTCTGGTGGTGCACATGAGCAAGCGGGGAAGAGGGAAGAAAGCAAACTGATGAACTCCTGGAAAGGGCTAGAGATTTACCAAAGGGTTGCAAGAACATAGACTTTGGCCCATAAAGATGTGTGATTTTCACATAGATGCCTGACTATTCTTGAAAACATTGCTGGTTGGATAAGTGCCTGCCCTTGTGGTTTCAAGGCCTCAACATGTGTCTGATGTAGCAATGGATTCACATCAAGCAGTCTGATTTTACTGTGATTAGTTGCAGCTCTTACGCCTGTGAAATTAGCCCAACAGCCTCATAAGCACAATTGTTTTGGAGAGAGCTAGTATTTTTTCCAACTTTCCTTTGAGGCAAAAGTCTCCCATTGTCATTTTGTGAATGTCACTTTTTCTGATCTCAGTCAGAATCAGAAAAAAATAAGCAGAAATACAAAATGTTTTCTTTTGGGTTTAGGATTAAATTAAGTTTCTTTAGGAGTCCTTTAGAAACACAAACACATCTCAACTCAAACTGTGGCCAGAGCTTCAGATTCAGATCTTATTTTAGTTTAATTTCCTTCACTGAAGCAAACCATCAGTCTTTCCTGGCAGGCAGTCCACCCCAACTAGAATATTTTCGATAGTGAGCTCCAGATAGGCAACATCCTGATGTATACCTTTAAAGACAGAAGAAATATCCATAGTCCTGATGCCTTCAATCAAAATATTAAACAGTGATTTCCAAACAGCCTTTTCCTCAACAGAGGAATCCAAGGGAGAAGCAATCAATGCTTTCTGAAATCAGCAATGTCAGTCCTTGGTACAGGGGAGGTTAGTGAAGAAAGGTTAGCTTTGGTGTCATTGTGCCATTAGGTCTGAACGACTCGGAGAGATCACCAGTACAACCTGCCATTCATGGACCCCCAAGGGTTTCTTTTATAAATGAAAGGTTGCAAAAATCTCATTCTCTATTCCAGCATTGCACACAAAATATGTTCCCCTGCCCCCCATCAATCGGAAGAAGCTAATGGGAATTAGGTCCTTAATGGAGGGCAATGGCAATTCTGTGCAGGTGGGAATGCATAAAACATTCGCCAGCCAAATTAATACATGACCTTCAACATTTTCACTTTCCATTAAAAACCTCAGGACACTGGAACCAAGGTATTTAGAAACACTTCCACTTCCTGGTAATTAGTGTTTAAAAGAGAAATAAAAATATATCTATGCTCTTTGCATTTGTGACTAGAAACCTTCCTCCAGACTGGCTCTGGTTGTAGATGCCAATGTCCTTTTTAAAGGATTTTGAATGCAACTGACTGTGTGCGGCACGTAACTTCTCTGCACAGCAAGCAACATTTGCCTATGGAGATGACAAAAGATTTTTGCTTTGGCTGCACCAGTTGCTGGATTGATGCAATGACCTCTCCTGCCCAGCAGCATCCAAAAAAGCTGTGTGAGGTCTGAAGGACTGGAGCTACCTATTACATGAAGGTTGGTTGGATGTAAAGCTTACTAAATGTTGTGTCTTTTTCTCGTCATGTTGATTTATGTTGTAGTGTGGCAGGAAAGCTGTTTTAAATAGGAATGAACTGGTAAGGTTTTAATCTTGCCCCCCCTTCCATCCCCGATGCTCACAATCAAGAATATTTGCATGCACAAAGCTACCTTAGTGTACAAAGACAGCTTCTCTTCACCAGTGTCACCAACACCACAGAAGACTGAACTGGTTTATAACCAGAATAAACTTAACTCTTCCATTCTTTGCCACGTGGATGAAGACAGCTGTCAAAGAGCAATTAGAAGGATGCCATGGGAGCATGAAGCACAAAGTGTAAATTCCAGAGATATATCACCAGTGTTCAGGTCGTGCCAGAAGCTTCATTCATGAACTTTGGTAAGTAACCTCATATCTTGGTCTTACCAGATCTTAAACTCTTTTGTGTCTGTTGGACTCAGGATTGTTTATTGCTTCTTGTTTTTTTGTCTGTGGTATGAGGTGAAATTCTGAAGCCACTACAGTTAGTAGGATATTCTGACTCACAGCTGGAATTTCACCCCCAGTCATCCTTATCATCTTGTTCATGGGTGTATGTTCCTAATGAGTTAAAAGGTACTGCTCATCTGAGGAAAATTATACAAATGCTTGATATTGGTAGTTCTGGGTCCTGCAGTGTTACAAAAGAGGTGATGTGAAAGGTTGAGATTAGTTTCATGTGTGATAAGTATGCAGAAGACTTGAGGTAGAAATTACAGTAAAAACGAAGATTTTTTTTTCAGTGCACAGGAATATTTTGAGTTGTTTTAACTTGAAAATTATTGTAAATATAAGGCCACAATTTTAATCACTTTATTTTTCTTCTTTTTTTGGGGGAGGTAGTAATACTGTTTCCCTCTTTTCTGTTGGGTCAAGTTAAACGGCCATTACATGAAGTGTCCTGTGGTTTTGTGTCATCCTGCAGCAAAACTAAGTGTGGACCAAAAAATAAAATTGGGAACTGTGTGAAGGAATGAAATGTTGTGGGAAGACAGACATCTATAACACCTAACTGAGCATCTAATGTGGAGAGGCCAGGATGCTCCATGAACAAAGTCTTCTCTGATCCACTGTGCAACCCTTGTGACTCTGAGACATGGAGATCACTATTACATATGCATGTGGTGTTTTAACCTGAAGTGCTTTAAGTGCCAGGGATGGCTGTGCCACAGATTCCTCAGCTGGTGCCTGAGTGATGGGCATGTGATCTGTCCACTGGGACAAGGACAAAGGCTGCAAGGCTTACTAGGACACTGCTGAGGCTTGTCCTGAGGCAAGAACTGACCATAATGGCATGTGTGGCCATGTCTGTCTGCACTCTTCCTCCATCACTTGTGCTCAGATTTCCTCTGGGACAGAGATGATTGATTTACTCCAGAAGGAATGAACTGCCACACAGGCACTGCAGAAGGCAGCAGAAATGAGCTGGGGAGGGAGAAAAGATAGTCCCAGCTCAAATCTTTACCTTAATTGTACCCTGGGCAGCAATTCCCACCATAAAAGAGCATTGGTCTCTACTCTTACTGTGACTGTGGGCCACACAACACAAAAAGGGCTCTTAAAAATATAGATTGTCTCACATGATTGCTACCTTAAGTGACCGATCCCTGCAGAAGACAGCTGAGCCTGATGGTCCCTACCATTGCCCAGTCATGACAATGCCAAAGTGTACCTTTTCCTCAGCTCATCTTGCCGCAAGTAGAAACAGACTTGTTCATTGATGCTTTGGGCTTTACACTTTTTCCTATGCAGAAAGGGATCATTGCTGAAACCAGCTGCTTTCTGCCTCTGGGCAATGGAGAGTATGATAATATGGTGCAGTTGTGGCTGACATTTGCAGACCCTATCCCCACCCCTAACTCTGATCTCAAGAGACTGATCCCTGCTGTAAAAGAGCATGTACAACAGAAAGAAGCTTTACCAACCTTTATCTTCTTTGTAGCTGTATAAATGCTGTAGCATTCAGCAATATGCTGTGCTCATGCAGGTTCCAAACTCTTCAAACCCTAGACACAGTTATAAGTCAGGGAACCAATCTGTGTTGTAAAAGGGCTTGAAGAGAATTTCTCCTTCTCAACACAAATCCTCTCACTATGTCTGCAGGCCTTGCATATTGCAAGAAGTAGTTCTGCTTCTGACATTTTATATTCTGCAAGCTATAACTATAATCCCAGCACAAACCCTAATGTTATTCACAGACAGGAGTTGACCCTCCTCCCTAAAGAAGCATGTAATTTTACCTATGCTAACACCATCTGTCTTCACATCGTTGAAGACCCTGCAGCAGGGGTGTCAAACTCATTTTCACCAGAAGCCACATCAGCCTCGTTGTTGCCTTCAAAGGGCCAAATGTAATTTTAGGGCTGTATAAATGTAAAAGTAGTTACATTTATATAGTCCTAAAATTAGATTTGCCCCTTTAAAGGCAACCGTGAGGCTGATGTGCTCCTGGTGAAAATGAGTTTGACACATCCACCCTACAGTGATGTATGTCTCATTAAAGTGAACTACAAAAGCCGAGTATACCCTGTCCTTTGTGCCTGCTGATAGTCAAGGGTTCACTCCCTATTGGAAAAGAGAACCTGTGGCCTTGGTCACAACATCATCCGTCCTTTTCCTAGTGTTTTACACCCTCCAGAATAGACTGCCCTCTAGAAAGTGTTGCTGCCCTTACTCCAAGTCCAATTGCAACTGTATCTCTAACTGGATCTAAAGGACCACAATAAAAAAAAAAAAAAAAAAAAAAAGGAATTTGTCCCTGGTACCAACTTTCTGGCTAATTCTGGGGGCTCTGTAGAATCCAGAAGGAAACTGAGCATTAGGACATATCTGTACAATAAACCCAAATCCTCCCACCAGCCCTTCTTAGACCCTAGGAGCTAATAACCACAGTAAAGAGAATGTGACACCTACAGCCATCACCCTTGCTACAGTTGTGGGTCCTGATACACTCTGCGGTGAACTGACCTCTTAAAGCTGTTGCTAGATATATTGTCTTTGTGGATGGCATCAGGCAGAGAACCTGAGGCAAAGAGGTTTGGAGTGGCTAATTCCTGACCACTCAAGCCTAGTGAGCTTTGGACTGACCACAACCTCCCTGCATAGCAGATGAAACACTAAAAACACACCTGCTCACACGTTTACATTCACATGCATACGCATGGCATTTTCTCTGTTCAAAATACATTCACTATTGACATGGCTTTTCTTCCAGCCTTCAGAGAAGGGCTTTTTGTAACAGGAAGGGTATGTCATTCCCTGTTCTTAAGAAGAAATGTTTAGAGAGCAAAGTCTTCTGAGATGGAGTTGGAGCTGTGTCACTTTTGGAGGCAGCCAGGTTTCTTGCCTTCCAAGTGCCCTCTCTTTGCACACCCTGGAAGACACTGTTCTCTCATGGTGTCTGAGTTTCCTCTTGGATGCTCACTCCCAAAGGGAGCCAACATGCATACAGGATCTGTAATCAGTGGAGCCAGGCAAAACGAGGAGTGACCAGATTTGCCAAAGTCGACACATTAGGCAGCCACTGCCCTAATTACCTACTGTGTTGCTCAGTTTAGGTGATGTGACAGTTTCCCAGTGATAGCAATTATCTTTCAGGCTTGCAATTCACTTTTAGTGGGTTTATCAAGGCCTCCTAGATAAAATATGCACCGGCACATCTTGTCCATCTTCCACAACCAAGCTTCTCCTATCAACAGGTCAGTAGGCATCCTGGTGTAATTGGCAGCATTGGAAATGTTTTTCATCCTTGCTGCAGCAATGCGATGGTGGAGAACTCACTTGCAAGCGTCCTTTAGACTTGTTCTTGGTACTGAACAACAGAGGACTAAGGCATAGCCTTTGGAAAAACAAAACAAAACACCAGAAAAACCCCAAACCAACAGAGATGCATACAGACAAGATTATGAATGCTGTATGTTTTTTTTTTTTTACTGTGTCTTATTCTTAAAGCTGTCTTCAGCATTTTCTGTAAGAAAATACTGTTATTTATTTTAGTAGTATTACAGTAGCATTCAGCTAATGATTTTTAGGAAATGGCTACAGAGATATCTATTTGTCTGTGTATGTGAAAAAGAAACATGCTATTTATATAAAACATCCTTTCCATGGCTGTATCCAGTTAGTATTGGAAGACTGTTTATAGACTCAGTTGTACTTTGTTGGTGCTAAAATTGATTTCTTGGCTGAGTTATCTTGCAATAGGATAAACCCACTAATTGTGCACCTAAATAAAATTGAATTTTAACAAATTGAATGACTTTTATTTTACCTCGGATGATAATTTATTGACACAAATAGAAGTTCTTAATTAAATTTGGCATAGCTGGGTCCGCTGAGGACACATTAAACCCCTTTGCCATGTGATTTTAATGCTTTTTTAAAATTTTAAACTGTCCTGACATTCCTGGATTAAATTGTGTTTATTACAGTTGTACAGCCAGTCAATTATTTTCACTATGCAGTTCTTAAGGATCCCACATGGATTCAGCATAGATCTTCTGTGAAGAAGGACTATTAATTTATAATTTCTCATTAAATACATCAGAGATTGAAATCCACTGTTCCTATTCTGGAAATAGCCATCCTAATTCAGGAGTACCCAGCCTGCAATCTGTAAAAATGGAAGAAAAGTGAGGAAGACAGAATTGCATTTTTCAGTGTCTCTGAGTTCAGATCTCAATAGAGCTGGGAAAGTTTAGTAGAAAGAAAAACAGCTGTAGAATCACCAGTGCTCTTAGGAAAGCTGAAGACTCGGGGCTTCACCTATACCTCTACAGAGATCACCTCACCTAGAGAAGAAGCCCAGGAGGTGGTCCTGTTCTCTGCTGCAGGCAGAGCAGAGTGAAAATCCTTGTAAAATGGGGCCCTGGATCCATCCAGGACACCAGAGTTGGTCCTTGTGATCTTTTGCTTTTTGGAGTATGATGGAAGCTTGAACCAGAAGGTAAATGCCCATAAATTTCCACTAAAGCTTGAACCAGAAGTAAACATCCATCGGCCTGTTACCATATCAAAGAATATAGTTGATATAACTGATGGTCTGCTCTGCAGGACAAACCTCGAGGTCTCTACCAGTACCTCAGATCCCCAGCAGTGAGTGCTGCCAACCTTGTGCCCCCTTGAAGTGGTGTCAGTGCCACCAGCTAAGCAGGTAAAGAGCTAAGAGCTCTTCTAATGAAAGATCAGCACATGTCTTCTTGATAACTAACTTTATAACAGGCCTGCCAAAACAAGGGGGGGAAAAAAGCTTTAAAATTGAATCCTTCATTTCATACTTGAGACAAGAAGACAGGCTTTAAATTCCAATTTTGTTATTGTGCTTCACTCAAAAAGATGACAGATTTTTCTTGATTCCGATATCCACATTGTGTTTAGATCTTATGTTTTCATATTATATAAGTACACATTGGTACTACACCCAGATCTTTACATTTGGAATAATTCAGAATAAATACACAGAGAAAGACTGCAGCCATGAAACAAAGATACATGCAATATCAGAGTATGCATATCAGACTTCACTTAAGGTTTCCCCTCTTCCTAATTTAGCAAACATATTGCTAAATGTTTCCAAGCAATGAAATACCTGGTTTTGCCTCTGCTCTGGGAATGGCCTCTTTGGTTTGAAGGGAATATTGTCCATGCAGGCTAGAAGGTTTGAAAACCTTCTCTGCGTTAAATAAAATGGCAGGACTTTGGACTATATCAAAACAGCACAGGTTTATTCACAGGTAGATACCTCAGGGTGCTTGGGAGTCACTGGTTACTGCCATCTTCCACTGGTAGCATCCTCTCTTACTTCCTCCCAGTTTATGACTCCATTTTGAGGTCTGATACTTTCTGTGTTGCTCACCACTTTTCCTTTAGTACTACAGCAGGCAGAAACCATCAAGCAGCTCAAAACAACTTCCTCAGGTTTTCAGAATAAAGCTGTTAACCAAGGAAAACCACAACTTCTTCCCTCTCTTACCCATCTGGTGCCTGCTCTGCAGGGGTGAAAACTGATGGTGCATAATAGGTTGACAAGGTACTGAGAGGGTGGCCTTTGTTATGAGGGAGGAATTCACATTTTTATGACTTTAAGAGTTTTTTCTTCCTTTAGTTTCTGCTGTATTCTGAAATTGCCTACGTACCTGCATTTGGCAAGAGAGATGAGGAAGGAGGAGACAGGGGTGAGGAATGAAACCATAAACAAGCCAGTCCAAGACAGCCCCTTGTTGTGAGCTTTCCTACTTCGACACACGCTCATATTTTTTAGAGTACAACACATTGAAGTTGATTGTTTTGGCTGTTCCTGCTCCTGGTTCTTGGCTATTGTCCTGGCTTCTGGAGTGCAGGGAAGAGTCCACCCCCTGCCAGTCTCACAGGCACAGTGCAGGGAAGCTCACCAGCATCATCTGCCCTCCAAAAAGCTAGTCCTCTTCCAGGAAGGAATCAGGTCTCAGGTGAGGTGGCAAGGCTGCCAGCTCCTGCTGGGGGTTTCAAGGGAGTGGATGGCACAAAATGGATGTGGAAAGGCAAAGCTGATGCTTAATCTCTTGTTTGAACAAAACAAAACAACCAAACCAAACCAAAACTAAACAACAAACAAATGAACAAACAAACAAATGAAAAACAAACAAAAAAACCCCAAACCACAATCAAAGAACTTTAATACAAAAGGGAGAGGAGAGAATCCAAACCAAACACATTATTTCCCAAACAGGTATAATATAAAGTTCTGGACATTTTTTGAAGATAGCTATAATACCTAGAAATTTTTTAACTGTCTGCTGGAACTCAGTGTGTAAATAGCAGCTGCTTCCAGCTTGTTGGCCTTTTCTTCTCTCTCTTTCAGATCTGTCTGCTCACCTGATTCTCTCTGTGGCCTGTTAACTCTGAAACTTACTGTTGTCATTTCAGATCCAGCTAGATGCTCTGTCCTGTGTGGGACACTGCACTTTGAGAAGAGCAAAGACTGGCTGAAGAAGGCCCAGGAGCCTGCAATGAGATATGTCTTCTGAAAAAAGGTTGAACTAACTGCAATGGAGGGGACATATGATAATTACCATCAGGAATGTAAAAGGGTGCTACGAGGGGAAGGAAATACAATCACAGAACCACAGAATTGTTGAGATGATTGGGGAACTATGGAGATCACCTGATCCAAGCCCTTGTGATGAGTACAATCAGCTAAAGCAGGTTGCTCAGGGCCATGTCCTGTTGGATTTTGAATATCTCAAAGGATGGAGACACCACAACCTCTCTGGGAAACCTATGCCAGTGTTCAATCTCCCTTAGAATGTTTTTGTTCTTATGTTTAAATTGAATTGTCTGTATTTCAGTTTGTTCTCATTTTTTTTTTGTCCTGTCACTGGGTATGACTGAGAAGAGTCTGGTTCTGTCTTCTTCACACCTTCCCATAAGGTATTTATACACATGGAGAAGATTCCTCTGAGCTTTCCCTTCTCCAGGTTGAATGGACCCATCTCTCTCAGCCTGTCCTCATTTGTCAGATGCTCACATTCCTTAATCATCTCTGTGGCCCATCACTGGGCTTTCTCCAGGATGCTCACATTTCTCTTTTACCGAGAAGCCCAGCCCTGGATGGAGGACTGCAAATATATCTCACCAGGGCTGAGGAGAGGTAAAGGATTGCCTCCCGGGACCTACTGGCAATGCTTTTCCTAATGCAGAACACAAAGCTTTTTTGACTTTCTTTTCTGCCACATTTCTGGCTGCTTGTGTTTCTGGCCCAGATGGAGCTGTCAGCATCAGGAGAAGCTGGAGGGTGCAGATTGCCCTGCAGTCCTGGAGGTGAGGGATGTACTGCTGGTGCCTATAAAAAGAAAATCTCTCTCTCTAGGAGCACCACTGCGGGTGATAAGGTGGATGTAAACAAACCCAGAGCACAGGGGTGCAGCTGAATGTGATGAAGACAAACATGTCTTTACTCAAGTGGAAGTCCAGCTGGCTTCAGTCTACACCTTTATGCCTGTTATGTACTTCCTTCACACGCTTTCAAGACAGGGGTCCCTTCTTAATGCACTTCCCAGACTGTGAATATGGTGTGGTTTCTGCACCAGCCTACTGGAAGATGGCTTCACACAGCTGCTTATTTTGCAATAGATTCCCTTGAGCTTGTAGGAGAAATTATGCATGTTTTGCACAACTCACCTGAGCTCACCCTCTTCTTCCTTTAAGCCTTTGTTCAGGTTCAGGAATGAGATAAGCAAAGAAAGTGTGGAACTAACTGCCTTCTGTCTCTGATTCCTCTCTGAGGTAAATGGGTATCTAGGTAGTCTCTGATCAGACAAATAGGTTGTGAAAAGTGGCAGGAAGAGACACTGACCAATTACAAAAAAACCCCAAACAACAGCGTAGACAGAAACAGCATTCAGTTTGTCCTGCAATTTCTTCTTAGAAGTGAAAACACAGAGTTAGGTGTGCCGGTTTGGAGGCACAGTGGTAAGGTGGTGGTGCAGGAGCAGATGGCACAGGCTGAGATTTTCTCCTTAGCTGCAACTCAGAGTTTTGGTGCAAGCTGGGACTTGCACATTCAGGGCTTTGGTTGTGCATGTGAGAGAAAAGGATGGCAGTCTCCATTAACGGAGTCTGAATCAGAAGTGATTCATAGCTTGTGAGGTACTCAGATACTTCATGAGTGCCATAAAGTGATTTGAAAAGAAATAAATGTGAAATATGAGTCTGGATGAAAGGGAAAGGACAATGTAGTGATCCACCCATTTTTAAGGCCAAAAGAGACCATTATGGCAATTCAGTCACACTTCTCCCATAGCACAGACCTCAGGACTTTGCTAAACTAGTTCCTACTTCACAGCAAGAAATGTGATCGAACTAGAGCACATGTTTCAAGAGAAACTGCCCAACTTGATCTTGGAGAACGTAATGGGAGAAACTGCCACTGCCCTCGGTAAGTTCTTCCTTCTCTATTAAATATACATTTATTGTTCTTATTTCTTCTGGTTTGGCTTCTGACATCTGACTTATTTCATGCTAGTATGCTAGCTAGAGAGACACTATGTTATCTTAACTCCATTCTGTGGGCATGGGACTTTGAGCATCACTAAAGGCACTAAAGTATTTTTCATTTATTAAGCTAACTCCACTGAGCCCTAAAGCCATGGGTGAACCGGGAGACCCAGGAGCACTCTCTAACTCTTAATTCTGGGTGAGTGCCTGGGCTGTGACCTGATTTCACAGAGAGATGCACACATCTTTCCCCTGCCACAGTCCTCTGTGCTCTGCTTCTGCACCAGAAAATCCCAGGTGAACTGACTGGACAGAAAGCCCTTTAATCTGTCTCCACAAGGGGGTGGGAAGGGGCTGAAGACCCTATGATATACTGCAGGGTGTATGCCCAAAGTGTGCTAGGTGGATGCACAGAATATTCCACCCTGACCTACACTCATCAACCTATGAATGTTTTTTTCAGGCTCATCACTGAGCCCTCTCTAGGATTTCAGCCTCCATCTCCAGATGCACAGTCCTAAGGCTGGTCCTGCTGGTGCTGAGTAGTGGTAATGAAACTTCCTGAGGTAAAAATGACAAGCAAATGTTCTACAGCTTTCTCTCCAGATTTGATTTTTATTTCATTTGAATGGTTCTGTGCCTAATTGCTTGCCTATAGTGAAAACTTAATGTGTTGATTTTCCAAGGACTACAGAGCAGCACTTGGAGAACAATCAGTCAGATGTTTTGTCACATCCCAGGCAGCCCTAGCAGCATTTGCCTAAAATGAAATGTAACATCTCTACACTGCAGGCAATATTTTTGCTGATAATGTTTCTGCATATCTTGCTAAATAAAAATAGATCCCTCCTTTTTTTGGTTTAGACGTCAGTTAAAAGCAAAACCAAAACTCTGCTTGCATTAAGATGACACAGTACCAAACTGGATGCTGAAGTTGTCCTCCACATTTGACTGTGGTCACATCAGGTCCCAGACTTGATCCTGAGCCATCTGCTAATTGCTGCGGTTTTGCAATCATATATCCCGAAGCTAATTTAGCTTTGAAGAAGACATTGGAACATGGATACATCCTTAGAAATCACATAGCATCTCCACTAATGGGCACTGCAGATTGCTGAGCTGCACCAGCCTGTTCTGCTACAGGATAAGTTTGGATAGTGTCCTGTCTTTTAAAGGCTTACAACCTGGGGTGTTGAGTAGCTTTGGAGGATGCTGCAAGCTAAGGAAAGCCCTGAGGCCATGTGTTCTTAATACCAGACTCAAGGGCTGTGGAGATACTGAACCTGCTGTCACGATGGGCAAGGCCCCCAGAGCACCCACAAATCCCATATCAGAACATGTCAGTAATTTGCCTGCCAGCGTGTGGGAACTGCTTCATCAGGCAGTTATGGGGCACATGGTGTGTGGGGTGCAGAGTAGGCTGTGCTTTGGTGAGCTCTGGAGGTTCCTCTGCCTGGCAGCTGCCAAAACCGCAGCACTGCTCTGAACCCCAAACCACTGTCAGGCACACTAAGAAAAGGCAGAGACTAAATGCAGAGCATGTTCAAACCAAAGCAGGATATTCAGATTACTGAAAACCTGCATGTGTCGCTTTGCATGCAGTGGTAACAGTACAAGCATTCTTGGTGCTTCTGTACCAGCCTCCTTGGGGGCCTTTGTCCTAGACACGGGTCTGTCACAGTTATTAGAAATAGCAGACTAAATAAAACATGATGAAAAGATAGGCACTGATGTGTCATCATCTTCTGCCGTTATAACCAGTACTCTTATGATCTCCATTACTCTGATGCCCCATTTGACTCGGTCTTTTAAGGTGCTTGTCCTCACAACACCCTGGTGAGGTAAGGGAAATGCTGCAGATGGGCACAGACAGCACGTTTGTATTAGTAATAGTAACAAACATTTTCAAAGCTGTCTGGTGTCCCCAAGGCCAGAAGCACCGAGTGGGCTGTGATGACTAAGAAGGTCAACCCTGAATGGGACCACAAGTTAGCAGGCACAGGCTGGGCATGAACTGTGTTCCATGGGGCAGGCCACATGCCTCTTGCATATCCCCCAGTCCCCTCTCCCCTGTCCCATCTGTGAGGCACCATGACATGATTGGGCTCTGAAACTAGGTTCTGCAGGCTTCACACCCAGATTAGCAGTTTCCGGTTAAGCAGATTCTCCATCTGCCTTTGCTATCTCCCCAAGCCCAGGGCAAAGGGGACAGCCACCTCCTTTGGGTTGGACCCAGCAGAGGCACAGCTGGCCACATAGATCCATCCCATCCCAGCAGAGAAGAAAGATGTCACCTCTGCAGACTAGCATTCTCTTACTCATTCTGGTCAGGTACAAGCAGTGTGGGATCAGCAGGTAGGTTGGGTTGAGTGAGGTGGGGCAGTTGTAGGCTGTTGGACAAACTGCCCTCTCACAGCTGCGGGGCATCCTCACACAGCACACCTTCTACAAGGCCCTGGGTTTTCTTCCTTTTTCCCCAGCACCACTTAACTAGTCTCAGGATGAGGTTGGAATGGAGTCAGGCTGTCTTTCCTGGAGCAGGTCACTGCGCTCTTGCTTTTTGCAACCTGTACTGTACAGACAGGTTACGTAGTGCTTATTGCTGCTATCAGCACCCACCCAGCAAGCAGAGGACACTTTCAGAGGAGCACAGGTTGCTCTGTGAAAGGCTCCTGCCTGACCACACTGAAGAGTGCTGAGCTGCTCTTCTCTTTACTGTCTACCCATGTCGGTAGGTTATCGCCCAAAGCACAAAGTATATCTCCTTTGGATGGCTTTAAATATCATGCATTAGTAGAAGCCTGATGTCCCAGCTGTTGTGACAAAGAAACCTGACACATTCGCATGCACAAATATGTACTGGCAATGTCCACAGTCAATGGGATACATCAGTTCTCATTGTGGAAGTTACTTTTTGGGGAAAATAAAAGCAAGAGAGGGGAAAGGGAAAGGGAAAGGGAAAGGGAAAGGGAAAGGGAAAGGGAAAGGGAAAGGGAAAGGGAAAGGGAAAGGGAAAGGGAAAGGGAAAGGGAAAGGGAATTGGAAAGGGGAATGGTAAACTCTCCCCAATGTCTAGCCAGGAAAAGATATCCCATTTACTTCATGTACATGCTCAGCATGGATGTGAGGTTGTTCCCAAACTGATGACACTGTGATTTGTTGGGCAGATGTGGTCCTAGGCTACTGCTGTTTTGTTTGATACATTGCTATGGAAGACCATCAGTTGAGGAAATGGTGGGCTTTGTCCAGTGTCCTCTGCATCCACACCCGTGATATAGAGCGTTCTCATTTCTTACAAGGGGTGCTTGAACCTAGATGGGCAGGATCTCTGGTCTTGGTCCAGGTTTGCTAAGGGGCATGGTGGCAGGCCCTCTCTTGCAGAGCCAGAACAGTTTAGCATCAGATTCCTAGTGAACAGGTGGGTCTGGTTGGACATTTACATGTAAGACATGTTTAGCTGGGTTATTTTGTCCTTATGCTGTGCCGTAGCAGAAGCCTCGGCTCCGTTTCCCTCAATCTAAAAAGCAGGTGGTGACAGACTCCACCACTCTTGCTCAACTCAGTCCCTCTTAGGTTGTAATAAGAATAGCCATGTTGATTGCTCCCATGATCCTGTGATGATCAAGTGCAGCTGTCCCATCTAGTAAAAAAAAGATGGCAAAAAGCAGCTCCTACGAGTGAGATTTTTTTAACAGGACGCTGCTGAGTTCAGAGTGATTCGAGGACTAGTGTGAGAGCAAGAGTGTTGTATAAGGAGAAATTCTGCTGGAGGACAGTGCAGGAGGGCATGTCAAAGTGTCACACTCTGTATCACTTCCTACATTACCTGGACCATAAGGCAGTCAGACAGTGCTCAGGAATTGCTTAAGTGCTACCTGGAACAAGCCAAGAGCATGATGGATGTAATTCAACAGTAGAGGAAAATGTGTTCCAGATCCTAGACACATGCCGTCATCTCATTTAGGTTTATTGGGTAGAGGTATACGCAGAAAAGCTACGTCTCATTTTCCTGCAGATATTGCTCTCTCCCACTGATCTCAGATTCATCCAGACACACTGGGTAAGTACACAAATATTTTTGTAGTCCTTGCCCCAACCATGTGGCCCACCATCAAATTGGAAGTCTATGACAGAAGAAGCAACTTAGCCTGTGTCAGCCTGGCTGCTGTACTCATGCTGCTCATATCGGTAAAGTGAGGTACCAGAAACCAACAAGGTGGGACCTACACTCATAGTGCAGCCTCCTCAGGGAAGTGGTCTGTTTTTTCTTCATTTGCCTGCAAAGCACATAGCTGTGGCCTTGTGTAAATAATGCATAACATGCACAGTTATATTTTCTACAAATCCCTGCCTGCACAGATGGCTTCAATGGGAAAATGTCATTGCTGATCATTAAAAGACAACAAACTCTTCAATTACCAAAATAAATAAGGGGTATATTGTTGGCTCTTACAGTAAGTAGGATCCTCCATGGTTTATTTTTTTCCCATGTATGCACCTTCATCAAATTGATTTGATAAAATCCAGTTCCAGACATCACCTTATTTCAAGTTCAGTTACCTAGGAAACCACAGTGTACTGCTGGGACGAGCTGCTTGCTCCTGCTCTGGTTGGGGATATTACACACATCAGCTCTTCCTTCAGGAAGAGCAGAAGGCTGCTGATGCTGTTGTCTCGCCTTTTTATGCAGATACAGGCTGTGCATGCATGCAAAAAGAGACACGCACTTAGAAATGCCCGTGGGAGGGAGACACACACGCTATCCACACCTACGTCTGTGTATTAAAAATCACTCATTTAACTATAGGGCTACATGTAGATGTTGTACCTATCTATAGCATATGAATATATATATGTACACACTAGCTGTGTGTACATATGCACATGTACACATATGCCTACACAAAGTAGCTGCTGTGCACGTGCGTGCTTGTACACGTAGGTGCTTCTTATGAAATGACTAAAGTGATCAGGGCTTTCACAAAATGGTAATTTTACCTTAGGATCTGAGGTAACATGTTTGGTTTGGTTTGGTTTTTTTTTTTTGGAGGACTAATTTGTGGAAGGTGAATTTATCTACTTTGGGACAACAAGACATTTACACTCTCTGCTCTGCATTTTCTGAAAAATTAGGCCCTTGAAGAACAACTTTAGCACAACGCAGTTATTCTTGCAAAATGGTTGAATGGCAAAAAGCCCAAGCACCACAGTTATTTTCTGAAATGCTTCATTTTACCAGATTACTGTAGGTGTGCCCACAACAGTGGCATGTCTCTCATGTGTGAGATATTCAGCTGCACAGTGGACTAGGGACATGGGAAGCTCAGGTGCTAGGCTGAAGGTGGGAGGTATGAACAGCTGGGTAGGGGAATCATGTTTCTTTCCTTGCACCCAGGAGCTACACCTCACCATGGAGATGCAAAGACATGCATAGTCAACTCATCTACTCTTGTTTAGCATAGGTAACATTGACTGGAGTGGTTCTTTTTTGGTAGGCAGCCCTGTCAAAAAGAAGCCTCCCTTTCCCCATGCTGTCATTCAGCAGTTTCCCAGAGATAGCGGATGGTTTTAATGTTTTCTTTTACAGGAATGTGGATCTCAATGTGCGTCTCTCAAATGGGAAAATAAAATCTGCTGTGTATATCTCTCTGATTAGTTTGCTCTGTGCCATAACTTATGTAGCCATCTGAAGGTATTGGCAGTCCTTTAACCTGTCTTTCACCAACTACAAATATTGTGGCTGATCTGGTAGAAAGGAAAAATGTCTTGAGGAGGTGGAAATGGTCTGAGAGGCTGCCCTGAGGTAGGAGATCTATCATCTAGGGCACAAAGTCTATCCTGATGGATTTTGAAGCACAACACTCGTCCTACATTATTTGCAGAAGAAGATCACCGGTACCTGTTCCTTTTGCTATCCTGTATGGGAACCCAGTGAGTAACAAGGATAACAAATCCACAAAGAAGAACAGGAAGTAAAATCCTTCTGCCCCTCTCCCTCATCTCCATAACCTGCATCTTTGGGGTAAGAAGCAGCAGAATAACTTCAGTATACAGGCTAGTGCAGTGACCTACAAACACCTACCTGCAGGGAGCAGGACTGTTCTAGCCACCTAAGCATAGCTGTTTTGGCTGACCTGTATCCATCACTATCCTCTTTGGCAGCATATTCCTGCAGGTGACTTCTGGCACTGACTGCTCCATAGCTACTGCCTTGCCAGGTACCCAAAAGTGCCAACATTTGTCTCACCAGATCCTGAAACTTTGATGATTCATCAGAAGGGAGTCACTGAAACATGATCATCCTGAATCAATGCCCTAGCAGCCTGCAAAGCTCTGGGCATGATACTGCAAAGGTCATCTACAGGCTCTGCTGCCTCCGTGGGATGGCTTGCATTTGGGGAAAGTTGGAGGCATCCCTTCCCATCCATGCAGCTTTCCAGGCCTGTCCCATGGTGTACCAGATGAACAGCTGCTTTTCCACTTGAATTTAGGGTAAGTTGGGTGCTAGGTGCAGCTCTGAACTTCTGGATGGAGAGTGTGTGGCTGCAGGTGCGTGTTGGACTTGCAGTGCACACACACTGACACACAAGAGATGAGTGATCTAATGAGGGAAGGGAAGGGAAGGGAAGGGAAGGGAAGGGAAGGGAAGGGAAGGGAAGGGAAGGGAAGGGAAGGGAAGGGAAGGGAAGGGAAGGGAAGGGAAGGGAAGGGAAGGGAAGGGAAGGGAAGGGAAGGGAAGGGAAGGGAAGGGAAGGGAAGGGAAGGGAAGGAAGACCTACATGTCAGAGTTCATTTTCAGTAGATCCATTTCCTAGGCAGCTGCAGGTTTAACAATGTGGTTTGAATTTCTTCTACTTTTGAGGGCAGAGTTAGGCCCCATTCTGGGGGACATCTTCTGTTTGTGATAACACTTAAGCATATGCCTAAATGTTCTGAGCAGGAGCTTAAGAGTTGTGCAAAGGCAAGAAGTTGTGCATTTTCTCTGTGAAAGGCCTGCTCCACAAGATGCTTGGATCTGCTCATGTCTTTCAGTACAGACAGGAGTAGGCAGTATTCATAGCAGGGCTATGAGTTGCATGCAACAGTTACCAGGCAGCAAGTCACTCCTAGGGCAGCTACATTTGTTCAAAATGTACACCAGAGTCATAGCACTGCAAAACTGATAAGCAACTAAATTTGTGCTGGTTATCAAACTATTATGCATGATATACTTTGCTACAAGACTCCCTATCAAAGCTAAGCAGAAACACAGATTGGAAAGATAGAACTACAATCCTCTGGGGAAGATGATCACAGTTACCACTCCTTCACCTGTCCTAATTTTCACCTGCACTTGTTGTGGGTATCTTGTCTCCCTAAACATAGTGTTGTTCTGCATCTACCCCATGCATTGGAGGGGAGCTGGTGCCACAAAACTCCAGAACATTTTCAAGGGTGCTGATATTGCCCAGGAGTCTGGCTCATGTCTGCCGGACAAGAAAAGAGAAATGTATTCAGGGTTATATCTGGCTCTTTCTCCAAGGTCTACCTCTCCTTCTGATCTGTCTGGCTAGAGACTCATCTCACCATGCTAGTAAAATCTCTGTCACAGAGACAGCATAGCAAGCATAAAAACTGTTGAACTATGTCAAAAAATTACCAGTGAGCTCTAACTGTCCAGAAGCTAGAACCCAAACACTGAGATGTGCCTTGTAGAATATGTACACATAATACACATGTACAGAATGTATGTAGTACATTTCTAATATATCCACAGAATCATAGCATCACAGAATGGCCTGAGTTGGAAGGATCCACAAGGATCATCGAGTCCAACTCCTGTCTCTGCACAGGACAACCCCACAGTTCACACCATATGTCTGAGGGCGTTGTCCAGTCTCTTCTTGAACACTGTCAGGCTTGGGGCAATGACACCTCCCTGGGGAGCCTGTTCCAGTGCTCCACCACCCTCTAGGGGAAGAACATTTTCCTCACGTCCAATCTAAACCTCCCCTGGCACATCTTCCTGACATTCCCTCGGGTTCTGCCGTTGGTCACCAGAGAGAAAAGTTCAGTGCCTGCCCCTCCTCCTCCCATTGTGAGGAAGCTGTAGCCCCATGAGGTCTCCCCTCAGTCTCCTCATCTCCAAGCTGAACAAACCCAGTGACTTTAGCCGCTCCTCATACGGCTTTCCCTCCAAACCCTTCACCAACTTTGTACCCCTCTTCTGGACACTCTCCAGTAACTTAATATCTCTTTTATCCTGTGTTGCCCAGAACTGCACCCAGTTCTCCAGGTGAGGCTGCACCAGTGCAGAGCAGAGCAGGACAATCACCTCCTTCGCCTGGCTGGCAATGCTGTGCTGAATGCACCTGGGACACGGTTGCCCTCTTGGCTGTCAGGGACACTGTTGGCTCATGTTCAACTTGCCGTTGACCAGAACCCCCAGATCCTGCTCTGCAGAGCTGCTCTCCAGAATTTCGTCCCTCATTCTGTATGTACAGCCAGGGTTGCCATGTCCCAGGTACAAAATCCGACACTTGCCCTTGTTGACCTTCATGCAGTTGGTGATTGCCCAGTTCTCCAATTTGTCCAGATCCCTCTGCAGGGCCTTTCTGCCGTTAAGAGTGTCAACAGCTCCCCCCAGTTTTGTGTCATCAACAAACTTGCTAAGCAATCCCTCAAGTCCTGAGTCTAAGTAATTTATAAAGATATTGAAGAGTGCTGGCCCTAATACTGATCGCTGTGGAACCCCACTAGTGACCAGTTGCCAGCCCAACACAGCTCCATTTACTAGAACCCTTTGAGCCCAGCCTGTCAGCCAGTTCCTCACCCACTGCATTGTGTGTTTACCCAGCTGTATGCTGGACACCTTGTCCAGGAAAATACTGTGAGAGACAGTATCAAAGGCTTCACTGAAATCCAAAAAGGTCATGCGAACAGGCTTCCCTTGCATTTCTGACTGACTACAAAATGTATGCTTTCTGTATACCCAAATGGCAGCAAGTCTCCTCATTAGTCATTTGTCAAGTACATGCTTGCCATGTTGGAGCTCTTAGGGTTCACAAGTGGCTTGCTGACCTATTTAGTTTCTGCATATCTAGATAGACAGCTAGATAGAGAGTCAGACTTGAAAGTCCAGTTCAGTGGCCGAGAAAACTTTATTTTCATCAACCTACCAGCCACTGGCATTACCAGCATTTATATGACATTTATCAGTTTAATATGGAGTCCTGTAGTTCCTTGTAGTCCCCCCTTAATTGTTGCATCTAATTTTTATAACAAACTTGGCTTATGTCTATCATGCATTCTACATATGTTTATGTGTGTATACATGCACAAATACATACAAAGATCTCTCTATACATATTTATACCCATACATGTACACTCAGGAGAGCCTCTATATATGTCTCAGACTCATAAACATCTAATGTGGAAATGATAGACATGGGTTTTCTTTCATCCACTATCTCCAGGTTGAAGCAGGACGTTTTTAACAGTGCTGAATGATGCTGAGGGAGTGAGCAACAGTCTATCCAAATCAAAACCTCTGCAATTATGTTTTCACTTCCTGGGGCAACAATTCATGCAGCTGGGGACTTAGTTTTATGAATACATGTTCAGAGAAGGGATTTGACTATAGCAATTGTATCAGTACCTGGGACTCTTCCCTGGAAACTTAAACGTCTCACACATTTCAACTGAGTTTATGTGTCGTTCTGCATAGCAGAATCTCCAGAAAGGTTTGCTTTTCTGGTTACCTATGTGTCACTGATCTTTGATTGTTATGTACCTGTATCCTGGAAAATATTATGTTTGCTTGTGTGCATTTCTCATTCAAAATACTGAAAATGATGAGTAGAGAAGCTTTGGCAAGAGCCAAACTTGTGATAATTGTCTGAGCTGTAAAAGCTGCTGGGGCCTCACAGAGATAGTGGCAGCAGATGCATCTGTGCCTGTGTTACCCTGCTTTCCCAACATCCCCAAAGCTTGACTGCTTTTTTTGACAACATTACAAAAGCAATGTAGAAAGGAAAAGAAACACCGTTAGAGAGAGCAGAGCATTTACTTACTTGGAGAACTGACTCAAGGTATGGATGATGCCAAAAAGACAGAGTCAAAAAGACTGGCCAGAGGATTCCAACATCTAGAAATGCTTTTTTCTCTCCAGCTGATATTTTTCATGTACTGTGCTATACAATATATCACCCTGCACATCTCCTCTGTCAGAAAACCTATGAAGGAAACAGAAGGCCCCAAACTGCAGTAGCTCCCCTATCCTAGATACACAGACCCATTGGCTTTACTTAGAAGAATCAAGAGCATAAACAAAAAGTGGAGATTTCATCCCTTTCCCTCAGCTGGGATCAGAGTTTGGCTCCTTGAGTTACTGGATGTCTCAGCAAATCTCTGGTCAGTGGCCCAGCCTCACCACAAGCAGAGACTTGGACTCTATCCTTAGTTTGGAACTGCTGGTGTTACCTGTGAAATCGGTCCTGCCACCTCAAGGCACCTGACTCCTTCCATGCTAAACCCCTGCTTTAATTTCTTTATAACTTAGCCTGAGCATAATACATTTTTGGATCATGAACATAGGATGGGCTCACAGGTTCAAACCTGGTTTCTCCATTTTAAGAACAATGGACTTCAAGTGGAACAGAAGCAGGGCAGGGACACCAGTGGAAACAGATGGAGCAGACTTGCTGTCTTCTGAGAGAAGACTGATTTTTTCTTGTTTATCCTAGTGAAGAAAAAGCTGACAACAGCTAGAATTTGTCTGCAAATACCTCAGAGAGGGAAGGAGTTTCTTTAAAAAGTCAGTTTAGCATGACAGCACATGGTTCTAAAATGTCAGAGAGTTAGTCTAGACTAGAAATGAGAAGCTTTTTCTACTATCACAGTGATGAGGTCCTCACACAGGCTTTCACCGGGTGCTGTGAAGTCAAAATAACCCAATTAGGTTTAAGGTGAAGCTTGAGCAATTGATGAAAGGGAGCCTACAAAGCCATTGCCTGCAAGTACAGGACCCTGGATTGCATGATCTATGAGGTCCCTTCCAGGGCTGCATTTCTAAGATGAAAACTACAGTTTAAATGCAATATGTGAATACTGAAGTTGTAGATATCTCATCTTGGGTGTTCAAAATCACTTAATTCACAGTCAAGGCTTTATGCCTCTACCACTTTTCCCTATCAGTGCTGTGCAAAAATTGTGTCACTGCTTTAGCCCTGCTCAAGTATTAAGATGAGAGCATGTTAGAAATACTGAGGACAAAATTAAACAATCTTCTGTTTGGTGTTCTTCCATGTGTGCTCCATGTTTTATTTTCCTTCTAAGAAATAATGAATAATAGGGTATTTGGACAACACTTTATTTTGAAAATATAGTGTGTTACCACATAATTGAAGCCTGTAGTTAACATATAATACAGTTTCTAACTTTTTTACAACTTTTCTAACTTCTGAGTGCTTGAGTTTTCAGTCTTATCATTCTTTTAACATGGAGGCATGTTTGAATGTAGTAATGCTGAGGTGGCTGCTAGAATGGTCAATTGAAACAGATTTTCATCAGTGGTGCTGTGCCACTAAGATAATAGGAAGTTTGTATAGTGGTGGGTAATAAAGTCTAACAATAAAGAAAAAGGAGCTTATTTTCTAGTCAAATTATATCTGGAGTGTTTTGAGCTGTGTTTTACTAAATCCACTTGCAAGAGTTGGATAACACTAAAAGAAGATGGAATTTTGACACTGATAACGTTCTTATTCCTAAACCCAATTATTTTCAAACATGTCATCTACACCAGCTCTCAGGGAGGATTAACTACATGACAGGCTTGAACTTTTAAAAGCAAGTGAGTTTTATATTATGAAAGATCAGGGGAAAAGGTGAGACTAATTTTTACTGTACAGGAACATATAAAGTTTTTCAGCACACTATAATGTGAAGTCCTCTTGCCATAATTATAATGAAAATTGTTCCCCTTCTCTTCTTTTCCTGACTCCCTAAAAAGAAACACTTTATGATTGGATGGTGTAGACTAATTTTTAATGAATCATTTATCATACAAGTAGTTTATTGAAAATTAATTTCTCCCATCTAGCCCAGGAGTATTTTTCTTTTAGTAGCATTGCAAGCATTTAAGTATATTTGTGCTTCAAACTGCATGGACCAACACTAGTTGAATGCTACATTCATGTTGTCTGACTGGATGGAATTGGCAGCGAGGGCTAGCTGTCTTGTCTGACTCTGTCATAGTTAATTCAAAATCCTAATTCAGCCAACATTTGTGGACATTATGTGGGCACATATTTCACTGTATTTCCCCAGAAGTATATTTCTTAGTATTTTCAGATAATTGATCTTGTAATTCTCACACTCCCTAAATCATCCTGGGTTAAGAGGCATGCTACTCTTGCACTACTCCTCTGCAGAAGAGTCTTTTGTCCTCAGAGCTGGGACAAAATGAACGCAGTCATTGGGTTTTTGTTGGAATGCTGCCTACACTTTTCTAACTGTGTGTGGCTTTACACCAAGTGTGAAATAGTTTAGACCCAAAGCAAATACTTACAGATGTGGAAAGCTGGTTGTTATTTAGGATTCAACCTGATATGGAGATTGCAACCCCAGTGAAATTTCCATGGATGTGATCTGTGTTAACAGGACATCGGTTTCCCACACAGGCCACCAAAATGATAGACTTCTAAGGTCAAGAGAAACTAAGGGGTCAATAAAAGTACTCACCCAAGGTAGTCAGGAAAACATCAGGATTTCAGAGTGACCTAGGTTGGCAGAGTTTCCATTCATACCTGTTGATGTTCACTTTTAAACAATTTGAAGCTAAGCTTTGAGACATCAGTAAACCCCTGGAAAGCCAGCAATGGCCAGACAGTAGCTGAGCTGGTAGCCCACATTTTTCAGACACATCACATAAATATTCTCTTTTGGTTGGAGATATTGGTGAGGTATATATTTCCAGGATGGAAAAGGATATTTAGACTGAGAAAATCTAATGCTGAAAAACAGAAAAGACTGAAAAACTGACCATCATAAGTTTCAGGATATAATTTTCAGTAGAACAGGATGAGATCTATAGGAGAGGCAGTCTGTGTCGTGCCTAAGCTGGTATTCAACTTCGCCACTCTTGGCAAAACTAATACTGGACAAGATAGGCAACACACTGGCTTCAGTGCAGCATCTGGGGCTGCTTCCCCAGGCCTTGAAGACTCAGACACAGCATCCAATGGCCGCAACTTAAGGCCAATTACCAGGCATAAGATGAGCAATGGGAGTTGATCCTATGCATTCGTCCACAGCAACTGTGAGATAAATTACACTAGTTCAAATGCCACTGAAGAAAGTTTGGCTGACATATGCAAACTCATTAAGCTACTTTAATCCCAGCACTCTAGGAAAAGGTGATGATTTCAGCAGACTGAAATAGGATGGAAAGTCCTCTCTGTATGAGATGAAAGAGACAGCAAAATGTTCAGCTCCTCAGGTCAAGAGACGATAGAGAATTCTTGTCTTTCAGGTGGAAAAATGAAGTACGCAATCTTTCCTTTTCCATACCACCTCTGCTTAGCCAAAGCAATGAATAACAGCATGACACTTGAGGGACTAGGCTGGAACAGGGCACAGGGACTAGGCTGGTACACCTCATACTCCAGTTTCATCTCTCAAAGAAAAAGGCATTTTCAGGTAGAGGTAGCTGAAATAACTTCAGTCAAAAAAGGAGCAGTTTGAAGGTGTTTTTTTTTTTCCATTAAGAACAATCATAGAACTATGTCCTCTATCTTTGTCAAAGAAAATTAGAAACCTCCACCAAACAGATTTTTCTTTTGCTAAAACAACATCTAGGTTGTCGTGTGTGTTTGTTTGTTTTCGTTGATTTTTTTAATGGTGTGGGATATTTTGCATTGAGACTCATGTTTGGTGGGGTTCTTTTGTGAGAAAATTTGGAAGAAAAAAATTATCTTGCTTACAAAACCAATTTTAAACTAGGTCCATCTATAGACGTGAAGTAAGTATTAAAAATAGCCAGAGAGATTTTGATCCTTCCAGCTGTCAAACATACTGCCAACAAAGGTATTTTAGCTTTGTTCTGTTTTTTAGCACACAGATAGGTCTCTTGTAGAGGTGGTCTGAATGCTGCAAGTTAAATGTGTGCTCACCAGCTACTTGGTGGTGAGCTCAGGTCTTCAGGTTTGTAGAACTGAACTGACAGTTCAGAAAATAAGGTGTTTCTTCCTTGATTTATTTTTTAGTCAACAAGTCTACTGATGGCTGGTTTCATTTGATTTGACACATATGGTCATTTCAGTTGGCAATCGTCCACCAAAATACATGTCACCTTTGTCTAATGACCTAGCCTCATCGATGATCTTGTGACATCTTTTCCACATCGTATATGACATGTGCCTGTGAACTTACTGCAATAACCCCTTCATGTTTTTAAATCCCAGGCTGCCAAACACCTTGCTCCAAAGTGTCATTTCTTCTTCACAAGTACACACCGGCTGCTGAGCATGCTTCCTGTGATACTCCCTCCATCTTAGACCTAGGGGCTGGTGGAAAGGGACATGTAAAATGCCAGGGTAGAAGATACCTGCTCTCTGTTTCCATCCATCGCACCATGCCAGGCCTCCTCCTGAAGTGGCTGGAGCCAGTGGCTTGTCCTTCCCTCAGCTTTCCCTAGACCTGAGATGGAGAGATGCTGCATTGCAACACTGTAGATTGGGAAGGAGAATTCCTTGCATCTATATTTTTAAGGGGTTTTGATAATAATTATTAATGGTCCCTAATAATTCTAGAACCTTATTTTCTCTACATCTATAATGACTGGGGACCTATAGTTTTGCCCTCTGAGCTGCATGATCACTTCTGAGGAGGAAATGTAGCCTTTTGTATGCACTAAAACCTTAAAACCTGATCCAGAGTCCCCTGTAATCCATGGCTGCCTAGTCAGACTCAGGGTTATGTGACACACAGTATGCCATTAGCTACTACAGAAGTAAATGGTGAAAAAGATGTTTCCAAGATGAAGTCTTTCATCTCCATGTAAGACTTCCCAGTCACTATTTGAAAAAAAATTTGAGCCTGATCTTTCACTGGAATCCTTCTACCCAGATTACATTTTTTTTCTGTGACAAGGCTATTTGCCCAATAAATTAAACAGTCAATAAATGCAATGGCCATAAATCTTCTCCATCACTAATTACCTTAAAAACAAGGAAACTGCTGTTCTGCCTCCTTTATTTCATCTGATAGTTGTAGCAGCACTAGCTGATCTGGCTAATAATCCCCGTAGTCTGTCTTCAACTATGGCCAATTGCAGTGTCACAGGGAGAGAGAACATGAAAATCAGGCATGTGTAGAGTAATTTTTCATATGAAAGAAATCTTAATATCAAACAATGAGAAGCTGTGGGACTTCCTAACCTGGATGATGCATACCTTTCCCTCAGCTGAGGTTGTTTTGTTGCTGTGGAGGAACACCCTCTGGGAGCTGCTGCTGTGTGACTGCTAACGCTTGGCAGTCATTTCTCTGTGTGAACTGTGGGGAATCTCCATCACTGTGCAGCCACCTGAACCTCGTTTCTGTGAGATCCCAAAGGCCTTTGCAAGGTTTGTTTATTATTAGCCTCATTTATCTCTCTCATGACTCATTTTGAATATAAGGAAAGTGGATCCTATTAAAAAATTCATGTGTTACTATCTAGGACACAGAGTCAAGTGTGGAGTAACCCATATTTCATCATCATAATATTAAATAACAAGAATTAACTTACTTTATACCAACTAGCTAAACACACCCAAACTAAATTTTGACCTGTGGCGGAGAGCTGACATCTGCTAGATTAAAGGTGCCATTTGTGGATCCAGGATATTTTATGAAAAAGATTAGTGCGTTGTCTCTGACATCACAAATTACCTTGTTGTTCTGCTAGGGAAACATTTCGAGTTTGTGTTGCCTTCTCTGAACTGTTGACCCTACCAGTGCAGCCTAAAGCTGGTGGTCATAGATGACCTAGAAGTCCTGCCTACATTTCCATGGTGTCTATGCCTGTGTGAGAGGGCATACTGTTTTGAAAAGGAACAAGATTGCATGTCCTGTCAAAGAGTATCTAAGGAATGGAGATGTGGGCTCGTCTGTGAGCAAAGTCCCTATACCTAAAGCTGTACTTGAAGAGAGGTTGTCCCAAGTGACAGTACCAAACCCATTTCCACCCGTTGCTACCCATGTCCACCTCCTTGATTGTACTGAAATACTGTTTGACAGTGCTGTGATGTACATCAAAGCAGTGACATTGCATCTGCAAAGTTGGACATCATCAGCCCAAAAGTCCTGTGCTCTTACCTCAGCATAAATGAAGGGGAATGGGAATGGATGGCAGGATCTAGTAATGTGTGACATTGCTGTTTTCAGCCTTGTCTGCCCCCCACCAGCACACAGCCTACCATGTCCTGTTTTGCATTGTCCACTTCCACTGACTTTCTGGCATACAAGAGTGAACAGTAGCAGAGCTTTTGGGCTCATGTGCACTTAGTTTTTTTCTTTTTTTTAAAGAGATCACTGCAAAAACAAAGGTAATTTAAAAACACACCAAAAAAATCCTGGTTTAGATTAAAAAAGCACAGTAGACTTTGACCTTTGTTGTGCCTTTTGCCATGATTCCTCACTAAAGCTTTATATGGTGTTTATGATCATTCAGCTTTATTATTTCCACTTCCCTGTTTCTTCTTTCTAGGCATTAAAACCAGCAAAGCTGAGAGGCACAGATTTTATTTAGAACTGGTTGACCTACCCTTTGCAAACAGCAAGGTCAATGATCAACTCATTTATTACAGCTCGACCTATCATACTGAGCCTACACTTTTCTCCTGAGCTCTAGTGGCAAGAGCCCTTTCATACACTAGTGTTTGGGTTTTGATGACTGAGCAGAGGTCAAGAGCCTTTCCATCACAGGACCTTCCAGGTGCACCTTGCAGACTGGCTGGTTGATTTTTAGTGGATTGATGAATGAGTTAGGGCACTGAGTCTCATCCTGAGCATGAGGACTAGAGCTCTCCATTCAAGTTTTCAGGCTACATCAGCAATACAGTGATATGCAGAAGAAACATCTGCTGCAGCTCAAGACCACTTTGAGGTAGTAGGCAGAAGCCCTCAGTCACAACAGTGGAAGGGCATAAGGACATTAGCTGTTCAGTAGTGTGGAGTTTGCCATGGAGAGGCCCACATGGGTCAGAAAATAGTCCAGATGCGAGTCAGCTCTCAGAAACCAGTTGAGACCTAAAAATGGACACTAAGTTCAAAAAAGCAAGAGAGGCAAACAATTCAGCTGGGCTGCCATGAGGTCCACTGGCTCGTTTAATGAACAAAACAAGAGCATAGAGGGAATAACTCCTGCAAAATGCCAGTGATTTTGTACTTTTCACTGCACTCTCATGCACTGAAGAGCAGCAGACCTTCGCTATCCCACAAAACCCATGCCTTTTGTCCATCTGCACAAAAGATCTCACCTCTGAAACAGTCTGCAGCCCTCACAGGAATAGCACTGGCTTCTCTGTGCTATCACTGTGGAGAAGAAAGTGGGAGAGAAACACATGATATTGCTGTCTGGTATCTGTAAGGATGTTAGCAATGTGGCTTATTTAGGGTGGAGAGGGCTGAGGAAGCATGGTGCTTGGAACCCTCCTCAAGGAGCCAAGTCACACATCTACATGCTCGGTAAGGGGCATCAGGTTTCTTTTCCCAGAAGTGACAGAGTTTCCTTTGGGTGCCTGTCCCTCACTGGAGATATGAGAGATTTGGTTCAGAACTATTTATTTCTCATATGTGAGTGACTGTCTAGCTGCCCATCTTCAGTCTGACTGATGAGAGCCTGTGTAACTTGGCAATCTTCCTTCTTCATTTGTAGGTCTGATGGATGGCTGCCCTCCATGAGTATTGCTGCCATAGACATTGATGCCATCAAAACAAGCAGCACTCTGCAGTGCGCAACATCCACAGGGGACAATTTATATGAGACTGAAAAGGTGTTTTTCCCAACTTGTTCTGCAAGGACAATGCAAACAGTGCATCCCTTCAAAATGCTGGTTTGGTTTCCTTTGGTTTCTTTCCTTTGTTTTTACTGATAAAGCAAAAAAACAACTGTGTTTCTCTTTCTCAAAACCTCCAAGGTAAAATTCATTTCAGAACCCTTCCATGAGCTGGCTAGAGAGAAGATCCTCCCTTAGGAGTGCTCAACATATTCATTACATTGTTTTCACTCCTCTAAGATAATGAATCATGTATCCCAGGACTTGCCTGCACTTGAAAGTTAGCACTGATTAAGGTAAGGCGCAAATATAAAGTGCCATTGCTGTTTCCTAAGAGCAGATGAAGGGTTGAGTTAAGCAGAAACAATGCACTCTGAATTTGCATTAACAGCATCCACACTGGGTGTTAATCAAGAATTGATGATTGGAAACAACTCAACAGAGACTTGACGTAGGCGAATCAGCCGCACTTGCTTAAACCTCTCCCAGAGGGCTCCAGCTGCCCCTGCCAGCAGGAGGAGAGTGTTTTACGCAAATGCTGCTGAAGCTCTTACAGGTGATTTCATTTAATACTGTACCTGTTGAAATCTGTACCCTGCTTTGCAATAGGTAGGTAGTAGTTACCTTAAACCATTAGTATTAGTTGAGCTATCTGCTTTGCTAAAAGATGGCTAAAAATAAAGGCTGGTTGTTTGCCTATTGAGCAGTCAAGTAAATTAAAAGCCATTTGACAAAGTGTTCCAGCTGCAAAGGAAAGCCCAGAACTAGATGAGACTTGTCCCCAAGAGCCTGTGACCAGTAACAGTATTACTGCTCGACCAAGCTGTTGTTAGGCAACAAAGCTATAGAGCAACATTTAGTGGGTTGCAAATGCTCTCTTCTTGTCTTTCACCTTTGCAAATTTTATTGAGTGATGCTGCCCTTATTCTGTAATTGTCCCTGCTCAGTAGAGGTACTTGACAAGCTGTCTGGGAGGATCTATCATTGCATAACCTCATACTTGACTGGCAAAGAAGTTCACAGCTTTTGACTTGCACCTGCCTACTTTGTGCAGGTGAGGACACCAGGCGCCTCTCAGGCATCCTTCAGCAAAATACCCCTTGAGAAATAGGAAAAATAAAAAGCTCAGAATTTGGCTGTTCTCTATATTTTTCATGCTCTTAGCCTAACCTACACACCTACACCTACACTTCAAAAAAAAATAATAAGAATTACTAGCCTGTTAAGGAAAAGCATGAGGGAATTAGGTCTCTGGTCTATAACTTATATGCAAGAGTGGAAAAACACAATATCCTTGACACGATTAAAGTGCCTGTGGGAACTATTCATGCTTTCAGGCCATCTCTGGCCACTTCTTTCCTTTTAGGCCACCCCAGGTATCAACAGAGATGACTATAGAGCCTTCCTAGTCAATGTTGAAATAAAAGCAGGTGCTTCTGGAAGGCAATGCCAGGCTGGGCTCTGTGCTTGTGGGGGACACGTGGGCTTGTCCTTCTCAGACCTGTTCCACTCGGAGCTGCATCAGCTGAACATGGGTCTCTGACTGCCCATGTGCTGGCTCCCACCTGCAGCACCTGCAAGGTGAAGGATGGTGAGTCACCTTTTCCCAAGTGCTGCAGGGTGGAAACCAGCATGGATGTGGACTGCTACTGGGGGCAGCTGGCCAAAGATAACTGTGTGAGGGTCATTCTTGCCCTGTGGCTCACACAATGCTCCACTGCATCTGTCACCTGGGCCCAACTTGTCCTGGTGACTGAGTATCTAGGAGGGGACACAGAAAGGAGGCTTCAGAGGCTGGTGGAACAGTTTTGGGATGAAAGGGGACAAGTGAAGGGCAAACGGGAAGAGAAACTTCTTGAGGATAATTTGCCTGTATCTGAAACCTGCTTGGTGACCTGCATTATCTAGCATTGCCCTGTCGGGTGATTTCAGGACAGATTCAGAACCAGCCTCTCATAGAATCATAGAGTCCAACCTAAACCTCCCCTGGCACATCTTCCTGCCATTCCCTCAGGTTCTGTCATTGGTCACCAGAGAGAAGAGATCAGTGCCTGACCCTCCCCCTCCCCTTGTGAGGAAGTTGTAGCCCCATGAGGTCTCCCCTCAGTCTCCTCATCTCCAGGCTGAACAAACCAAGTGACTTTAGCCACTCCTCATGCGGCTTTCCCTCCAAAACCTTCACCAACTTCGTAGCCCTCTTCCGGACACTCTCCATTACCTTTATGTCTTTTCTATCCTGTGGCGCCCACAACTGCACCCAGTGCTCCAGGTGAGGCTGCACCAGTGCAGAGCAGAGGGGGACAATCACCTCCCTCGCCCGGCTGGCAATGCTGTGCTTGGTGCACACAAGAAACAGGTTGCCCTCTCGGCTGTCAGGGCACATTGTTGGCTCATGTTCAACTTGCTGTCAGTCAGAACCCTCAGATCACTCTCTGCAGAGCTGTTTTCCAGCATCTCATTCCCCACACCGTACATGCATCCAGGGTTGCTGTGTCCCAGGTGCAAAATCCATCACTTGCCTTTGTTGAACTTCATGTGGTTGGCGATTGTCCAGTTCCCCAATTTGTCCAGATCCCTCTGCAGGGCCTCTCTGCCCTCAAGAGTGTCAATAGCTCTCTGCCTGCTGAAGAGTTGCGTCAGATGGAAGTGAAAAAACATTACCTAATGGAGTCTGGCTAAGTCTGTGGACAAAAAAAAAACCCAAAGCCTGCACTTCAGGCAGGATAGGTAAAGGTGTTGGCATACAGCACAAAAAAACAAAAACCAAACCAAACCAAAACAAAACAAATAAACAAAAACAAAATGCAAATGGACTAAGACTATTTGTATAGTTTTCTTTACTACATGATCATTATTACTTTTTCTTTCAAAAATAATCTTTCCATCAATCCAGCCCTGATGCAGATAAGACATGGGACTAAAAGCTACAGCTGACCCATATATGCACAACCAGTTAAGAACAAAATATTTCATTAGCATCTTGAAGTCCATAATTCAACCTTTGCTTAAGCTTTAAGATCAGTATCCACAGCTCCAGTTGATAATACTGGGAACTGAGAGGATCTGGTACCTTTGAAAGTCAAGCCCAGGGGAACTCAGTGGATTTTCATCAGTGCCACAAACCCAAGGAAACTTCATGATAGTTGCATTTTGCATTTAGAGTTTCACTGACCTGGAAAATAATACATGGAATATATATTCTGTGTATTCCTCAGACAGCTTCCACATGGTTATCTCCATTACCAAATGCAGTACTTCCAGCTGCAGTCAGTGTGGTTTTTTCTCTAAATTTGTCTTCCAGAGCTGTATTTCTTCAAAGATATAATGCGACTTGGAACTCTGCTTTTACGATCATAAAAGTTTTGGTTCACACTATACTCTTTAACAGGCGCATCCAGACACTAAGCCCATTTTAAGAACGTGTCAGAGGAACAGATCTAAAATGAGTTGCCAAAGCTCCTGTCTGACCTTTAAATACATACTTAAAGCTCCCTCACAGGGCTCCACAGGCCCAAGGACTTTCTTTTCTCAGTGCCAAATGCAGAGTGCATGCATGTCAATTTTGATCCTGGCTCCTCTGAGCAAGGTGCTGAGTCCACATGCTAAAGCCAAGTGTTGTATACCGACAAAATTGCAGCAAACCTCTACACGTAGCCTAGCAGCTTTCCCATTCACTGAATGTGAAATATTCAGGGTAAGCCTTTTCCTCTTGACTGTGTGGCCTCCTACATCTTGCTCTTCTGAAGCAGCTTCTCTAAGTAACCTGAGACACAAAGTTTTCCTGTCACAGTGTGAAAATACAAAAGCTCCACTTTATAATCTACTTATAATCTGCTCCCTTGGGAGTCTGGAGCTGGGAGTCTGTCAGCTCTCCAGGATATGCTGCCAGGAGACACTATCCCTAGTATAGAGTTTGACATTTGGAGGTCTTGGTTGGTGAGGGCAATATAGTTCATAAAGCTGCTGGGAAAATGTGTGCTGTAAAAGAAGAGGAGCCATGGAAGATGAGGGTGACCAGTTGAGGACATGGTGGATCTGATTGAGAGGACTTATCTTTTGCTCAAGCCAGGAGCTCAGAAAGACCACCCACCTGTCCACATGGATTAAAGATGTTTCTCTGAGCCTGTAGGTGGTATTTTGATGTCAGCAGACAAGAAGGGAGCTGGAGCCTGTGGGAGGCTTTTCTTGTGTGGCTGGTACATGAAATGATACCATAACAGCTTTATTCCACTGCCCTGCTTGGCACATGGAGACTGGAGTGTTTGATAACATTGTATGAACATGGGGAAGTTCTCAGCACTGATCAGCAGAGAAATGTTTCACAGTCAGTCCTGGCACAGGTCAGACTGCCCAGTGGGGTGAGTATCTCTGCTGCCATAACCAGCGGCAGCCAGCAGCTGTCATGTCTCTGGAGGAGGCACCTGTGTTGCACATATCTGAGCATGCCAGCTCCCTGCTTCCGCTGCCTGGACATCAGCCTGGGGATGTCAGCCCGAAGAGTGGAAAATAGGTTTTCCTTGTTGTCCCTAACTAGCATAAGGTGTCCCAAGGAACAATAAGTTTAGTTAGGTTTTGGCTTGAATGTCAGCAAGATCAGTCACTGGCTTCCTTGCAAGCCCTTTCTCTCTGCATAGCTGTATTGAAGGTTGGGATAACTCTGAAGCATAATGATGGTATCTTTAAATAACAATACTGCTGTTTCAGTGCTGATTGTTTTACACACTTAGCAGGCTGTGTGCAGGTGCCCAGTACAACTCCATGTCTTTGGACTTCTTCCATCTCTCTAATTCCAAAGTAACATGTGCTCACTCTCCAGTGCAAGAGCAATCTCATGTATTTGTTTGAAACTGTTTGCCCCCAGTAAGACTTCAGAAAACCTGACCCCTCCTGGTTGGTCAGCAAACATTTGCATAAATTCAGTGGTGGTGGTGACTGATGATCAGCTAATATTGTTTACTTAATTAAAAGCACACATTCTACAGAGAGTAAATATTATACAAGAGCAAGTATTTCCTGTAGCTGCTCATTTACCACACGGGTATTCTGGAAAGCCATGAAAGGGGGTTGGAGAGGCCCTGAAGAGCTCTTGAGGTCTATGTCTAGTTCATGTCACTCCTGATATGTGCTTGGCCACCCTATTCATAGTTGCATCTAAAACCAGAAAATTCAGGTTAGGCTTAGGAGAAAGATATCTCTGTAAGTGAATAAAGTGCAGCACTGACAGAGGCTGAGGAGGTATGAAATCATCCTCACTGCTGATTTTTAAGTCATTAGACATGAGACATGTTTCTGATGGTTGCCTGGATGCCTGCTGCAGAGACACTGCTTGGTATGTTGGGGTAGTGGGTGTCTTGATGTAGGGAAGTCAAGTTTTTTTGTTTGGGTGTGTTTGTTTTAAGGGTGGAAGGTTCTCTTCTAGGTTACTCACCTTGTTGTTAAGGTTGAGCTCTCCAGACACTTCAGTACAAATGATCTTTTATGGTTATCTGAGGTTTTTATCTTCCAAGACAGCATCTCTGCAAACCTCTTGGTCTTTGCCCCAAAGAAACTGGAACATAAGGGTTTATGCAAAACTGTACAAGCAGCAGTTTGCATAGTAGCTGCCCACTGTCACGGTATCTCATGCCTCACTGGGCACTCAGCTCAGGCACTGCTGTTATGATCTGATCTATAGTGTATGTACACGTGTACCAAGCAGTGACTTCAGTCTCTCAGTCAAAGGGCTTGTTTTTGCAGATAAGCTAAACCAGCAAGACTGAGAGAACTCAGTGTTCGTTGCCATGTGGAGGCTCCAGCCTGGATGGTTCTGTCACAGGACACAAAACCTTGCTGCATCAGGAACTGCTAGCAGCAGAGAGTAGCACAGCGATTGTCTGGGGGGTAATCATTCTCTTCAAGTTAAATTAAATTTATATTGGTTTAATTTAAGAAAGCTAGGAACAGTTTTCAAGCTAAAATAATAAACGCCACTCCCCAAGTGAAATAATAGATGTGAAATACTAAATAATAGGCAATAATATTGACATATGGCAATAATTATAAAGAGGTACTGTCCAGGAAAGGTTTCTATTAATGAAATTGAATAAAAACAAGTTCCTATGTGGACTGTAATCCAGAGGCCAATGCATCTTAGGTACATTTGAGGCGAAGGATCACTGACCTCAAGTTCTGCTGGAACAGAGCAGGAATTCCATGGCCCAGAGGTTTTTTATAATTTGTCCTTTAACAGAAAGTAAGTTTAGACAGGTTGACAGGCACAAAGCACATGCTTTATTCACTGGTTTTATAGTTGATGGCATACATCAAGCTCAAGGTTAAAATGAAAATTGTACTCAATGGCCAATCAAGAAGAGATGCAGTCAGGTGTCCTCAGGTGAACATACTCTCAGCAGCAAGGGATCACAGTCATATCAACACCCACATCCTATAATTTTCCCCCAATAAAATTATGTCTTTCATTAGAGTCTGCTCAAGTTGCCTTTCAGTGATCTTTGCCTCGTGCCAACACTGGCACTGACTGGATTATGCTTAATTAGGTACAAATGTTGCATGCTAATTGGCTGCTAAGCCTTGCATACATCTGTAATTAGCTGATACTCATCATACATTAAAACTACTATTATTTAGCCATTATCTGTCATATTTGTTCTAATATGAAGTCATCAGTCTAGAAGACACCAAATGGACATGATGGGGAAACGCCACTGCAGACCACAAACTATAACTAGAGAGCAACACGATGAGAAGGTAGAGGAGAGGAGGACAGAGGCATAGGAAAGCAAACCCTTTCTCAGGGAATATGACCTAGTGAATGCATCAGTGCAAGGTCTTAAGGAGAAGAGCACTGATACACCAGGCTGAGGGGCTGCAACTGCAGCAGCCCTAGTGGATGTAAGTGAAAGGCTACAAGCAAGAAAAGCCCTCTAAACACTGCAAATGGAAGGCCTTTAGCAATAGGCATATACAAGCACTTAGGCACTGCACAACTTTTGGATAACACAACACCCCCTAAGCCTCATTAAAAATGACATAGTAATAGGAAGTCAGGGTTTGAGCATATAATGCATTCTAGGTACACGCAGAGTTTCAAACTACCCCATGCATTCAACACACAGCAGTTGATGGGAAGGTCTGAGCTTTTATTTCCTAGTTTAATTGTGTATATGATCCACTGTAGGTGGGGAAGACTAAAGAGTAAGGAACACTTAAATGTGGAAATAAAAAAGCAGAGCTTGAGAGCTGAACGTCAGTAATTGCATCAGGTGCAAAAATACAAGTAGTGACATTACAATTACTGAGATTAAAACTCAGTTTGTATGAGTGTGCACTATAATCCTTTTGGCAGACTCAAACATGTGATGTCAAATAAAAACAAGATGACAGTTCTCTAATTTGTAAAGAACTAGTTAGTGCTAAAATCATTAAATCTTACTTAAAGGATTTTACTCCATAAGATATGAAAACAGGAAAGTTTTTAGTGCACAGAGGATAAGTGCTTATAAATGCCCAGTAAAACCATGCATACATCTGCAGCTATTAAGACACACAGCAGTTTTTCTAAACCACAAATGTGGTACACTGAATAACAAACCCTGCAACAGCACCATGGTAAACTTTGGTCTGAAGAAGAGAGCAGTAAGAGGATCATTCCCTCTGGGATAGGATCCATCTCACTTTGCAGGTACACGGGTTGCACCCTAGTTGTATCTCTGTTTTCCTTTAATCAGTAGAGACAAATGGGTAGACCAGCGACAATTTTTGTCATGTAAATATCCATTTAGGATGTCTGGTGGTGAGATGAATCCAGGTGATTTCTCTCCCATACTAATTTTCACAAGAGATCTTGCCATCTCCTGAAGATTATTTTCTGCAGCATGCCTCTCTGGGGTTGGTCCTTTAAGCATGCATGAGCTCTGCAGACATAAAACAGTTTTTTTTTTTTCCTTTCAAAGCAGCTTCACTTTCCTCTCCCATCTTCTCCCTTTCCTCATAGTGTTTAGGTCCTTTTCACTAGCAGGATGGCATTTTTTTCCCCCGTTGCTATGTTGGTAGCCTAGTTTCCCAAGGAAAGGAAGCTTATGAGATCACACTGTCTGTGCAAGTGCCAGTCAGTCCCTCCTAAATAATTTTTGAGCCTGAGAGTTGAGTTTGATCAAACTTGAGAAGGGATGGAAGTTTCGAAGGTTTGAGCTGCCTACAAGTGCTGTGGAAATAGATAGGCAGAGGAGAAAAACCCTAGGAGTGCATGCATTGCAGAAACACAACTGTACTACTAGACACCAGAGAGTCCACACAGGAGATGGTCATTACCATTGAACACCATGGGAGATACAATTTCACAGATTCAGCAGCTCACAAGACGACTTGATTAATGTAAGCACAAGCAAAATGTTCTTCTCCCTTTCTTCTAGAGCACAAGGCTTCCAGTTACAGAGCAGCAGGGGGGCAGCTCAGAAATGACAGGTGGGCAGGGTGAATTCAGAGCTAATGGCTGATCCTTCTCATGCCAGTACCCATGCAGTAACCTGCTCAACGTCCCCAACCCCCATTTGCATTATCTAGTTTACACAAGCGATGAGATTGGAACTTCAAACCGTGGACTAATGGGAATGGAGCAAGTCCTAAATTGCCATGAGCTGGCACAGCTCTGCTGTAGTCGGTGATGCTGCCTTATAATGGGCCATCATTTCTAAGCGCAGCTTCATGACTAAGCATCCCGCTCATTTTTCTCTGCATTTGTCTAATGGCAATTTGTTTAACACAAGCATGAGTCAGAGCATAAGCTAAAGACCAGCAAAAGCTGTGCCTGTTGTGTAGGCTGGCTCTCCCTTATTCCTGCTGTGGCTTTTCCTAGAAAGTCAGCCACCTCAGGACTGCCTGACTAGTGAGCCTGAACAAACCTCTCACAGTGCCTTGTTAGCACCAGCAATGGAGAAGACCAAGTTATTCACACAGGTGGGATTCAAAGAGAAGCTGAAATCACTCAGCTTACAGAAAAAAAAAAACAACTCACCACAGCTGGCGTTAAAACTGAGGCTGGGCAGTTGTGCAACTTTGTGTGTTCAGTGAAATATTGATGTTTTCTTCTTCTCCTAAGCTTTCTAAGTATTGATGTGCCAGATCTCTGATTTAGGTGGAGAGAGCGCAAATCACCAACACCCAGAGAAAAGGGAGGGAAAGGGATGAAATGAACCTTTGATGCACAGCAAAACAGAGAGTTCGTCAGATGTGAGTGACGTGGCTGAAGATGGACTAGGGTCTCTGCAAGAGGACAAATGTTGCAACTTGTCCTCAACAACCTAGCCAAGGGTGCAAGCTGAAATTCAGAGACTAAAATACCTGCAACACAGCATCTGCACTAGGTAGATATGCTACAACATTCTTTAAAATGAGGCTTCTTTGGAGGCAGATGTGAATCACAACTTTCGTGTGCCCAGGGCTCAGTGTTTTCTATTACACAGCAAATCTATGAAGCCACTTTAGCTATTATTAGTCGTTGTCATTTCAATACGGATGTTTTTCTTCTGATGAAAGCTAAAGCATAAATTAAGATTGCTCTAATTAATAATGCCTGCCTCCTCATGTAGCATTTTTCACCTACCAAAGATCTCAAAGTGCTACTCCCTTTTAACAGATAGTAGAAGCAAGGGTGAGGGAGATCAAATGAAATGTCTTGGCAACAGAACAAAATCAAGTCTTGCATCACAGGTCTAGTAAAAGGGACAAGGGTGCCTATTAAGCCTCAATAAAAAGCAAAGCCTAGGACAATTTTCTGACAGATTGGATCCTTAAATGAGGCATTGCAAAACTAATGTGAATAATGCTCCATGCTAACAAAATCTGTTCTGTATTTTTCATCTGACAACATAATTTAGGGATTTATTGGAATATAGGAAATGAAATGAGGCAGTGGCTTTAGAGGAATTGTTCCTTTGCAAAGACAACTTGTGCCACAGGACGGGAAAATTGAAAGTGCCTCAAAGGAACACCCAGACAAAATAAAATGCTTTAAAAGGAGCATAAATACCAAACTATCAAGTTACTGCAGAACTTGCCATTCAGAAGATACTACTATTAGAAATTCTGACAAAGAGAGATACTATACTAGACACATGATTTAACTCTTGAAGAGATGCGTTTGGCAGAATTAGACCATGTAGCTAGCTGGGCCTGAAGTAAACTTACTGTTAGTTTCTGCAGCAAAAATTTGTGGTTCAAGAAGGGGTAAATCTGATTAAATTATTCATATCAATGTCAGTGATTATTTTTTCTTATGTTTTCTTCCTTTCTTCCTCCTTCTATTTTTTTTTTTCATTTTGTTTGGCTGGGGTTTGGTTTTCTTGTTCCTTGCCTTAGGGAGAAACAGTTTGAATACCCAGTTGTATCTGAAGTGTTATAAAAGTTGTTGTTATAAAGTTGTATTAAAGGATACACTGTCCATCCACTCTTGAGTCTGCTGCTTCACAGCAAAAAATGTGCCCTGCAGATTTGATCTTTGATGTCTGAGAGATTTAGTAAGTCTTTCACAGTCCTTAATAAATTGATATCATAGGCAAGAAACCGGGAGAAACAAAGTATGATGCATACACAAGTACTTCATATTTTGGTGGCATGAAACTCAAGTTCGTATGTGGATAGCACCCCTGCCAGAGCCAAAACTGAGCATTCAAAATCCTTACCTAGGCAGAATGTATATTGACTTCAGGGGATACTTTTTCCCAGAAAAGGTCTGGGTAAAGAAATTCAGGATTAGATTTTTGTGCCCTGCAGCAATGCTGCTTCTCTTGCTGAGGAGACTTCCAGCACCTGTGGACATGGATTTCTGCTGGTAAAACCAGCACTCAGGTGAACTGATGGTCAGTCTCACCTTGACTTTCAGCAGGCTGTTTCCATCTTTCCTTCATTTCAGCTTAGGAGATAAACAGACAAACAAAATAAAACAAACAATAAAAAAAAAAAAGCTAGGGCAGAGGCCTCAGGCTGAGTTTCTGATAATTTAAATAATTTAAACCTATTTCTGCAGTATCTCCTGAAAGGCAAAGCCTGTACCAGCACAGCCTGCCCATCCATTAGCAAACCCTTAGCTCAGAAGTATGAGGCTTTGAGTTAAGATCTAACATAGACCCACCATGGGGATTTGAGGATAAAAGAACAACAAATAACTAACCAATGACAGTGCCATCTCTCTCTCTCACATCTCTTCCAGCGTTTCTTCTCACTGGTGGAACCGGGCAGCACAAGTTCCTTAACCCTAAGCAAGCAAAAGCTCCTTGCTGTACCACCCCTGCAATAGGCCTTGGGTTGAAACTCTCTCTCAGGAGAGGTGGCAGCCAGCTGGAAGCATATTTGCCAACAGCACCAGGGATCATCAGCTGTCTGTATCCTAAAGCAACTCTTTTGGACAGCTAAAATTATATGTGGTTTTGTAACAAAGACTCCTCTGCAGTCTCCATCACTCCCCTCCTGCCCCCAAAACAAATAAACAAAAATGAAGAACCAAAACAAATCCACTCACTTGCCCTTTGATGAAGAGTGAAATGACTCTGAAAAACAACCTGATTTACCATCTCCTTCCATGAGCCCTGCTAGCCACCTCCTGCACCAAACTCCATCTGCAGCAGCCCATAAGTGTGATCTGCAGCTAAGGCAGAGGAAAGGGAAAACCTGGAGGAGGAAGAATAGGAAGGAGGGGGAAGGCAGAGAGACTGTATACCTAGAAATCCCGGGCTATTCCTGATGCCCACCCTGGAGGCACCACCTTTGCATCAGGCAGGAGAACGAGAGGGGGAGTCTGCCTCTCTGGATTTGACAAGCTCACATTCCTTTAATTGGGGCTCTCAGGAACTGCTGTAGTGCACCTAATGGCACTAATTATTAGTGGATCAGCCCTGTTGAACAGGAAAGCTGAACTGGCTTCTGTCTCCTTGGGTTACCAGGCCTTCACAGAGCCTACTGGATTTCACTGGGCAGAAAAGCAACTGCACAGATTTAAACAGGTCCCTGGTAAGGAAGAGGGCTGGAAGACTTACCAGTACATTTGTCCCTAGACTGTGAAAACCAGCCAGGGACCAACAGCATCTTGCTGCTTCTGAGGCATATATGTAGCCACCAGGAAGTCCTGCAAGAAATAGGTACTGCATGTTACTTTTATACCATTTCTGCCTGCTCCCTCTGTAAGGACCAACCTGTTTGCCCTTGCTGCTACTTGGATGGCTTTTCCTCAGTTTTGTGTGTTCTGGTTCAAGCTTTTGCTTCCAGCACAGGCCCTCTCCATTTCCCTGTTACAGCCTTTGAACAGGAGCAGATGCAAAAGGGACCTTTTTTTCTTTTTTCTTTTTTTTCTCCTTTAAAGCAAAAAAATTGACTGCCACCACCTCAGCCCAGTGCTGCTGCAGTCTCGCCTTGTCAGAGGGCAGCCCGAGCAGGGAGCAAGGTGCAGCCCTCCATCCAGAGCTGAGCCAGTCTGCTGAAAGGCGGAGGCTGGCAGGGAGCAGCCAACTGCCAAGCACAGGTTCATCCAGCACTGATGGGGAAGGAAGGAGCCAGCTTTCTGCAGCCCTCCGGGACTGCAGGGCTGAGATTGCTCAGTCAGAGCTGAGGACAGGAATTAGGGCAGACAGAGTCGCAGTGGCTGCAACCCTTCACGATTAACCAGCCAGCTAGAAAGGCACTGGCTTGACTTTTGTTTCAGCTGTGGGGTTTTTTGCCTGTTGACTTTTATTTGGGCCTTTTTTTTTTTTTTTTTAATTCCCCGTGTGTGTGTGTGTGTGCATTTTTCGTTTATGTAAGTGATAATTTTACTGTGGTTAGCGTCAGCGTTTAAATGCTTTTCTGTTGAATTTTTTTTCTCTCCTCGGCTCACCACCCCACGTTTGCCCAGGAGTTAAGGGGTGCTCAGAGCCTTGAACCTCTCCCGCTTTTGCTAAAGCAGCCGCTGCCTGGGGCAGTGGGACCAGCCCGGCAAGTGACAGCCCAGCCTCCCCCCGCAGTCCTCTCCTGCCAGCCCTTACAAAACCCTCCAGGTGGAAGGCGACAGAAGGCAAACCGAGTACGCTCAGTCCCTGTCTGGGACTTGGGGGAGAGCGCATGTTTCCTTGGCCGCAAAACAAGGCAAGACAGGACAATCATCCCTCGGCTGAAAAAAAAAATATATCGACCGTTGCACTCAGGCTTCAGAAATAACACCTCAAAGGGGTACAACCTATGCCTTGCGCACTGAGGAGCTCTTACAAAAATGAACAGAGGGAAGGCAGAGGGTGTTCGTTGGTTGGTTGTGTTGCCCGAAAAAAAAATCCCGAGCTGCCGGCGGGGAGAGACTCACCCGGTTGCCCTGGGGCAGCTGAGCCGACGGGACTGGGGTTTGCTGCCGTCACTGCCGTCCCTGCCCCCTGTGCAGAAAATCTCGGGGGTGCAATGCAGATTTTTGAGCAGCAAACACCTCCTTGCACCCCGGCTCTGCCGTTGGCCGGCCGGCGCCCCGGGGATGGGAGCCAGATCGAACAGGGACGTTTCCGGGGGGCAGCAGGAGGGAAAGGGAGAGAAGGTGCCTTGTACGACCACCGGGCTCCTTCCCGCTGCCGTCGGCTCCCTTCCGACCCGCTCGGCTGTTTTCTCCCCGTTTGCCACCGTTTTATCATTCACCTCAACGAAGGGCTAATTGGGGGATGCGCTAATTACGGAGATATTATCTCTCAGTGATTCATCCTCACGCCAATATAACATGAGTCCGCTAATGAGCTGGAAATAGCCCCCTTATTACGGAGTTGCAGCGTTCTTCCGAGGGCTGAGGAATAGCTGGGAGGCTGCTCCCCCGCCGTCCTCCGACGGACCGGCACCGTCCAGCTGCCGCGGAGATGGGGGACGCGGCGGGAGCACGCCCGGCTACCTCCCGGCGCCGAGCCGGGGGATGCCGGCAGCGGGTGGGACCGACGCCCGGACACCCGGAACGGAGGGAGTTGCCTGCAGCCGGTGGAAGGTCTCCGGGGCCCAGCCGGCGGAGACAGCAGGCTGCGGTGCCCCTCGCACCCCCGCAAGGGCTTGCTCTCCTCGGCAGCTGACATTTCGTGCTACAGGAAGTCATAACAGCAGTGCCTGACCTCATGAATATAGAGATGTGCGCAGAAAAAAAATCAATTTAGGTCTATATCCTCTGTGGGGAGGGAAAATAACCCAAACCATTTAAACAAAGCTCTGCTCTCCAGGATTTTCCTTTCTCCTTGGTGGTGATGGGGATTGAGTCTAGAGGGAGGGCAAAGGAAATGCAAGCAGACCCGTGTCTGCCGAAGACAGGCTGAGCCCTGCAAACCGCCCCCCCGCAACACACACATAATGTATTTTATCATTAAAAAATCAACATTGCTTCCAGTGGTAAAGGCGCCTGGCTCCAGTTCCTGAGAGCATTCGTTGCTGGGATTCAATCCGTTTGGGAAATGCAGATTGGCTTGCGACCCACTGTTTGATTTATGAACTGTTACATTTGCTATTGCTTACACATTACATTGCGGACCTTGAGAAGGAAGGGGATAGGCAAAGGAGAGACCCTGACACCCTGCACATTGGCAAATGAGAGCTATTGCACAGCCAAAGGCTCCCCACAGGAATAAATCACCCCAAACCAGTTCGAGGCCCCTACCTCCCCATCACCCACTCACCCCCGGTCGCCAGCTGGGCTCTGGCCTTATATGTAAAAAAGGACGTGTTTACTCTTTGATGTGTATTTCTTTATAAAGGCATCAGGCGCCTATAAATAGCCGAGGTTAGAGCTGCGAAATCAATACCCCGTCCCCCCCTTCCCTTTGCTCCTTCAGCTGAGCTGCCTTATTAATTATGAAAGGGCTGCTCTGCGCCCCGGCTCCAGCTCCGCAGCCTCCTCCTTAATGGTGGTTGCTGTCCTCCCTCCGCCGGGGCTCCGCACCGCCCCGCGCCCGCGCCCGCACCCGCGGGACCGCCGCGCCGCCCGCCCCCGCCGCTCCGCCGGGGCTGCCTCACCGGCTCCGGGCAGCTGGGAAATGGGGGCTGATGCTGTTTTGGGTTTCGGGAGGTGGACAAGGAGGAGGGTAGGAGGATTTATATATATATATATATATGTATATATATATGTATATATATATGTATATATATATAAAGAAAGAAATTGGGAAAAAAAAAAAAAAAAGAAAGAAAGAAAAAGGGAGGTTGAGACTAACCGATTCAGCCGCCTTGTCCTTGTTTGAACTGAATTTGCCATGTTCATCGAGGGATCGGTTCGGGATTTAGCCTTCCTTCCTTTAAAAGCCCTGTCCTTTTCAAGATACTGTAGGTACATTTTATAAAAAGGACAACACCCTCATTTCAAACAATAATTTTTATTTTATACTTCTGTCTATACTTTGTAGCAAATCTTTTTTTGTTATTTTTTGCTGAATTGACTTTATAATAAACTTTTGTTTAAATTACATTTTTCTTCTCTTAAAATCAAGGCTCTTTTTTTCCAAAATCATTTCGCTGTTGTGTGATTTTTTTTTTCTTTAGGTTTACATTTAAGCCCCCTTTTTGTGATCTCTACGATTGAATATTCAGGTATTTTACTGGTATGTGTAACATCTAAAACAAAGAGGAGGAAAAAATTAAAGGCAGTGAATTCGGAAAGATGCCTTCGAACAGCAAGTAAAGGTAAACTCTCACAGAGCTGTTAGCAGCGTCCTTCACTCCTGCGGGCAGGTAGACACATGTCTTTCTTTCGCTCTTCCCTTTCTTCTTTCCTTCCTTAACTGTTCGTTTCCTTCTCTCTCTCTCTCACACTCTCTCTCTTTTCCCCTCGAGGAAAAATGCTCTTTTTTATTTTATTTTATTATTTTTTTTTTTGCAGTGGAATGACCAAAAAACAAGCGACTGTGGAGGAAAGATGAGAGATTGTGAATTATTCACCATATGCTTCACAAGTGGCCATCTACCTTGGATTCGTCGTTTGTGCCTTTTTTTTTGTCTGCGTTTTTGTTCTCGCCTCGCACACTGCCACATTTTTAGAGGAGCCCGTGGCCCGCCGGAAGGTATCCCGGCTGATTACAACCTTAGCATTAGGTGGCCCAGAGCCGTTCCTGAGATTGCTTTTGTACAATGAGGGCTCGAGTTTGTATTTTTATCTTTTCTATTTTTGATTCGAAGCGATAGTAAAGCTGAGGTCCGATTTGGGCTGCGCGCCGCTGCCTGTTTGGTAACATTTGGCAAATAAAACACAAAAAGAAAAAAAAAAAATAGGGAGAACGCTTCCACAGTCCTACATGGGTGTTTCACCATCATCAGCCACCACCACCACCATCATCATCATCAACCACAGAAAAGCACAACGTCCCCAAAGCAACGGATGGACACTTCCTCTATAGATCCAGCACATGAAGAGGGTGTGGGTGTGAGTGTGCTCGCCCCCCTAGAAAGGCAGCCAGGTCACTAGCGCGGCCCACAGAGCCGCCAGGAGCAGGGGCAAAGCCGGCGGGAGGAGGGACGGTGCCGCGCCGCTGCCGCCTCCGCACAGTTCAAATAAGCTGCCTTGGAAATCGAGATTTTTGGATTCCCGTCTCAATTTCTCCCAGAGGTCTCTCGCTCCTTCCTGGCAATCGGTGAGCGCTGTGAGGGTGCAGGCGTGGAAATCATCCCAGTACCTGCAGGAGGGGAGAGCAGCCGGCGTCAAAACAGGCACGCACCCACTTTCCCCGGGGGGGCGGAGAGGAACCTCCCCCTCGGACCCCCCGACCCCTCGACGGCGGAGCTGTGCGGGGACATGCCTTAAAGGGGGCTGGCCCCCGGCGGGGAGGAGCCGCTGCCTCCCCCGCCTTAAAACCCGGCGCCTATCCCCCACCTCCCATCCCACCAGAGACAGCTGTTTCTGGTAGGGATCCTCTACCCCTCGACTTCCCCGGGCTGCCCCACAGCCCGGCCCGTGAGCACGCTTTGTGCTGGGCAGTGGGTCCCCTGTGAGCTCCCGGGGGTGCTGCCGCAAGCTGTGGTTTCGAGGGTCCCCAGTCCCCAACCCCGCCTCCGGCACCAGCCTGAGCTGGGCGGGATGAGGCAAAAATAGTTTTGGTGGGTGTTTGTCCGACGGGAAGGAGAGGACATGGGCCCCTCGGCTGACAAACGCCAGCCTTGGAGCCCATGGGCTCGCCCCGAGGGATTTTTGTCACCGGTGGCAGATGGCAAATGGGGCGCAGGCAGCATCCTAGAGGGTCCTGGTGCGGCGTTAAAAAAACCCTCTGGGGGGATTCCCAGGGACGGGAGTGGGCCCTGACTTAGGGGGAAGGAACAGAGGAGGAGGATAAGGAGGAGGAAGAAGAGAAGAAATGGGGAGGAGGAAGAAGCATCTTCCCCTCCCGGCCCTTCCTGGTCATCCCGCACTGGCCCTCGGCGCGGGGGAGTCCCCATACATTGCCAGGAGTCTATGCGCAGTGAAGGGTTTCTCCTTCCCCAGAACAATTGCCAGCTGTTCCCACAGTTTTTTCCTTTTTCTTTTAATTCCCTTCTTCAAGGGGTCTACACTGGGGTTTGCCACCGGGCCAGGACTCGTCCCAACGCCCCACATAGGGGAGAAGGACGGACCTTTCCTCTCCGCATCTGGGTTATCAAAAATCACCCCGAGTCTGCCTTTCTCTCTCCTATTTTCTCCCGTCCCTCAAGGCAGGCGCCTGAATATTTGGATCTTGGATTTTTTTTTTTTTTTTTAAAGTAGTCCTACAGCCTCTAATTTATGAGCACTCTAAGCTGGTTGTAGACTCCCAATGTTTGCTACATTTGTAATAAATAATGAGATACTGAGAAGCCTGAGTCTGAGAGTGTGCCTCTCCTGCAGTATTTGTGCTGTAATTGCATCTCCCAAAGGAAAATTAAATCTTTCCCCGTCTTCTTTCAATACACATCCCGGCACAGGGCAAAGGCAAACGGGTGGTAGGAGGTGGTCGAGAAATGGCTTTGCTGGGAAAAAAAAAAAAAAAAAAAACAAAAAAAACAACAACAACAACAAAGGATGCTTTTTATAGGTCAGGACCACCTTTGGTCCAGCACTCCAGGGCCAAAGGACATTATACTAAGATGCTGCCGCCTCTGGGTATTCATTTCTCATGCAGGACACAAGGTAACTGCAACCCAGCATTTAGAGCAAGGTGTCAGCCATAGTAGGTGTGGCAAAGTCATGCTTGTCTCAGAAATGTCTAGGTAGAAAGAGAACAGAGGAGGGTTGCACAGTCTCTTCTTTCTTTTTTATTTTTCTCCTCCCTTTTCCTTTTCCTTTTCCTTTTCCTTTTCCTTTTCCTTTTCCTTTTCCTTTTCCTTTTCCTTTTCCTTTTCCTTTTCCTTTTCCTTTTCCTTTTCCTTTTCCTTTTCCTTTTCCTTTTCCTCCTTCCCCTTTCCCTTCCCCTTTTCCTTCCCTTTCCTTACCTTCTTTCTTTTATTTTCCCCTTTCCCATTTCACGTCCTTCATTTTCTGATTTTCGGATAGCAAAGTAAGAAAAACCCTATTCCAAACAATTTTGTGTCTAAGGATCTTACCTCGTTTCTAAATATTACCTTTTTTTTTTTTTTTTCTCGGTGGACAGAGTTCGTGCCGCAAAACAGCAGCCGGGCGACAGGAGAACACCTTGTTGCAGCCAGATTTTTTTTTTTTTTTTTCCCTTTTTCCCAGACTTAACGAAATGCCCGTTTCTGCGAGGCCCCGAAGTGGGGTGGGCGAGGACAGGGCTGGCGGCTCCCCGGCCCCAGCAGACACCCCAGGTTTATCTCCCCTGGTAAGATGCGCTGCCCTGAGCTCCGGGAAAAACTACCCAAATTTAAGGCTCCTCCAGCTGTCCAGGTTCCTCCAGCTTCGCAAAGGAATTGGGGAGGAGAGGGGTAAGGGACAATTTTGCATGGAGAGCTCTTTTTCTCTCTCTTTTTTTTTTCCTCTCTCTCTCTCTCTTTTTTTTTTTCCTTTTGTTTTGTTGTTTTGTCCTTTTTATTATTATTATTTTTCCTCTTTGTTGTTGCTCCTTCCTCCTCCTTTCTGTGCCAGGAGTCAGCCGAAACTGGGGGGGAAATGGGCTTTCCCAAGGGGCCAGGAGGGGGCAAGCAGCACAGGGAGGTAAAGGAGAGCTGCCGCTGGGAAATTCATGTTGTGGGAGGGGTATTTTCATTTTTAACTAAATTTTATTTTCCGAGGAATCGCCTCCCCAGCCCCGGCTGGGGTGAGCTGTCTCCCTCAGACCTGCCTCTGCCTTGAGTGCCTGGGGGGACCCCCGGAGCTTGCTAGTGAACGTGGGTCCCAAAGACAGCAATAAGGAAAGGGATGACGACCCCGTGCAGCTAATGTTAACATCTCAGTGCAAAGCAGAAGGGAAAGAATGCAAGCGAGGAGCTAAGGGTGGAGGAAGGAGAGGAAAAAACCAAACCAAACCAAAAACCCACAAACAAAACAATATCCATATTAACGGAGGGAAAAAGACCTAAGAAATATATTGCAAAAACTCCCTCCAGACTTCACTGTTCCCCAAGTCCGGCCTGTGCCCATGGCACTGTTCTTGGAGGGACTCTGCAGTAAAGGAATGAACCCCAAAACACCAAACCCCGCGTTACTTCTGTTTCTTCCCTTCCCACCGTCACTATCCAACCTCTCCCCCCTTCCCGAACCCCGGGTCACCCCCAGTCCCACCCCCCCCGCAGCCCAAAAGGAGAGAGGAAAGACCTACGTGCAGATCGTTTGGAGATTTCTCTTGTCGTCCAGGTCCTGCGGGTACTTGGCCATGTTATCGCCCAACCGCAGCAAACAGTCCGAGAAGCCCCTAAAGACCGCATCGCACCTCCCCGCTGCTCTCACCGCCTGCACCAGGTACGCTGAGGGGGGCGCAGGGGCACAGGTCAGCTCTGCCGGCTCCCCCCGCCCCGGCCCGCCGCCCCTTCCCTCCCTCCCCTCGCACCCCCCATTGCTAAAGGCGCACCCCGCTGAGGAGCGGTGATCTGGGGGCAGGAGGAGGGCTGTGGGACCGAGCCACGGTCACCATCGGGCACTCGGGGACATGAGTCAGGGGCTTTACGCCCTTTGCTTTTTTGGCACCGGCGTTTTTAGTGCCAGTGAATTAACGACGTTGATTTCAGTCTTTTTTTTTTTTTCCTTTGAGGAGCGAGGAGGAGGGGAGGCCAGGTGAAGATGCGCTGCCTGCTTCTCCCCGGACTTACTCCTTTGTTAGAAAATTCCGCCTCAAAGAAGCAAGCGCGTTTCTCCGTACAAACGGTGGAGCACACACACGCACACACACGGCTCCTTATTGCCCAGATTGCTCGGCAAATATCGTGCGGGAAAATAATAACAAAAAGCACTAGAGAGAGCCGAGATAGAGACATGAAAAAAGCGACCCCAAAGCCACTCGCGCAGCTGGGAGGGCGCCGGCCCCGCGGGTGCATGGGCTCTGGGCAGCGGGGCAGGAAGGGGCAGGGATTAATTCCGTTCCCCCAAACCTGCAGCCTCGGGCATCTTTCGAGATTGCGCTAGGAAGCGGCACCCGGTTGAATATAACGGTAACAAACCCAAGAACAACCGCCTGCGAAGGGCGAAAGAAAACGAAATACGGCGTTGGTGAGATGGCTTCTCCCGGGTGCCCGTGGCTGCCGGGCCAGGCCCCGCTTGGGGACGGAACGCAGGGACATTGCAGCTGCACGGCGCGGCCCGCGGAACTCAGGCCACGGCCTGCTGCCGCGCAGCACCGCGCACACACCCGCAGCAGCCCCCGCCGCGGGGGCGGGAGGGGATACCCGGGCACTAGGCGGGGGGATGCTCATCCCTAAGTGCTTTCCTGCCAGTGGCGGGGACTGGGGACGGGGCACCAGGGGCACGCCAGCCGTGGTGTCCCTGGGCCCGGGCTTGGTCCCGGGCAGCGTAGCTGAGATATCGCTGCGGCCAGCGGGGGCGGGAGGGGTTCCCCTCCTCCTCCCTTTCGGAAGAGCCCCCGTCCGCCCACACCGCCACGGGGGTTGCTGAAACGGGGATCGCCTCCCAATTCGTCTCCACAGGACACGGCTGCGGCGGTGTGTGTTTCCTTGCCAGGCATCGGTTAGAAGCTAAATGGCTGACTCCAAAAGAAACTGTTTCAACCCAAATCCTCCTCTTGCCATTTGATTTATCGCTAACATGACTTGGTGGCCACTCCCCTCTACACACACACACACCAGTACCAGCCTTCACATCAAAGCCCCAGCAGGCTACAGACATTGGTTACGGTGGAAAAAAAAAAAAAAAAAGCCAGGCAAACATACGGAGAAGAACTGAGGACCATCCCGAGGGTAAAACCATGTCCTATAAAACTCGTGTCATCCCACTCCGACAGCTACAGGGGAAGAGGGGGGAGCAAGTTGCCATTAATTTCTCCAAAAACGCAACGGACTGCTGTGAAAAAACGGGGGTCCAAAGCAGAGCCCTGACAAGGGCCCTGGGAGGGAGAGTAGTAGAGGGTGAGGTGTGGGACTAGCGGGGTTCAGAACATCCCTCCCCTCAGAGGGGCGGCCTGGCCCTATGTGCTCCCTTTGCATAGGGTACCCCCGGTCCAAAGCTTCCCCAAATCTCCAAAATAAAAATAATTAAAAAAAAAAAAAAAAAGCAAAAGCGGATAGACGAGCGTTCTGCCTGGTTAACCGACAGCGGGATTTCTCTTGAACTGGGTCGCTTGTGCTTTGCCGTGGTCCCGACCTTCCCGCCGCTCCCCGTCCTTCAAAGACAAGGGTGCGCAGCAATTTGCAATGCAGCAGGACCGCAGAAGCCACTCGTAACGGACCGTGCCCCCTCCCGAAACCTGCTCCCCGTCCTCTCCGTCCGCCTGCCCTTTAGCTGCGCCTGGTCCGCCTCTCCTGTCCCTGGGCGTCTTCCGCGGAGACTCAGTCTCCTCTCCTGCCCCCCGTCACCTCCCCAAATGACAGGGATTTCGGATAGCTCCCAATCCCGGCTGCCCAAATAAACAAAAAAAAAAAAAAAATAAACACGTATATTTATATTTTAAGCCCTGGTGCTGCTGCGGGAAGCATAGACATTTTGGGATCGATCCGAATAGCCGTTTCACACGAGCCGCTAACGGGGACGGGGTAAAGGCCAAACGGCCCTTTGCAGCCCCCGCACCTACAACCAGAAACTGATTTCGGGGAAGCGGGGGGGGAGGGGGCGGTGGTAAGGTTACCCGAAATACCGAAGGAGGAGCAGAGGGGAGAAAAGCCCTCCACGAGCTTCAAAATCGTCCTCTCCCAAAGCAGCAAAGAGACCGCACCGCCACCATCCCCGCGGTGTGCAGCAATATTTGGAGGTAACTTTCCAAATGACTGCTCATGCTCACGCCAGCCCGGGGACGGCAGTTCCCAGCGACTCTAGCTACCTTTTGAAATTTCACCGTGAATAAGATCCTCCCTCGGTTGAATCAAATAAACGCAAATGAGGGAAAATAATCCTCCTCCAAACGAACAAACAAACAAAAAATGCAAAGACTGAAATTAAGGATAACATTCAAGTAATGCCTTCTCCTTTCTTTCTCTGACAATACAGAAAATGGCCTTCTGAAGAGTTCAGCCTCATTTAAAATGGAATAGTAATACCAATGGAGGGATTTGCATCGTATATCCATATTCTCCAGAGGTCAACATTTCATCGCAGTATTTCTTATTTTTTTCTTTTCTCGATGAGAAAATGTTCAAGGTATTCTTCCCCCTTCTTTTCTTTCTTTCTTCCTTTTCTTGTCCCCCCTCTCTTTTTTTTTTTTCTTTCCCTTTTCTTTCCCTCGTCTTTCTTTTGGTACCCACAAAATGCTGCAGAGATCGTCTGGAGAGGAGGGTGACCGAGAAAAAGGATCTCTAAACAGCAATGCCGAGCATTTTTTTTTTTTATTGTAGTAGAATTCCTTTGCAGGCAAATATTTTCAAAGGTCTCTTCACACCTGACAATCTGGACAATAAAATACGAGCTTTAATCACCCTTTCCTTGAAGTCTAGTTTTGGATGATGGTCAAGAATATACGTATTCAATACATAATCTTCAAAATTTGCTCGTACAGACCCAAGTGGTCATTAACTTGGAGATTGTTTGATGTCTATAACCGAAAATTTTTTCAGAAAAAAAATGTTGAATAAAATGAACCTGAGAGCAAACCAATAAAAAGAACCAGCGAAAAAACCCCAAGATATTAAACAAAACTAGCAATGAGCACACAAAACCACATACTGGCGTGGAGGGAAACCTGTTCTATTTTAAGTAACTTAACATATATAGAATTTTTTTGGACCCTCTCGTTTTTTGACAGCGGTTCCCGGAGCACAAAAATAGCGATCAGGAGGTAGGACTTCACGATTTTAAAATAATTTGTATTTGTTTAATACCCGCATTCGAGTAGATTTTTTTTTTTTTTTAAGTTAGCCTTGTGTTTTGATTTTAGGTTGCTCTGAAGATGGGAAAACCTCCAAGATCCTAAAAAGAGCCCTTCGCTTGTTCCCCTGATTTTCTGTTAAAAAAACCCCACAACTTTCCAGCTAGATCTCTCGCAAGCCATTTTGTGCCGGTTCTTATTTCTCTGTCCCTCGGGAAGGGAGTGGATTTCTTAGCACTGGAGTCCCCAAATTACCGGTGGAAAGGAATGCACGGGATATTCGAAAAGCAAATACAAATGCAGTCGTTCGTGGGGACAGAGAGAACAGGGAGGGAAAGGAGGACGAATAAGAGAGGGGGAAAGCGAACTATGAATGAGCATGCACTGATTTAGGAAAACGAACAACAAAAGTGATTTAAGAGGAGTAAGAAATCGGCTCCCTTTCCTGCGGACCTCCCTGCCTTGTCGGCGTGAAGAACCGCGAAGGTGCCACCGGGAGGGAGGCAGAGGGAGCGGGGTTCCCCCCGCCGACCCAAACCGCGGCCGGTTATTCCAACATCCCGCTTCTGCATGCATCAGCCGGGCTTTGGTGCACATCAACTTGATAGAGAATTTGGCAGTCCACTTACCTATCTGTACAGCAAGGATCAGAGAAATGTATCTGCCGTTCAACTTAAGTCCCATCCTACATTTAGTAAAACCATTTGCGGCTGCAGATCTTTAAATAGTTACTTTGGAGAACGTGGGGGAAAGCTGAAAAATAGGCATTGCCAACAAGTTCCGAGCAGCGGAGGACTTTGCAGACAAGCGGGGGGAGACAAGAGGAGAAGGAGAGAAAGAGGGAGGCAGAGGGAGAGGGCGAGGAGGACTAGCTGGGAATGGTTCGCTCCATTAGGAGGGGGCGGAGGAAGTACAGCCTCACGCCCACCACCGGCCCTGACGCGGGGGGATGACACGGACCGGGATTTTTTTCCCCCCTTTTTCTTTTTTTTTTTTTTTTTAATGTGCACCTTGGAGGAGAAACGCCGTTTATAGGCATCACAGGGTGGATTTACCCGCTTTCCCCGTGTCCCCCCGCCCCATTAATCACCGAGAAACTCCCCCTACCCCGTGCTCCTCCTGCCCGGTGTGGCGGCCGGGGGGGGGCAGGCGGGACCGTCCTCCCATGGCGGGAGGGATGTGGGGGCGGGGGCGGCGACGCACACACACACACACTTATACACATACATACACACACACACGCAGACGGAAGAGCCGCCCCGCCGGGGGTGGGGATAGCACGGTAGAACCCCCCCCGTCCCCGGGCCGCCCCGTCGGGGCTGTCCAGCCCGGCCCCCGCGCTACGGAGCGGGGAGGAGGAAAGGGAGATGCGGGGGTCCCCTCCCCCCTGCCTGCCCCTCCCCCACCATGACGTCACCCCCAAGCTGAGGTCGGGGGGAGCAGGGGGGAGCTGGTCTCTCCCAGCCCTGCAGCCTGTGCTCAATCTCGCTGTGGGACTGCATAGGGGAGTGTGGGAAAAGGGGTCACTGGTGGGCTTGGGGAGCTGCCGTGGGGCCGGCCTGAGGCTGGGGGCCACCGCACCCATCCTCTGGGCGTGGGCCACAGGTGTGACAGGGCCAGGTGGTGGAGATGGCACCAGTTGAGGCTACACGGAGCCCTGCTTGGGTCAGGGCTGGGTCTGAGGTGGTCCTGCAGCCTGACACTCTTCCAGGACTCTCCTCGAGGCTATCCGTGCATGGAGAGCACTGTGAGAGGAATTTAAAGGTGGCAGCATGGGCTTCTTCTGGTGCAAAGTAACAAGCCAAAAACCCCATCCGACACCTTTCCCCCTGGGCTCTTCCACTGCAAAGTTATTCCTCCCCAACTCAATCTTGACTTTTACCAGCCATCTGTAACACCTCCAGGAGCCGAAGGGGGACTGGTTGGAGGAAGAACTGTTGATCTTTGCTCCTCCTGGTCTCAGGTCCCACACTCTTTGCAGTCCCACATGTTGGCAGGGCTGTGTTGTCCTGGACCAACTGGGCTCCTAGTTGGTCCCTCTCTTTTACAAACCACCTGTGACAGTCTTCAGACCTCAATGACAAGAGAGACGATACCTGTCAGCTGTGTCCCTCTGATGCCTGTGGGTTGCAAGTGCCAAAAAGGCCACCAGACGAGAACAAGGATTGCACAGGGTTAAATGAATCAGTGCAACTGGAAGTAAGGAAACTGGAGGCTAAGACGAAAAGCTTCCTTACTACAATTCACAAAACAGTGTTAGTAAATGCCATTGTCTCTTTAGCTCTACTTAATGTGTGCAGGGGCAGCCTGCATGTGTGTCCTCCTAAAGCCCTCATGAAATCCCAACCTCTGCTTTTTCAACTGGAAAGCAGGAATAATGTTGGATAACAACGCTAGTAGTCAGCTGGGGCCTGAAGATGAAAAATGCTGGCTTGTCTCCTCTGCACCTTCCCACTATCTCTTTTTGGTCCACCTTCTCTTGCTATTTATAGATTTCCACTATGAATCATGAGCCAGATTAGAGGACAGAGCTAGCTGAAAACTAACCTGGGGAATTAAAAAGAAAAAAAGTATTCATTTTCAGCCAGCTCCCAGAGCTAGCTCAGCATGTGGATGCATGGTAGTGCATGCAAGTGCAAAGCACGGGCAGTGAGTGCTGTGTCCCCTGGCAGCCTGCTCTTCCATTCACCCAGCCATGGAGCTGCAGCCCGGACTGAAGTTGTCTTTTACACACTCCTGAAGAGACTGGTGTCAGCAAGGGGGCTGAGGCGAAGCTTTGGACTCTACACCATGCTCTTTTTCAAAGGAATGAAAGGTTTGAGTTTAAGCTGGAGCTAAGGTGAAATACTTTTACTCAGCTCTTTGCTGCTGTGGTAATGGGTGTTTTTGTAATGCAACAGAGAGACTGAAGTGGATATCAAAATGTGGAGCCCTGTCCTTTTCCCAGGAGAGGCAGGTTAGATAGCCCAAAAGATCTTTTGTGTTTCACAGTCAGTGCATTATCAATGTGGAAAGGAAAGAGGATGAAAGGAGCGTGGGTTGAGGTACATGGATATAAACACCGAACCTACCACCTCTTGGTCATTGGTCACTTATGACTGTGTTTGCTGGACAAGGTACCCTTGCAGGAACATCAGGTTGTAGAGCCTGCAGCAAGAAGAATTTCTCATTTCACTTCTCTGCTCTATTGATAACTGTATTGGGTTACTTATACATTATTATACATTATACATTACTTATACATTACTTATACATACTTATACATTAAAATCTGCTATGGTTTTATCTGCTCCTTTTTTTTTTTTTTTTTTTTCCTGAAGGCAGACAAGCTATAGCTTCAGGTTAAAGGTTGGGCTGACTCCAAGAGGCTTGTGTTGAACATGATTTTGACATTACACTGTGTAAATCTGCTCTGGAATGAACTTAAGGGCAGTTGCCAACTCACAATCAGGAAGAGTTTAATATATGGCTTTTGGTACATCCATCACTGCTGAAGTGACTGGAGCCTCTAGCAATCTGGCCACAAATCTCACAAGAACAGGCATTTCTGGAGGATTTCTGGCCAGCCACTAACAACAAAAAATATCTAACAGCCAAAGGCATCAATTACAGAAGCAAAAAGGGCCTGGACAAATTCCTCTAAATGTTCTTGACAGTTGGGGCAGTCCAGCTCTGTCTGAAATTCAAGCCTGGCTCCATCTGTACCACCTTCCCTGCCCCAGGAAGGGGCCTGTCTTGCTATAGATTCTGAACAAAAGCCAGCGGTTTCAGCCCATCTCAAATAGCAACCCTCAGCTCTGCTGGGAGACAGGGAGCAGGATGAAGTGGGGACAGTTGATTGTCAAACTATCTTTCTTTTTTTTTTTTTTCCCCCAACATGATATTAGAAGGTGCTTGAATATCAGCCCATCTCTAAGAGACAACCGTGTATATTTTAGAAGAGGCGCTTCTGACAGTGTCTTGTTCAGTCCTTGTTAGGACAATTTGCTCATCAGCACGATTTTGCCCTTGTTTTTAAGGAAAAGGGCTCTGTCCTGGCGACAGCCTCACGCTCCACTTGTTAGGGTTGGCGGCAGAGTCATCCCGCAGCCGCCTGCGCTCGCTGCTGCCATGGCAGAGGCAGACGGACAGAGCCCACGGCTGCTGGCCAGATATAGCCCTGACAGAGATAGTGGCGGCCGTGAGGACAGCGTGGGCTGCACCAGGTGCCGGGGTGCCTGGGTAAGCATTTGGGTGGGCAGCCCTGCACTGCCTCTGCCAAGTGGAGAGCAGGGTGCTGGGCAGCTGATTCAAAGCGACATCAGCTCCATCTAAACCACACACCACAAGGGGACACATCGCGTTTAGCAGATGCGTTTCTCGTTTTAGCTTACGGCTGACTGTCATGGCTGAACCTCCAAAGAAGCAGCAGGGAGAGCGAAGCTGGCTGCATCTCTGCATTTCTTTTTCCCTTCATCCTTTTTTTTTTTTTTTTTTTTAAGAAAAACAAAACCACAAAATATCTCTTCAAACAGCTCACACTGTGGGCTCCTCAGTTCACGGTTGCAGGCTAGTAATAGGGATAAAAACTGAATCTTTGCTGCTGTCAGTCAGAGACTGATTTATTCTAAGCATTGGTTTAGGTTGGAGGGGTGGGTCCAGTGATCACGATGATATTTAAAAGTCCCTCCTATGGGTGTGCTAGAAACGTATTCGCTCTTAGCTCATCCTGCAGTAACATCGCCTCTTCCAGGAGATGACTGCTTTTACTATCCCTCATGATCAGCCTGAGATCCAGCCCTTGCAAAACTGAGATGGAGCAGGACTTGTGTCCCTGTACCCTCCCGTCTCATACAGCTCCCCTGAGAAGGGGGGACAGACTGATAGCTTTATGATCCTGCAAAGGTGGCTGTCCTTGCCTGTGCTGTGGCTCCCAGCCCTCACCTGATACTTTCCCTAGGGGAAGGTGGCCATCCAGAAAAATACATGCAAATATCAAATCCAGCTGATAAATGAATAGGGGTTCACATTATGCTACTCCAAGATTTTAAGTAGAAAAATAATGAGAACACACTGAAAATGTGTCAAGTAGGATTAAAGAAATACCTTCTGATAGCAGCTGGACTTCTGAAGCTTTTTTTTGGGTGGTCTTGTTCATTAGATATCTGGCTTCATTACTAGCTGGATGTGTCTGACTTCAGCTAAGCAGAAAAAAATTAAAGTTATACACCTGAGACCAGAATTTGTCCCACATCTGCCTCAAAATTAGTACTTAAATAGTGTTTGTTGTTCACTGTAAAAATCACTGTCATTTAATGTCTGTGAAAATATATTTTTGAAAATATAAACTGTTGCTATGGTTCAAAATATAAAACTGGGAAAGAAAAAAAATGACAGAGTGGATGTAAAAGGGATGTGATTGTTCGATATTGCATCCTTAAAAACAGAAAATCCTGGGTAAGGTTTTTGTAAACTATCTGACACAGAAAACAGTTATCTGTTATAAACTTAGAAGGTGATTAGAATACTGCAGTCTTCAGTCTCAGCTTCTGGGATTTTCCAAGGGAAAAACCAGAATGCCAGACTTCACTAGGTTCGTTTGAAAAACTCAGCCTCTTTTGTTCTTCAGTATTTTTCCCTTTTAAAAAGCAGTCTTAAAAAAACCCCAAGATGTCACTTGACCATGATCAGCTCCTGTCAGTCAATCCAGTAAGGAAAGCACTACCTATTACAGAAACAGTAGTGTTTGCATTTAACTGCAGTCCTCAGAGATATATTTTTAGGAAGGTGCCTATGTGTGCACTCAAAATTCTGCATCTTATTAACATGACCCATTTATATGGGATTGTGGCCCTGGCATTGCTGCTGTGCCCAGGCAGGCGAAGGGGAGGGATGCGAGCCTGCACTGCTCTTGCCAGATGGAATTCACACCCACTACAATTATGTTTGCAACACGTGATTTGCTTAAGGTGCCTGTGGATGTTTCAGAGAGTAGGATGCTTTCAGTAAAGCAGTCTCAGAAGGAAGCAGTATCAATCTTTAACATCTTTACTGCTGAAATTTTCCTTCAGGAAACATAATCCTAAGGCCAGTCTGTAAACTGCTCATCATAGGCTGGAGGGAAGTATATACACCTGAAAAATGACTGTGAAAAGCCTGATATCTGCATATTTTCTGGCATCCAGTCTTACTATTATGATAGAACACAGAACATGAACGTAGAACATAGAACATAGGATATGCAACATAGAACAGCCCAGTGATGGGGACTCCAGCACATCCCGGGGAGGTTGTTCCAGTGATTGCTTCATTATGGTGAAATCCACACCACGTAAGGGACTGGAAGGTTTGTGATGATCTGCATGTATCATGCCAGAGCTGCTGATCAATCTCTGACATCCTTAACAGACACCTTTGTCCAGATACCAGGCATCCTGAGTGCGTAAGAGTAACCTTGAATTCACTGCCACAGTATTAGGATGATTTCAGTTTCTCTGGTTGCAAATGCCAATAGCTAAGTTTTGGACCTTGATTGAGAACCAAGTTCCAAGTTTGGAACGACAATGCCATTGCCAGAAGACAAACTGGTTGCACAAAACCTTTATCCTCAATATGTATCAATAACTAGTTCTAAAAGTTGCTGACATGTGAATGTTTCCTCCCTTCATGGATGTCGGCACCACAAGTTCTATTGACCACAATGAGAGGGAACGTTCCTCAGTGGGGGGATAATCTGCTTCACATGTTTTTTTCCATTGATTTATAGAGTATCTATTGACACAGCAGCTATTAACTTTCAGTTACAGTAGGACTTCAATAACTGAAATACCACTCTAAGTTTACTTTTGAACAGTCAATATGGTTCATTCTAGGAAAAAACCCAACCCATAGATATGTATTTAAAGAACCAGCTATATCAGATTTTCAGCTATCATGGAACTCTACTACTTCTACATTTCAGATTTTTCTTCATCAATTCTTAGTCATGAAAACCAAAGTTTCAGGGGAACTTGGGGAGTCAGGGAACAGGAAAAATATGTGTTAATTAATTGTGGGCTGATGAGAACATTGCCAGGACAGATGTTCTGCCAGTCACATGTGCATTACAAGAACTTCAAGTGAGATCTCACTTTGCTAGGAAGGATGAAATCTGGGAGGAAAAATGTATAAAAAGGTGAAAAGGGCTCTGTGACAAGGAAAAGTAGGATGAATCTGCACATGTGTCAGCAATCTGATTTGCAGAGATGCTGAGGACATGCAACTTCTTCATCCCCCTCCTCCTCCACTATTAGCTTTAGGAACATATTTGTGATATGTTTATGATATATGTTATGTTTTTAATGTTATTTATGATATATCCCCGGAAACTGGGAAAGGCCAGAGAAAGTCCCATGAATCTGGGTAGAAAGCTGCTTCTTGATGCGAAGCAGGAATTAGTTTCACAAAGGCATGATTTGAGCAGAAGTATACCTTCATTAAAAACTGTCTTTCTTCAGAACCCACATTTGGACCACATATGTCTTGTGTGTGCCAAGATTGACACAATTAATGCAAATATCATTGTCACATGTCAGCTGTCATGCAGGTGATTGCTGCTGAAGAAGCTGAGAGCAGTTCCATGGCCCCTGTTCACAGGTGCATGGAGCAGCCAGGCAGTTGCCAGCCTCCTCAGCACGATCTAGCAGTGCAATAAAGAAGCTGGAAAGTGATATGGATAGCCTTGGACTAAGACGTTTCATGCATCACTTATCCATTGCCTTTAGCTAGCACATATCCAGCATCTAAACCCACCTTTGTAAGCATCAAAGGGTCTTTGCCTAGTAACATTAAGGAGTTAAGTCTCTTTCTCATGTTGCTCTTTGCCTGTGCCAACCCTCATCGTTCTTGCTTTTGGCTTTAGTAATGAACTGTTTGCTCTGCTAGGCCCTAGAAATTTGGGACTGAACCCCAAGGGCCTTGGACAAGCCCCCTTCACCTGGTGAGCAGGCAGTAGCCATTAAAGGCAGACTGGAAAGTGGCAGGCTGTTGTAGTTTATCTGTCCTGTCACTAGAGTGAGACATGCTCACAAGCATCATGGTCTCATCTTTTGGGAGGTGCTGAGCAGGTCTGTGGGGTGCTGGTGCTGATGCTGGCACTGAGAGGGGGCTGTGCACCATGGTAGAGCTTGGCATCCTCAGCAGGCTGAGGCTCACCATGAGAAATTCTCCAGGTTACCATATTCTATTGCAAACACTTTTGTCTGTTTGTTTTGCAGTTGTCATAGAATAGCTAAAGTGAGCAAGTGGATGGGAGAGACTTTAAAAATCCATGTCATGACCTCTTGACAGCTGTGACTACTGACTCCTCGTGCCTGGACATAATACGTCTCACCTGGTCCAGTGAAGTCTGTCAGCATCTTTCTCCTGACTTCCAAAAGTCTTTGTGTCAGACCTTCACACTGTTTAGCCTGAGTGAGACCAAGAAGCAAGGTATGTATTGCAGGTATTTCTCATCAAGGCAGCAAGGAGAGCAAGCTTTTTACCGAAGGGTAAAAAGACAGTGGTAGTTCATCTAGCCATCTAAATAAAACGAGTCATTGAGGAAACTGTCCTCTCTCCCCATTGGTGACATACATACCCAAAGAATCATGATTTATGACAATGTATTTCAGAGGGTCCCATAAGGACATTTTTTCCCCCCATTCTCTCTTTTTCTCAGAGCAAAGTGTGATGCCCTGCCAGTGAATGGCTTGTGCAGGTCTAGACGGAGAAAGCAAGCTGCTAAAAGGTAGTGATTGCAGCACTGATCTCTTGCAGGCTCTGCAGTGTGAGGAGGTGGTTCTGAATCACAATGAACTTAATTGAACAAGAAATGGCATTGATTTTTCCTTTTCAGCCCTCCCCATTTCTCACAGCAGCAGTGCACTGAACCCTCTGCTCATGCCAAGTAGCAGAACTGAACTGCACAGGAGAATAGAGATTTATTTAGTTTTGTCCTTGCATTTATTTTCAAATAGGGTAAAAACCAAAGCTCTCTGGGCTTTGAATTGTCATCAGGGAAAAGCATTGTCTGTGCAGTAGGAGTTTCAGGAATACAAGGAAGCAGGTTATGTGAGAAACCATAGCTTACTTTATACTCCTCTGGCCAGGAAATAGCATTATTCTTGAGTTTATCTGTTGAAAAAAACAGAATGACACAATTGCCAGGATGCTCAAGGGCTCCTAAAAGGTCACTTTATTTTATTTTTTTTTTTTTAACTTAGACAGATAAAGTTGTACAAGCTGCCTCCAGTCTGTAGGGAAACAAGGAAGAAAAGCATTCCATACTTCAGTTATTGAATCATTGCTGGTTTGTGCCCTGTTAGGCAAGCATGTTAACACATAATTATGTGTTTGAACAGCTAGCGATTTCCTATACAACCTGTTAAATATATTAGTGAATACACCTGGGTGTTTACTCTGAAATGATGAGAGGTGTGTGTATTTTACAGTGTCTCTCCCCCTCCTTCCCCCAAAATGTCGAAAGAATGAACTATGAAGGTATCTGGGACATTCCCTAGCAAATTCATGCTAGCAGTCTTAGTCAGTGCCCAGATCCCAGCTTCGGTATCATAATTTGGTTCTCTGCGATGCACAGCTTGTTTTATTCTTGAGGGAAATTCTTCAGCTGAGAATGCCAGGCAAACAGGGGAGGAAAGGATGGCTAAGGGAAATTTAGGTGCATGGTAGAGCAGTGTGTGCCATATATCATGGTGATATCAGCTTCTACCCTAAACAAACTTCTATCTGCAGTAGTGGACACCTGGTCAATTTGATCTTATTTTGGAAACAGGAGAGGAGGACAAATGGAGCTAGCTTGTGTAGCTCAGCTGGCTGGCAGTGACTTCCCACTACAAGGTGTTTCAAAAAGATAGACCCAATTTGAAATCCAATCCAATTTGAAATTGGGTCCATCTTTTTAAAACACCCTGTACAAGTTATGTCGGCTGAGTGTGTGTGTTGTGAGCTGCGCATCGGGGTGAGGGGATGGCAAAGCTGACCTCCCAGCTGAAATCCTGGGTGCTGTGGAGTGACCCCTTGCAGGGAGTTGCCAGGGGTCCCCAGGCCAAAGGAGCACAACCACCATGCCCCCACCATGCTGGCGATCCTGGCTCCCAAAACAGCATTGTGGGTCTGTGATCAGCTTTAATGCTGGGGCTGATCACAAGAGCTGGCCAGCTGCAAAGTCAACGCAGCACATTTCTCTTACCTGCCTCCTGCCACTTGATATTTTCATTGCTTTCTGAGGAGCGATTAAATGGATAGTGAGCATGTATCACATTTCATGGAAGTCCTGTCATTGACTTCAATAAGAGCAGGATCAGACTCTTCTAGAATCAATATAATTCATGAAAGCGCTGAACGTTGTACAAGAGCTAAAGCAGCGTGTTGGGTTGCAATACAATACATATAATGAAGTTACTGGCATCCAAGCACTCTGTGAAATGGGGAAAAATGCATCCAAGAATTGCTGTTACCGAAAGGAGGGGCTGAGCTGGGTGTCCTAAGAAACAAAACTCAAGCAAATGGCAATATGTTGGGTTAGTGTGCCTGTGATCTGCTTGGGTAAACCTTTGACTCACCCCTTCTGCTAATTGTCCACACTTTGCAAACTCACCTTTGAGTTTGTCAGGGAAGGCTGTGGGTGTCACATCTGCTAAGACTGCACTAGAATAACAAGAAGCTAATTTTGAGATTGGAAGGGAACACATAATATTTCTGCACTTCTGATAAAGGGAAACCTCTAAGCAGCCAGGTAGATTGAAGAAGCCAGCCAAGACCAGAAGCACCAGGGCAATACTCACTAACTGTTGCAAAGAACAGGGTGGGATGAGGCTTCTTTCTGTGAAAACAAAAGCAGAGCCATTTGCCACAGCGCATAGCAGTGGTTGTGTCTCAGTGTATCTGCTGCCAGCAAGACCTTCAGGCCAGTAGGTGAAGATTATTTACAGGCTCTCCAGCCCAGTCCCACAGCTAACACATTTGTCCCCTAATGATGAAGCCACTGAGAGCCTGGAGGTTGGATGTGAACACCTGAAGAACGCCTTGCATCGGACAGCACTAAGTGTGTTATAGGATAGAGCCACCCTGTCCATCTCAAAAGTGAGACAACAGTTCAGCTAATGGCTTTGGATTCTGCACTTTATCAAAATAAGTTCTCAAAACAGGAAAAAAAAAAACAAAATTGTCAGAGATAACAATAAGAAGCCTAGCAGCCTGATAGTCTATAAATACAATACAGTGAAACTATGAGGTATAGGTTTGAAACAAAAATTATTCCATATATTAAGAAGCCTCCAGTGATCCAGCTGTGAAGATTATGCCTAGCTTTACATGCTAGGCCTCATTTTCTGACTGGCTTCAGAAAAGCTGCTTTCTCCTTGCCATTTTTCAATTATTTTCTCTAGCAAGAGGAGGATTTTGGTGTGTGTAAAGCCTGAGGTTAATCTGACAAGGAATCTTGGAGTTACAAGCCTGAAAATGAAAACTAGAGGATTTTTAGTTTATTTATTTTTTATTTTTTTTAAATTATTTTAAAGCATCCTATCTCAAAACTCAAGGTATGGAAGGAAACCTTTAATGTGATTATTTAGCTTTCTTCCCTGAAAAATTATTGTCCTATAAATATTTTAACAAGGGCATTGTCTAATTCAAAGAATTCTGCAGTGTAATTGTTTGAACACATCCTTCTGCTTTTAATCTGATGCATGTCAGCAACAAGCTATGCTCTCATTTACACAAAAAGTCTACCTAACTGCTAAGGTGCTGTGACTTTACAAGTGCAGCAGGCTAGGAAACCCTCTTCTGTCTATACTAGAATTTTATGAATGAAAAGAAAACCTCAGACAAATTAGGAAAAGCTGGGCAAGCACCTTAAAACCTCCTAGATGGTCCATATTTGTTTCTTTCTCTTACTACTTTCTGTAGTTTACTGCTGGGTAAACAGGTTGCTAGATGTACGGCTGCTGTTGCTAGATGTGGTGGTACAGGGAGCCACAGATGACTGGGAGCCTTGGTAGCATGTGTCCAGTTAGGGGGTGTCCCCCATGCCAGGATTGTGTTGGATGAATGGAGCAGGAGATGTTGGTGTTTTCAGTGTTGCTGATGATGGGATGATGCCAGCCAGCAAGGGCTGCTAGGGCTGTTATCATCAGATTGTCATGAGGTCCTGTGTCAGATGCAGCCAGCCCCCATAGGAAGAGACCACAGAGGAAATGTCACTGTCTCCTCTCTGTGGACGACTAACACATGAGGAACATGAGTTCCCTCAACTGCTCCTCATAAGACCTGTGGTCCAGACTCCTCAGCGGCTTTGTCGCCCTCCTCTACACTCTCTCCAGTACCTCAGTGTCTTTCTTATGATGAGGGACCCAAAACTGAACACAGGATCCAAGTTGTGGCCTCACCAATTGCTGAATACAGTGGCATGATCACTTCTCTAGTCCTGCTGGCCACACTATTTCTGATACAAGCCAGGATGCTGTTGGCCTTTTTGTCCAACTGGGCACACTGCTGGCTCATGTTCAGCAGGCTGTCAACTGACACCCTTGGGTCCTTTTCCACCAGGCAGCTTTCCAGCCACTCTTCCCCAAGCCTGTAGCACTGCCTGGGGTTGTTGTGACCCAAGTGCAGGACCTGGCACTTGGCTTTGCTGAACCTCATACAACCGGCCTCAGACCAGTGATCCAGCTGGTCCAGATCCCTCTGTATGGCCTTCCTACCCTCCAGCAGATCAACACTCCCACATGATTTGGTGTCATCTGCAAACTCACTGAGGGTGCACTCAGTCCCCTCATCCACTCGATGATCCTGAGGGTTTCTTCCAACCAAAACGATTCTGTGATTCTATGTGTGTTGGTGCTTCTGGGACGTGACTGAGAAGGGGAGTTGACCTTCCCTGTTCTTTTGGACAGTCAAATTCATGTGCATGCTGGAATTCCTTGTTCACAAATAAGATTTAATTATATACTTTAGATAACAAATTATATAATTTATCTATGACATATTATCTAACTACTTAAGTTATTAAGTTTATTGATTGACATACCTGTTGCTAGAAGCCTTTGGTGCAGGCACTGTGAGAGGCTGGAGTTGGCTTGGCATTATTAGCATATCGCCTTATGGCTTTTTTCATCTCCAGTGCTTTCCCAGGTGACCACACTCCTAACAGCTCTGGTGTGATTCAGGGCTGGCATCACATATATGTTCATGCTCAAGAGCTGTAAGTGGTAGAAGTCCCAGATAAAATGAAAACCTAGCTGGCCTTTCCCTACTGGTATTCAGTTATTGTCTAACTGCCAGCTTCCAAAGGTTACTAAACAGATTATTTCAGACTGTTTTTTGGGGTTGGATTTTTTTTTTTTTTTAATATTGGAAAAAGAGAGGGTTTTTTATGTTTGTCACTTATGTGCTAACTCACCACCCAACTGATATACAGCAAACCACACCAGTATCACCAGAGTGCTAAATTACTTTATTTCTCATTTCTTATGCTGGTAGGTAGAAAAGAGCTCTATTTCACATTGATGGAACTAAAACACAGCACAGTGAAGTGGAAGATAAATCTGAAGTGCTATCAGATTTTTCAAATCCTAGCCCATGCTCTGCTCATTGGGGACTCTTCTGGCTCTGCAGCTGGCCTACATTTAACCTTAGATTTCTTGCCCTTTCAGCTCCTGGGGTTTAAAAAACAGAACTCCCTGGATATCACCCTGGTTCTTTCTGTTATCTGCTTTATCCCTGATTTCAGCCTGTTGGAGGAATGGTTGATGGAGCTCGTTGTTTCTCTCATATGATCTAGCAGATAACCACTGTGGAAATACATCTTTATTTTCTTTGAACAGTAAGAATCCACCAACAGTAAATAATGTTTCCGGTTTTCTTCTGTGTTTCCTCTCCCTCCATGCCCCCAAACTTAATTTAAAATAGTGGGGTTTTGCTTACCTATGCCCCTTTCTTTACTGTGCTTCTGTACCAACGCTTCAGATATTTTCTTCCTTTCTTCTTTCTGTTTTCTTTCTGCTTCTGTTCACAGCCATGCACTTCATCAAAATGCACTTTATAAAGCATCGCCAGCCATACCATGTGGTTTTTCACTGGTCACAGTGTGCAGTCTGTATTTTCGGTGACAGTTCAGGTTGTTTCATTCATCTCCAAGATGGACCTTAAACTCTGCTCTGCTAAACCCGATGTGACTTGCAGGCCAAGAGACTCCAATCTCATATAAATCATAGCAATAACTTTTAAATTAGTAGGGTTAAAAATTGTGTCTGTGTTTATGATTTATTAATTGTTTTTTACACTTACATGCTTTTAAAGAAGCATTGTCAGCTTTACTCTTTGTATCATGCTACCTTATGGCAGCAACTGCTGCCTATCAGAGGTCCCTCAAGTCCTTTCACATGTGGGTTGACTGGAGCAGAACAGGGCATCTGCTGCCATTCACAGGAATCCATGTGGATCTCCTTCTATCCTGGACTTCATTTGATTAAACACTTTCCTGACAGATCTTCCAACAGGATCTGTTTTCCCACCACAGGTGTAGAAGCATCACACAGAAAGGTCAGTATTGTGAGCAGCAGAACATTCATTATAGGAAAGGTCAATTAACATAATGAACTCTGCAAAGTGTATAGGGGTAAAGACTTCATAGATGCACAGATTTAGAAGGCAACAGTGTAATATGCTCCAGAGACAGTTTCACAAACTTAAGAAAATTCTGAGACTGTGATGACACTTGCCGCAAGAGGCAAAAAAAAATGCCCAAGAAACCCCAAATGAACACATCTCCCATGTATCCTGTTCTGGGTCTTTGGCTGCAGAGGACTGCTAGGCATAAAATCATTAGTATTGTTAGCTTGAAATTGCATGTGGAGAAAGTGACTGAACTTGGAAAGCTGGAGCTAAGAATTCCACTGAGGAGCCACAGCGCTGGTGTGGGACATGAAACTGCTCATTATTCTTCAGGTCTGGGGAAAATTAGGTAGACGTAAAGAATTTATTTTTAAAGACGTTCTGGATATTTCAGACACTAAGTAAAATTTACACCAGTTAAATTGTGAACATAGTGTTTCTTCTTGAAGGGAAGAAAGTTGTGTAAAGACATGGCACACAGGGGTGCTCTTTTTTTTTTTTCTTTTTGAGGTCTAAATTATCACAATTAGATTGATAAATCTTGGAGAAAACTAGTCCTTTTGTAACTGGGAGCTGTACCATGATGCGATGCAGTAGACAACACATACACCACCTCTCAGGAGTTGTGATTAAGGACTTGGGAAGTGGCTCATTCCTGCCCCAGAGCTGATCCCACCAAGAGCTTGGAGAGTTAGGAAGGAAATGCTCTTCCTTGATCCTAGGTTTCCAACAAGTTGGTTTATTACCTTGAGCTGAGGATTGCTCTAACTTTGTCCAATTTCTTCAGGATATCTGGATGGCCTTGGGGGATAGAAAAGTAATATTTGCTGGGAAGATCATAAAAGAAGAGCTACTCCAGGCTAAGTTTTGCCTTTTGATGCATATGCGTTGATGATAAAGGAGTGTCTTGGGCTAAAGAGGGAATCAGTTTTATGGCTCATGTAAAAGCTTGGGTTTACTGCTACAAGATTAAAAAATCAACTTCGATTCAGGGTTTTATGGTGAGCGTTGGCTTGCTTCTGTAGTAACAGCCACCATTAAAGAACTTTTCCGCTTCTTATTAAAGACACAAAAAGGGGGGGACAAGTGGTTAAAACACTTGAAATATAAGGCAGTAAATTTTATTGTATCATCTTTTTCCCTACTCCCTTATCAATTAGAGGAAAAAATAGTTTTATTATACTGTTGATGATTTTAGGGGTAGTCTTGTGGTGTCTTGTTTTGCAGGAGAGTACGAGTTGGGAATCCTTCCTGTCCTATGGAAGTGGCTCATTCTGATTACTCCTTTAAAGAGACAAGATGCAAACTACATACAAAGTTGAAAGAAAAAAAACAAACAGCAGAAAACAAACCCACAGAGTAAATCCTATCACTGAGGATACTGTCTTCAGCACTGATTTTTTTCTAACAACCTGTCTGGAGAAACACAGATTCATAACAGACGCTTCAGGATCTGGCAAGCTGCTAACTATGTTTCACTGCTCTGGGTATTTCTTTTAGAATGTTTTTTGTCTCACACGTGATAAAATATGACTTTGTCATAGCTGGTTATTAGCTAACAAGCACAAAGAGCAATATATAAAAGAAGAGGAATAAGGCAATGAATGAAAATGACGCAGGAGAGGGAGAGTGGTTGCAGGAGTCATTGAGCCATATTCTAGCTGCTGCTACAGGTGATGCTGCCAACCTTGATGTAGTCATGTCTTGATGACTGCTGGAAGATGCAGCCAAGGTGGTGATGCTTGCTTCTTGGAGAAGACCGTACTGTATCTTTCAGTGACCTTGAAATAAATAATTCTCCTCCAAGAGGAGTTGCAACTTCATCTTATTAATGTAACCAATCCATACATTCAGAGTCTCTGACTCATGTCAACCACTGATGCTGGTAAATCCAGGAGGGTGCTGTCTGATCTGTGATGTCCTTGAAAATCCACTTTACACTGGTGCATTTTGTCTCCACTGATTTTTTTAAACACTGTCATGTATCAGACTCAATTTAACTTTCAGTTCTTTGAGAACTGGCATGTTCATAAGCATGTACCCAGGCACAGAGAGCGCCACTGAGGACAGTGTTAGACATGGGCATATATTAAGGTACAGACTAAAACCAAAGACACAGCATTTTAAGTTGAGTTATGCCTTCCCAGTCTCCGTTCTGTACAGTTCTTTTCTGCAGATAACCTTCATGTCTGCAGGTAATGTCAGTCCTTCATGACCTGAGGAATCATTCAATTTGTGTCTAACCTGTCAGTGTTGCTCCTTCCCGAAACTGGGGTCTCAGCTATCTCCCTTGTGGTTTATGGAGATAGGGAAAGTTAGTGAGTTTGCCCTTGAACACAGCAATATGAGTAACCCAGAGAGAGACCAGAGGCAGCTCCATGGCAAGTTTTTCAATATGAGCTTTGCCATAAAAAAGCTTTTGGAGAGCTTCCATGCAAAAGTAATTTCCACCTTTATATGTGCTTCTGCCTTGAGTCTATGTGGAAGGTCATGCAGCTGGACCAACAGGACATCATCAGAGTCTGAATTTGTAGCTACAAGTGAGCTGCTTCACCTCTCAATTACAAGACCAATTGGTGGCTATTCCAGCCATGGGTTCAGTAGGTATCATGGTGGTGCTTTGCAACTGCAACTTGGCTAATATCTAGCCCTTATTTCCCTCAGGGGCTACAAAACAGCCTACTTAACATCTTTCGATCACCGTTTTATCAGGTGTGAACACAGGGCAGAAAGACATAGGGGAGTCCTAAGTCCCCTTGCACAGCCCAGGGCTTTTCAAAAGGAATAACGACACTTAAAATTCCTTCATATATTTATATAATAAATTAAAGTTTTCAAAGAAACATTGTCTTAAGTAGCTGTTTAAAGTCTGTTTCCAAGAAGATTCCCATTTGGGAGCTAGCCTCCTTGTTTATCCTACAGAAAATAATTTTCCAGTGTTTCAAATTTTCAAGGGGTCTTGAGAAGGTGAGGAGTGACTTTGCTTGTACACAAGCTGTGGGAGAGCATTTGACATTTCTCTTCACACCAGTGTGCTTCTGTCTCCAGTTGGGACCCATCAGAGTCCCTTTGCTTGGCTGCTTCCCTGCTGTCCTCTGCACACTAGCAGCAAGACATACATTTTCACTCTCCTCTCCAGTCCAAATGATCCTGTAATTTGATGAAAAAGGCCATTATGGGGACTGAAAAAACATAAAAAGTGGCAAGTCTTGTCCCCTTCTGACTTTCCTGACATCACCTTTCACTCAAGCTGCCAAAAAGCAGCATCTGCTTCTCTGGTTCCCCTGCCGTTTCCTCTGCGTGACAAAGGAGAATCCTCTTCCTCATTACCAGCCACACTTTGCCTCCTGCTTTGCACCTGCACCTTGTTTCCCCCAGTTATTTTCTTCACTTTAGTTTGCAAGCCTTAATTTAGAAAGGAGAGAGAAAATGTAATTCTTCCTAGACACAGTTATTCTCCTTATCAATTCACTGAAATGGCATAATAATTGGCTCATGTCTTTCCTTATTCCTTTTCTTCCCCTTCTCTTTTTCTCTCTGTGGATTCACTCCTTTTCCCAGCCTTTGCTGTTTCTCCTCTCCTTAAGGCTTGTCTTACCTGCTTTGTGGTCAGTGGTGGGATGATCAGCCCTGTTGTGTGGTACAAGCAGGGCTTGAACTAGGGGCTTTCCTCCCCACCTGCAGCTTGGGGTGCCACAGCCTGGGATGCTGGCCAACCCCAGGCACTGACCAGCCTCACAGCTGGTGTCCCCTTGGTGACCGATTTCTTAGTGCCCCAGAAGAAGCCAACTGGCAACAGCTCAGAGGCTTAGTGGTGGTGGTGACAGAGCAGAGCTCAGTGCAAGTCACCTGCTCTATTTTTTGTTCCTAAAACCTGGAGGAAACGAGCATCGCAGAGGTTGCCTTTTGATCTTCTAGCAAATGCTTTAGATTTTTGGTGAATTCCAAGAAATCTCAAATGTCTCTGACCCCTCACTCCTTGTAGCCCTTCGTAATACCCTGTGACACACAGCTATCGTGTGATAGTGGTCTTTTCCCTGTGGCAGCTTGTCCAAGTCCTAATAACTGAAATCAAAGTGGCTCAGAGACGAAGGCAAATGTTTTGTTTAACATACGCTGATGCAACTTAATACAGATAAGCTAACTGTGAAACACATAACCTTGGAGGAACTGCCATTTTTAACTCAAAATTTCCCTTTGGTTGATGAGAAGAGGCAGTGTCAGGCAGGGCCCACTGCAATAAACAGCATTGTTTGAGGAACAGGCACTAGTGTTCAACACGAATGGAGGTAGTGGGGTTTGACCTGCAGTTTCTATTGAGTGCTCAGATTCATCTCCACAGTCTTTGGCCTCTAAGTAGACAGCGGCATAATGCGGCTGTAATTTAGCCCTGGTGAGCATTGAATGCAAATGTGACTTCCTATCAATTAAGCAGGAAGAAACATTCATTTGGCTGCAAATATCTTGACTGTTAAAGAAGGCAGTTTAATTATTTAATCTTGGTGAAATTCAGCTTCATTGAGAAATGAAGTCTAGTTCTCTTCCCATGGGGGTGACTGCACTTCTGTTCCCTCAAGGAGTGTGGTAATTTCTTTCTCTGGTCCTCATGGTTGCTTAAAAATCAATTTTCTTTATTCTAATTCTATCTACATAAAATCCTGCTGTGTGCTAACTGCAGCCACTCCCTTGAGCCCAAATGGCTACCCGTGTTGACTTTTCTTAGGAGAACTTTACCTCCCAAGCGTTGTGTCATTATTTAATGTGATCAAAAGCTATTATAATGGGTCTATGTAATTAAAGTAATTAATTTAACTAATTACTTTTTTTTAATAAGGAAAACAGCTATACATAATAAATCAGTGATCATGTCTTAATCTTCCATCTTATTTCTGTACAAATCCAACCTCCAGCACATAGACCTTTTTCTCATTTAGTAAAAATAGAATAAAGTAATTTAACAGGATCTAGAAATTCTCCAGGACAGGTAATTAAGGGCCTGGTCTATTTGTCCACCTAGCTTTCATAATTTGCCAAATACACTTATATTACTGCTCCTAGTCTAAAAGCTGGGGGATATGCTCTAGCAGAAGGTCTGTGCTAGATTGTGTTCCTTTCAGATTAGCACACACTGAAATGTTTCATATGCAAATATTTGGGATTTTGACACTTAACATGAAAGAATAACAGAGGTGGAACTTCTTATTAAGAAACAATATTCACTTGTTTTTTGTTATTCACCCCACCTGCTGCTTCAAACGGCTCAAATCCAAATGTTTTGACACCAAAATCCTGATATCAACCTGGGACTGTGGAGTTAGTGTCTTTTTTAGCTGTTGAGATGTAACATGTTGCTAGTTCCTCACATACTGTAAATTGACACACCTTTATTGAAGCCAGTTGTGCTCTGTTGGCTTCACACTAAATGAATAGTTGGTCCATTGTACTCTGAGTCTTTATCAAATTCTCATTAAAATCAAAGAATACTCTTGCGACTTTCCTAGAGAGTTAGATCAGACTCTGGGAAATAAAGGCAAAACTTAGTTCTGTGATTTTTTTAATATCATACCCAAGGAAGATATATATGCAAATATGCTTGGCTAAAATCCAACAAGCACAGCTGGTGACTTCAAACAGCCTTCATCCCCCGCCTTAAGGGTCCTAGAACCAATACAAAGACCTGTGACGGCATAAGAAAAATCTTAAAGTTTAAAATTTGTCCTTTCACCTTATCAACAAGCCACAATTGATGAAAGCAGCATGCTACAGGATTCTAGTTCAGTGAGAAGAGGGAAAAGAAGTGTGACAATGAGTCATCTGGTACAAAGCACCAGAATTCAATAAATAAAGCAATTTTTTTTTTTTTTTCAGGCAAACTGCTTTTATCTGATAAGGTCTCCATGACAGCTGTGTATTTCCAAGAGTGCCACTCTCTAGAGGCGAGAGAGCATAAGAATACTGGTAACTCAGGGGTAACCTACTTCTCTTGTGTATTAGCTCACATGCTCTTTTTAGCAGAGCTTCTATCTCAGTAAGCCAGGGGAATCACGGGCAGTGCACATTCTTATAAAGATTTTCTCCTCTGAAACTGACCTTCGGACTTTAACTCAAGTCCTTGGACTGCTCACTGACAGATTTACAGTGCCCTCAATCAGTCTTACAAATAAAAACAAGGAACAAGGACTGCTGTTAATAAAAGGCTCTGAATTTGAAACCTTGTGATTTGTTGCTGGCACAGACAGACTGGCACAACCTTGTCAGCCCTGCTAATAAACTTCAGTCACAGTGCTGACCTGCTGACAGGCTCCACAAGCTGATGACATCTTGCAGCTTTTGAGCAAAGACTGTTTTGCATGTCAATGTGGAAGTCTTCTTTATTATATTATTTTTAGTTTAATGTTTTTATTTAGGGAGCCAGAGTTAAAACAGTGCCTGAGGAAGAGGGGAGGGCTGTGACATCAGTATTTTCAAATACTTCTCCCTCCTCCTGGTCCCTTAATCTATGCTGATTCACCATTCAGCGATAGAGTCCTGCAAGTCCACTCGTTCCTCAGCAAAAAAGTCAAGGACCACAACATGGCAGTTCTGGATACTGAACAAAACACGGTTCACGAAGGGGGTCCCAACCCCAGGAACCTGCTGTCTCAGTAGAGCATGAGAGGTAATGCATGGCTGTCAGCAGGCAGGGAACAGTGAACTAAATAACTACAGGGGTCAATGTAACCATCCTGGCACAGCTTTACATAGGGCTGCCCAATGACATCACTCTGCCTGTGTCCTCTCCCCTCATTAGCCGCCTACCCCAAGTGCAGCCACACTGCACAACACCAGATACACCTGCTGAGGCTGCCCCTGCCCTGTGCTACACCTCTCGAAAGCTTCCCTGTAGTACTGGGCATGGGTGCTGCCCCTCAGTGCACCCACTGCTACCGCTGCACTAGCATGTGGCATCTGGATGGAGTCTGATTGGCATTAGGTGACTGACACCCACCACGCCTTGAAAGCTTTGTGCACATGTCATGCAGTCTCCACCTGAGAGATGTGAGTGAGGATAAATGAAAGAGGTGAGAATTAGAGTCAAACAAAGGAGCAGGGACAATTCTTCATTCAGCAGCAACTAGACCTGGGGGATTAGGATTAGGACAGGGAACTGCTGGAGAGAGTCCAGCACAGGGTAACAAAGTTGATTAAGGGAGTGGAACATCTCCCTTATGAGGAAAGGCTGAGGGAGCTGGGGTTCTTTAGTTTGGAGGAGACTGAGGGGTGATCTTATTAATGTTTACAAATATATAAAGGGTGAGTGTCACGAGGATGGAGCCAGGCTCTTCTAGGTGACAACCAATGGTAAGACAAGGGTTAATGGGTGCAAACTGGAACACAAGAGGTACCACTTAAATTTGAGAAGACATTTTTCTCAGTGAGGGTGACAGAGCACTGGAACAGGCTGCCCAGAGAGTCTGTGGAGTCTCCTTCTCTGGAGACATTCACAACCCGCCTGGACGCCTTCCAGTGTAACCTCATCTGGGTGTTCCTGCTCCAGCAGGGGGATTGGACTAGATGATCTTTTGAGGTCCCTTCCAGTGTCCCTAACATTCTGTGATTCTGTGATTCCTTGCCAAAGGAGGCTGAAGCTTCTAACGATTTGCACGAGTTCATGAGAGGTTGAGGTAACCATTTAATAACTGGTGGAAGTTACTAAGTGTACGTAGAAACCTTCAGCTCAAAAGGTCATGAGCCAAAAACAGTTGAATCCTGGGTAGGTGCCAGTAGCAGGTACGATATACTCCATTGTGCTGGCATCAACCGTGGGGCACACTATCCTATCCTGTGATCTGACTTTCTACCTCAAGCTAATATAATCAGGTCACTACTGAGCTTTTGACTCAAAGCTGAATGTGTTGAGGGAAGGGATTAGCCTAGCACCAGTGTAACAGAATATAAATTCTTGCCTCACATAACTCCCAGATTCGAAGACCTGCTCATCAGCCCTACTTAATGTGCTTCTCTACTTTCTACTGTCTTCTGTGCATAATCTTGAGACAGATGTGAGTTGTAGCAGAGTCTTCACAGCTGAATTCATGCAGCAGCCTTGTAAATCTTGTGTGCCCCTGTGAGTCACAGCTTGAATGCTGCATAGTGCCCTCAGGGTCCCTTGATTGTGCTATAGTCCAAGGCCATTCAGAGAACAGACCTTTATGCTACACAACATTATTTTCAATGGATTATTTGTTGAACTGGGCCTAGCTGGACATTCACACAGCTATGCGCAATGTTTTGGAGAATACTGGGACTCATGCAAAGGGTATTACAAAATATTTTCCATTGAATTACCAGAGAAGTCCAAAATGATGAAACTTCTTTGTTATCAGGACCTGCATGGATGCCACAGTGAAGGCTGGGGTGAGACATTTCTAAAGATCTCTGCACTTGTTGTGGGAGGAAGGTCTGTCTGGCAGGTGCAGGTCACAAAGGAAATGTTAGCTGCAGCTTTCTTGTCGACACTCTTATTGCATCGAGGTTAGGGGATCACATATGACCTCACCCTTAGAAAGTTCTTACTGCTGACTGAGTGGGACATCCAAACATCTCTCCCCAGCCAGCACTGCCCAATGTAGGCTTGGTTCTCTTCATGTAGATACTTCAGCATAAAGATGAGCAGGAAACTAGGCAGTTTGGTTCCTTAATACAGCCCTCATCACTGGTGGGCAGCTGATCAGGCAATTGCATGAATTTCTGTATATGTCTTACACAGATATGTCCGGAAAGTGAGGTAACTTTACATGTAATTTGCTCTCTTGGACCTTCGTTGAAGCATTCTTTGCTTTGCTACAAGCTCATGCGATGAGAGAAATGCTTGCAGGGCCAGCCCATGCTTTGGTGCAGAAGTCCCTGCATAAATTGGACCCTGCACAGGCAATGACGCCTGCATGTTCTCCCATCTTTGGGTAGCTGGTGAATGGGTGCCCTTCTGCCACCACTGGAGCAAGGTGCATGGTGTGCTCAGCCAGAATAGCTGTGTACCACTTGACTGGTAGTGATATATTCTTTTCATTAAAGGCAATGCTGTGGTCTTGATCCCGGTGTGACCATTTAGGCTTTGTGCCAGCGAATACCTCACCTCCCCCACTCACCCAGAGCACTGTCCTGTGCAGGTGACTGGTGGCTTGCTATGGCTGACCAACAGGGCCAGCCTGGGACCTGGGCAAGAGCCACAGGGAGGCTCTCCTGACTGTTTAAAATGGTGGAATAGGAAATGGTGCCCTGGAGTGTGTCCTGGTTTTGTTAAAAAAACAAGTTTCTCTTTCAGCGAATTTTGCCTGTCAGCTAAAGCCTTCATATTAGCTGCATTTTCCTGGAGAACCAGACACATGTTTTGGTAAACATAGCAATGGAGTGCAAAGTTATTGATAAGCACGGATGGACATCTCACGAGAGAGGCAACAAGAAGGAGGTGACCAAGAAACCGACCAACTGTGTATAACATTCCATTCACGTGAATAGAAAAGTGGGAGATCACGAGGATCTCGTCCCTTTTGCTTATGGCTGATATTAGGAGAGGACCTTGCTAGTCGTCCCTGCAAACTGAGGCCTAGTGAGAGACTGAATCCAGCTCCAGTTGGCTGCAGAGTCTAATCCAGGACTCCAGGTGCCGGCTCTGCAGTTGCTGAGACTTTCAAGATTGGTTTTGTATATTTTGTATTATTTTCTCTATTCTTATTAGTAGCATTAGTAAAACATTTTTAATTTTTCCAACTCTCTTCTCTCTGTCCTTCTTTTCCTCCCAATCGCCTGTCCTTAGCGGGAAGGGGGGAGAGGGAGGGGAAAAAGGGGGAAGGGGTGGGGAGAGGAGGTTAACAATACATCTGCCAGGGTTTTATTGTCACCCCGCAATCTAAACCCTCAACAGGGTGCCCAGCTGGCATTTGCCAGGCAAGGATCTAGCCCTGTAGATTTTCATAGGTGTAGCAAGACAAGCTGTTGTGCTGGTAATGGAATGAGGAAGGCTGAAAATAAATATTTACCAGGCAGCATCCCTTTAAACCCATGACTCATCAGCACAAGTACATTTCTGATTCTCTTTCCATTCATGTTACAAGGACCAGTATCTCAGTTCATGAAAAATTTAGGCAGTTGCTTTTTTGCCTGGTGTTACAAACTCTGTCTAATGGATGTGGGTAGTGCAGGTGCCTTCGTTATGAATGAACAGTGCTCTGTTGAGGAAGTCCACGCACTTTCTCCAGCTCCTCACCAGAACATGTGAGGCTGCGTGTGGGTCTGACAAGGGGCCAAACCTCAAATTCTGAAATGGAGCAGTAAGGGAGGAACTGCTGGTTCACATGCTTATCAGCCATAGCCTCAGACAGCAAAACAACCTGGATTTCAGGGCTTTGATTTAGAGAGAAAATCCTTCTAATCAAGGTGCAGGTCTAGTTATAATACAAGGCCTCATCCCACATTATTGCACTGATTATTGTATTTATGCCCTTTCAGGACTTTTTCAAGTGACACTATATCCAATTATAGCTGTTTTAAATACCTTTGTACTGTACACTGTGTGGTGCTGGAGAAAGGAGGTAGTGGATGCATTTTATTTAGCTTCCTGTTCTTACAGTAAGGCTTTTTATGGATGAGCTGGCATTATTAATATTCTTTATTTCACTGACAGCTATATCTGAAGCTATCTTTCTTTTCTGAGCACCATGCCAATAATGTACTTATCTGTGCTCCTGCTGTGCAGAGTGTCGAATTTTAAAAAAGAATGAGGAATAGGCCCTCCATACTCTTGGCCCATTCTTTTGTGGTAGGATTTATACACTGATTTTTTCCATGCACTTCATTTGCAACAGAATACTTGAAATTGTGGCATCACTGAAGTCCAAAGCAGCAGTGGAGTTGACTTCAACAGGAACAGGATTTCTCTTTGAATGTCTCCTTATGTTGATCAGTACTGCTTAGAGGAGTGAAACCTTCTGGGCTTCCTATGCAAGGGAGCAACTTTCCTAGGAGAGTGCTTCTAAATTTCCTTTCCTTTCCTTTCCTTTCCTTTCCTTTCCTTTCCTTTCCTTTCCTTTCCTTTCCTTTCCTTTCCTTTCCTTTCCTTTCCTTTCCTTTCCTTTCCTTTCCTTTCCTTTCCTTTCCTTTCCTTTCCTTTCCTTTCCTTTCCTTTCCTTTCCTTTCCTTTCCTTTCCTTTCCTTTCCTTTCCTTTCCTTTCCCTCTCTATACATCTTTCTTTTTTGCCTTTGTTCCTTTCCCCATTCAACAGGCAAATAGCAGAGTCATTATTGGAGATGTCAAGTTTCCCTCCTAGGCTGCCTTGTTTCTTCAATACACACCTGGTATAATGAACATGCTTCACCCTGTTTATATGCATATAGTTACTTCATATGTAGACATCATCACATGCTGAACCAGAACCAGATATAGTTTTACAACTGAAATCTCAAGTGTTCCTATGAGATATAGTTTTTCCTCTGCTACAGTACCAGCAAGCCCATTCTGGGTGCTGCAAATTACTCTCCCCTGCTCTTATCTGTCATCCCTCCTTCCTAGATTGAAACCCTCCACCCCTTCTACCCTGATCCTGCCGGTCGCTGTCAGCTCTTCCAGCCTCTGAATCAGGCCCATTGGTTGCAAATGGCCAAAAGTTCCCAGCTGCTGAGCAGATGACTTGCAGACAGGGCTCCCACCACGGCACAGTTTGAGGCATTGATGGCTCCCACTGGGGCACAGAAAGAAGAGGAAAAGCAGGCCTGTACTGTTTGGCAGCCTGCTGGGTCAAGCCTGTTGGTTTAAAGAGGAAAAGAAAGGGAAAGGGATTAGAAAAAAAGAAAAAAAGGATAATAATCCCTTATGAGTTCTCCCTCTGCACTTTCAAATAGCAGAGGTCAAAACTGAATGCTAGGGTTTCCTGTGAATGTCATCATGTGTCACCAGGGAAACAGACCCCAGGTGAGAGTCTGCAGATGTCCCAGGCACCCTGCTGATCCAACTGCTCAACACTCAGTGGTGCTGGCCCACCACGGCTGGTTTATGCTATGAATTCCTCCAAACGCTTCAGGCTTCAAATTGCATTTGGGAACATCAGACTCAGTTTGTGTTGTTATGAGTTAATGTCTTCTGGTCTCTGAGTCACTGCTGGTGAGTATTCTGATGTTTGGAGCCTCATTCCCTTGCATACATGAACATTTTCCAGCAATGTTAATGAGCTAATCAATCAATTGTTCCAAAGAGCAATGCAGAGCCAAGCAGTGCAAACCATGCAGGAGCAAAGTAGGACCCTGTCATAATCCTGACATCCTGACTGCCAAATTCTGACCTGCTGACCATAAGACTTCTAGAGTCAAATACCTCAAAAATTACCCATACTTTTGCTTTATCCTGCATCAAAACACTAATTTCTAGTCAAAAACAGAAAATCAGAAGGCCATACAGAGTCCAAGAACTACCTCTGTAATATGTCTGAAAAATACTGACTTGAGTTAGGACTTGCTACACAGCAAGAATATAAAGTTTCAGTAATTCAGGAAGGGATATATGATGCTAAAAGGTTCTATATCTCCTGAATATAAAGAAAAAAAAAAAGGTGACCAGAATTGTGACAGATTTTTATGCAGACCTACTAGTCTCTATAGTTGCTCTTCTTATAGTATCAGGCACTGAGATCCTGTATGTAAATCATGTTGCAGACTCATTAGTGTTACCACTGCTTGGTTGCTAGCTGAGACACCCGTTCTGATTTAGGGTATTTTGACACTTAGCAACAAACTAAGCTTTAGTGAGCAGGTGGCTGAGCCAAAATAGTAGCAGAGTTCTCAGCTGAAATAATAACAAGGAATTGCTAGTCAGAATATGCTTTATTTCTTGATTTATTAAAACAGCCTAGGAAAAACTCATTTGTGAAGGATCCACTCCCACAATACACCTGCTTCAAAACCACAGTGGTACAGGTATGTTGCTTTGAATGCATGGGAACAGTTCCTACACTAAGACTGTCCAACCAGTAGACCCACTCACCTGTGGTCACCAAAGCAATCCGTGTGTATGTTGTATGGGGATATAACGGAAGATTTGGCGAGGAGGTTAGTTAAATGTAAATATGTTCAAGTGACTTGCATCTGTCTGTAGAAAAAGCACATACATCACACTAATTGTCTTGCTGACCTTCTGTGCTTGATGAGTAGAACCTCTGTGTTAGATAACATGGGCCTGTGAGAAACTCTAGGCACCTTATCACTATGTCTGAGATTCCTGCTTTGTTGTGAGAAAGAGTGGGAGCCTGTGCCTGCCTGAAGCCTTGAAATACAGGTGAGCTCAGCAGGCCTGGTGATCTTCCAGCAGGGCTGAACTGACCAGCGCCTGCGTCCCCACTTGTGTCACCTCCGCCTGGGAGCTCAGGTGCTGCTTCGGAGATCCCCCAGTAGAGAGGTAACTAAAATAAAACTTGCTCTTTGCAAATGCATTTGTGGCCTCTGGCTCTTCTTGCGATGTGCCTGCGTATGTGAACACCTATGTCTTGCCTATTCAGGAGTTCTTTAACAGGTCAGTTCTAGGCTCTCCCAGCAGCCAACAGCTGCTTCTTGCACCTGTAAATCTAAAGCCACTCTTCTTTTAAGACCTGCATTGCTGTGCTCTCTACTTGAAGAAATGAGGTATGTCTCAGGTGGTATGTAGGATAGTTTCTCCCAGCTTTGGTGTGGCATTGCCCCTTCTCTCACCCCGCTCAGGCTGTACAGAGAGACTAAGGACATCTACCTTTCTCTTGAGGGTCTCAATGCTACCTTGGACCGCAGACCTCTTCTCACTGGTTTCCAGCCTGACTGTCAAAGTTGACCATCATCTGCCCAGCTCCACACACAAAACAGCTTTATGAGCAATGAAGACAGCATGAAGCTGTAGCTCTGCTGTGCAGTGGACACAACCTTTCCCTTTCTGAGAGGGATGGAAACCACTGCTCCTAAGAGCAGGACCCTCTCAATGTGTCAGAGAGCCAAATTAAAAAAGAAGAATCCTGAAAATCTGAGGAGAACCCAGCTCTTCACTCCAGACAATGTGTACTCAGCTGTATGGTCTGGTCACTCTTTATTCTTTTATGCTGCATGTTTGTGGTCTAATGCAGGAGTATGAAACCCAGGGCTAAAGGTCAGCCTGAAAATTCATCTCTCATGGCCTGTGGCCACTAAACTTTTTAAGCCATAACCACCGGTTTGCCTGAAACCCTGTGCTCCTCGAGTGGCCAGCTCAGGAGGTCTGAGCATCTGGCTGCTCATTGCAGCTCTGATTTCATTGTGAGGCCATAAGCAAGCCACTTCCAAAGTTCTTGTGTTCTGCAAAATGAGGCTAGAAATAGAAGTTTTTCTCATGCGTGAGACTTGCCATCTGTTTGGGAACCTTGCTGGCAGGTTTACTGGCTGAAAGTTAAGTGTTACAGGCTTTGTATGGGAGGATGAGAAGGTGTTTGTGTGTGTTGGAGTAGGCAAGTTGGGTTGGTAGCTTTGCAAGGACTCATGCAGCGATCGCACCAGCAGCAGAGGGTCTGGGTGTACAGCCTTGATACAGGCTGCTGCAGGTATTTCCAGCATGCTGAGATGGACATGAGACTCCATGCTCAGGCCATAGGCCAGTGTGTGGTAGTTACCTGTCAGCAGGCATCCATTTTCTTGGTCACTTCACTCTGAGCATCCAACCTGAACTACTTTAGAGAGGCAAAACTAATTTTCAGAAGACTGAGGAATATTGTCTGGGAAAAAAAGCTTTCTTGCAGTATCTCAGTTTGAACTTGCAAAAATCACTAGTCATTTTCAAAGTACTGGCAGTTTACATTTACAGATAGCTATGTATAAAGAACTAAGTGTTATTAACATTTCCATAAGAAATCAATGAAGATATTGCAGAGAATTATGATCCCGAAGAGAAAATAAGCTGCAGGAGAAGAGGAATGGTTAACAAGCAAGGAGCTTTTCCCAGAAAAATACCATTGCCATTATTAGGAAAGCATGTGGAAAAGTGATATATATAACTCAGGACATGGGTGAATTGTCTGACTTAGGGGAGAGGGTAAAGGAGAATTGGTTTCTAAAATGTTATTTTTAGGATGTAAGCACAGTCTTTAAAAACAGGCAAGCATTCTGCATCTTACATTCAGTATCACAGGGAATTCAGCAAATAAACACCAAACCCAAAGGGCTCCATCCCAGATGATGATTCTCATGAAAGAGACATATAAGTGTACCCCTGGGGTCACATGGAGAGATTGGGCAGGTACCTTTACAAAAATTGCTCTGCAGAGAAAGACGAGGAATGATCAGCAAATCTTTGCAGTAGCTCTTGATTAGCCCTTTACATGTTCATGAAGATATATTAAAAAATGCAAGCTGCTTTCTTACCAACCTGGGACATCCTAAAGGGCCAGGGCTCAGTACCGTCAGACATCTGAGTGCTTCAGAGATGCCCGTTCATGTATGTGTGTGCAATGCATTTGTATGGAGACCTTGAGGGCATTTTGATAGGTGGTGTCCAAATATTTAACCAGAATGACTTGAAATACCTAAGATAAAATGAATGCAGTTTGGCAGTGGACAGACAACAAGCAAGAAACACTGACCTTTGGGCTTCTCGTGCTCTTGTCCTCACATCTCAGTGCCTGATTTCTGAGTTGTTTGGGAACTCAATAACATACTCAAGGCTACTGAGTCAAACAGAGCCAGACTCAAAGTTCAAAGGTATTATAAATCTTCCTGTCAAACCACCAGGGGACCAGGCTAACATTCAAGCTACAGGACATATAATGTACTTTACCGCAAAGCTGATTCATTTTCACATCAACAGTCTGTATATGTGTTAATATTTCAAAAATCAGTAGGTCAGTTTAAAGGCAAAACTATTGGTGATGCTTTAGAATCAATATTGACTGAAGTGACTGACTCAAATACAGCCGAAAACCATCAGGGCTGTGGCAATAGAATGAAACAAGCTTTTATGGAGATATATCTGTTGCTAATCTTGAATGAAATGCATCAAAACATGACTGGATGTTCTTCTAGGGTGCCAAAAAAATTGTATTACTGTGTTGTTCTATATCACTCTGAGCCACTCTGGACCAGCCTTCAGTGTAGTGAGACACTTAAGACAATTTAGAAATGTATTGAGAGAGGAAACAGGTGAAAAATTTGATGAAAAATGAAAACCTGGTTGGAGTATGGAGATGTTGTTTCACTGTGCTTGTCATACAGCAATGCTCAACTGATGTACTTCTCAAGACAATTTTCTGACTCAAAGATGACACAATGTCAAGTTCAGTGTTTGCACTTGTACCAAATTAAATTTATCAAAGACATAGGATACACACGTCCAAACTAGGCCAATTAAAAGTAGATCTCCCTGTTGCAGTCCAACACTGTTAGTCAATAAAGATCACAAAGCCAAACCAAGACCTCATCTAAGCTAGTCCAACTCTGACACAACAGCTACTTTTGGAATTACTTTTACTTGTCTTTACAATGCAACAAAACATAGTTAATATTGATTATTTTAAAAGCTGGCACATTATCAATGCTCTTGTATGTGTTCTGGTAAGACACATCTCTTCCTGAGAGGGGCCATGTGCTTTCACTGAAGGCAGTGGGAGCCAAGCACTTCTCACTCAGTACCTTAAAAAACCAGCCCTGTACCCTGTACCTTGCTGCAAATAAGCCCTCACCAAAAGCAGCCATCTGGGGCGTTTGTTGCTGGAGATATAACATGCATGATAACTTTAACTCCTCTGCTTTATCCTACATTACATGAAAAATTTATAATAATCTATTGTAATAAAACCATGTTTCTAAAACATTTTAAAATCCACAGCTCATGCAAGTCTTTGGAAAAAAACAACCAACCAACCAACAACAAAGAAAACAACACCCCCACCCCAAAAAACACCACCAAAAAAAACCAAAAACCAAACCCCAACTTTCTGACCATCACACAGTTTTTCATTTAAAGCCAGGTAAGAATTAGCCCATGCTTTAAAAGTTTTTTTTTATTCTTGTTATTTCTCTCGTTTTTTTTGTTTCCCTGCAAGTGTGAAGTTTTTGTAAAAAAAAAACCAAACCAAACCAAACCAATCAAACCAAACCAGTAGCGGTTGTTATAGGGATCACTTTCTGGCGTCTGTGGCTCAGCATTAGTCCTTGGCTCCAGACAATGCTTGTGAGCAGTGTCATCCCTTCCCAGCTCCAAAACCAGGACACAAAATGGAGAGCTGGCTTGTACAAGGACGTCTAAAAAATCAGCTGCAGGATCACCTTCCGGTTCTGTTTGTTTGATTTTCTTGCCTATATTGGTAAATGACTTATCAGAAGAAATGTTTCCCCCTTCCTCTGGCTTCAGCAGTGGGTTCAGTTCTTTCCTAGAGTACACATCTATGGCCCCTTTTCAGTTTCTCCGATTTCATTCCCTTGATTTTCCTGTAAAATCTGGAAGTCCTTGAAAGTCAGTATATGTGACAAGAGAAGCAACAGCCAGAATTTTGAAGATTTACCAGCTCTTCTTTGTGTTATTATCCATGTTTTCTGGTGTGCACTAGGAAGACTAGTGTCGTTTCGGACACTATATTGTCCCACTGAATGCAAGGTGGGATACTCCCACACTCAAGCTGCTATTGCAGACGTTTTACCCCAAGTGTGTGTCACTGCAGAGGCTCAGGGTTGAAAGTGGTGATCCTACCACTGGTATGATGTCCACAGGCAACCCACGCCTTGGCCAGGAATTTTTCCTTCATCCTTTCAGCTCTATGACACCCCCATCCTTTTGGTTTCTGTTGACACTGCATCATGTCTGAAGTTTCTGCCCTAAACTCAGTAAGGCCAAGGAAAAAGAGAGGGAACCTCAGCAAGGCCTGGGGGAAGGGGTCAAGGAATACCACAAGCCCCAGCTTGCCCCACTTTCCCTCCCCACCGGCTATTCAAGCGCTGCTCAGAAAGCAGAGTTACTCTTTCTTCACAAACTTTCTGTTGCATACCATGACTGCATTTTCCCAGTAAGCCCCATAATGCACAGAGAGACAAGAAGCCAAAAGCTACCTGGGAAGTTGGGATGCTCAATTAACAGCTGATTCTTAACAGGAGTTAGACTTCCTGCCACATTTGATGGATTCAGTGCATGACCGTCATTACCTTCTCCTGTAGCAGTGAGTACCCTGTCTCTGCACACAGAAACCTTGTGCCTGCAATCCAGAGCTGCAAACACCTAAATCACTCATCCCAAATGGACCCACCCGCTCACCATCAGTGAGCGCAGTGCCAGTGAGGGCACACACAGCCTAAACAGTCGTGACCCTCATCTTGTTCTTCTGCTAATCCTTTCCATTGTCCACTACATTTTCCCCCACTCCTGCAGTAGATGAGGCTGTGGTCCAGTAGGCAGAGGCTGCACTCTCTTCACAGTCCTCCTGCCTGCCACATTGCCCACCCATCCTGGCCAAAGGAGGGACTACTCCTGCAGGAAAAATAAGTGTGTGATTAGTGTATACAGTGGCGATGACTGCCCTGCAAAGGGGCTCACTTAGGATGAGTCATGAACTCCTGTTTCTGAGCACTTAACTTTGTGACTGGTTAATGTCTTCTACACAGAGCCAGCAAGAGCAGGGGATGGTGAGTACCTAGGACAGGTGAATTCCCCAGACTCTCTTTACATGCTTAGACCTGTCAGGTCAGAGCTGCCAAGCATGCGCAAAACAGACAGAATCAGGGGGAACACAGCTTCTAAAATCTTGGAAAGATTGCAGCTTTAGGCTGTAGCTGAATGGCCAGCATGCAGCATGCATGCAGCCCATTATTTTAGCCCATGGTTTGTCCCTAAGTGTCCTTTTCTAGGGACGAGTTTTGTGCAAGAGACCGATGGGCTGAACAAATTGTAATGGTCAAAAGCCTCTTTAAATATCACCTTTTCAAGGCCTTTCAGTTCTGGTACTGAGCTCAAATGATGTACTTCTGAGGCAGTGGGAAGGACAGAAAGCTGAAAGGTGATGTGGGAAGGAGACGGGCCACCTGGTACCCAGCTTTCCTCTGTCACTGCAGGGACACCTGTCACCTTCTCAGCTTGGCCACCACTGCTCTAAGGTGCTATGAACTTGTTCAGGGACAACAATTTTCCTAAGGTTTGCAGTCCAGCTTGGAAAAATACTGTTAACTGTGCTTCTGTTGAGTGTTCACAGCATCAGGCCCTTTGGAACAGCAGAAGACACACAGATGTGGGCAACATTGCAGACAGCAGGTCGTCCAAGCAGAAAAGTGAAGTGCAACACTTTTCCTCTCCACACTTTTTTTTTTTTTTTCTATAAGGCCTAAGCTCATCCTTAGCTCTTTCTTCACATACCATTAAATGCCACTTTCCGCAATTGCATAATTTTTCAAGATCTGATCAAGCATTACCCTATTTAACAAATCTTCCCACTGAAAAAGTTACACAGTCACATCTCAATTGGCAGATACGAGTTGGGTTCTCAACAGTTTCTTTGACACAGTGGCAAATCACATCAGAACCAGAAAGCCCAGAAAGAAATCAGAAGCTGAAATTTTACAATCTGTTTTAGAAGTTCCCAAACACAGGCCTGTTTGGAATCATATAAAGTAGCTGAAGAAAGGCTATGTAAAATTATTGTTGTAAAGACATTAGTATAGACAAAAGAAGAAAAATAAACCAGTTTCTTTTCAATCCAGATCAGCCTCCTGGGATCTGATACCATGGGTACTGCTGTGTGTGTTTCTCATTAATCATATAGTGCTGCACTTGCTCTAAAAGCCAGAGTGGCCTATCTTGGCAGTGCTTGCTTAGAAGCTGGGTAATATCCATTCCATGTTCAATACAGAAGATGTGATAGAACAATTTCATACCGCTCTAATGCTCTAAAACACTCAAGCTATTGGTAATGGTATCTG